>NC_064629.1:780859274-781171333 GCF_023864275.1 Schistocerca cancellata
CATTGTGCCACGCAGTAAAAACGCAGCAACAGGTTTCTCTCTCGGGATTAACGCTGTTTATATGACTGCTACGTACACTCACACGCGATAAGATAAAGAGACATACACTTTGTATTTACGCGTTGCAGCCCACTACACCGATGCCCGAACTACAATCGGAGCGTTTTCCAGTCTCCGTACTTCTTTTTCGGTGAGTGGGCTGCTGAGCTGAGGACATCCGGAATTACAATCGCGATCCAAAAAAAAAAGGAGGCAGAAATATCGACAGGCTAAAGTTAGAAGACATTCGTGCGTCTATAAAAGGATCGCTGTGCGAAGCATACGACAATTTCCATCGGCATACGTTAACGAAGTATCTTGTCGACAACCCGAGAAAATTCTGGCACTATGGAAAATCGCTAGTCGGGTCGGAGGCTTCAATTCAGTAGCTCGTCGAATAGTCTGCAGTGGCAATAGAAGACAACAGAGAGGAAGATGAAGTTTTAACTTCTGCTTTTAAAAAATCATTCACGCAGACATACCAATCTTTGATGTTGTGCTGACTCTCGTATGGAGGAATAGTTGCAAATATTATAAAATAATTAAATAAACTGAACGTGTAAAGATTGAAACAAGCGCCAACGAAAAGAGCAGCAATGGACGAAAGAAATGTAGCTAACATTTTAGCAGTAGTAACACAGTCTACACGTCATGACGAGGCAGCTTCAACCAGCGAGCGGGCTCAGACAAAGAACCGTTCTGTGAATACCAAATTTCAACGCATTTAATTCTTTCTATATTTTCGATTGATCAACACCTTAATGGCAATGACTCTAAAAATCGGCTAGGGTTCTCCAAATGGTGTTTACGAAAATTGCAAAATGATGCGGTGTTTCTATGCATAATGTTATTTACGGATGAAGCATCGCTTACAAACCGCAGTATGCATTATTAGTTAGTGCAAAATCCACGCTTCCTGAGTGAAATGGATGAACAACGATCTTGCTCTGTCAGCGTGTTGTGCAGGTCTTTCAAGAGTCGCACCATTGGTCCCTCTTTTGTCGGTGGAACTCTAAATAGTCATTAGTACCTACAGTTCGTAACAGATTTGATGCTACAGTTATTGGAAGACATTCCACTGGATATAAGGCAGTCCAGATGGTACCAGCATGTCGGCTGTACCGCCCATCCAGCACAGATAATCACAGTCCTTCTTAACAGAACGTCTGGAGCACTCTGGATCGGTCATTCGGGAAACACAAATGATTCGGAGACTCGCAAGACTTAACAGCTCTGAACTTTTACTGAGAAGAAAATTAAAACAGGAGATCCGCAACGAAACATCAAATACTCACGAAGACTTGGAATACCTCATACACTGTCCTGTGTTGCGATAAGTTCAAATGAAATTCAACGCGCAACACTGTCTACCCGATACCGTTTTATAATACGCATCAATCCTCAAGGTCAACATTTTGAGTATTTGATACGACATCATAATACTAAACACAGAAATCCTACCTAACTTACGTGTTTGCTTACATTTTGTATAGCAGGGCCTCTTTTTCCCTAGGGCGGGACAGTGGCTTTCGGCGCTCTTATCTTGTTGAAAATATCTAAGCCGTGTTCGAAGAACGACGGATATTCCTGCTTCCCACGCCTACACGCCTACACGCTCATCGACAATACGGAACATTTCAGATGTCACGGATATGGTTGTTCTGTAACTTGCTCGTCACAGGCAATTCAACAACCACTATTGATATTTTTTGACCTTTCATACAAACCACGATGAGGGTTATTCCTGATGTACACATCTAGGCCTTCCTTGACGCCATGCTACGTTGTCTGGGGCTCAGATTGCAACATCAGTGGGCTTTCCAAAAAACTGAAATCTGGAAATCATCTATGATGTAAATTTCTGTAATCCTACTTTTTATATTGTCGCGTACTTAGTCTGTGCGATAACTTCATTTCAGGTACATGTATCCTTCTTGCATTTCCACAAACATTCGAACACATCCGATGTCTTCCGTTGAGATGTATGATTTGAAGGAATAATGCCACCCAGGAGACTACCGAGAGGAAATGAACAAAGAATAAGAGGAAGAGTGTGCCCAGAGATATACAGAACAATCCATAACGTCAGATGTCCTTTCTGACAAAGATCACAAGGTTTTCAACATTCATGAATTCCTCTTTAATGTTCCACTTTAACATGCGAAGCTTGTAGATACTGAAATATACAATTTTCACTTGTTGTAATAACAGGTCAGGGGAAAATAAATCCTTTTTCATGAGCTAAAAAGCCTAACAACAGTAGGAGTCAGATCTCTTCGAGCTACAGACAGAACGCATCACAAGGCGACTGCCGGCCGGAGTGGCCGTGCGGTTCTAGGCGCTACAGTCTGGAGCCGAGCGACCGCTACGGTCGCATGTTCGAATCCTGCCTCGGGCATGGATGTGTGTGATGTCCTTAGGTTAGTTAGGTTTACTTAGTTCTAAGTTCTAGGGGACTGATTATCTCAGAAGTTAAGTCGCATAGTGCTCAGAGCCATTTTGAGCAAGGCGACTCCTTGATTCCTGGAAATTCGATGCTCTTGTCTCATTTTCTAGTTAGGGCCTAACGTCACACTAACAGGTCAGTGCTGATAAAGCAGATTCTCACTACGCAAAAGCTTTTGAGAAAGGCACGGATTACGGTCTTGCTGTGAAGTACACCGGCAAACAGCTGAAACTATTCAGGAAGTCATGTAGAATTTGTTCCAGATTGGTTGGAATGTGACTGGTATATTCTGATCACAATTTGGTCAATATTAGCTTACTGTCTTTAGACTAAACCTGTACTATTCTCTTACTTTATAGATGATATCCTACAACTTTTCGAGTCAATAAGGTAACATGAATGTAGTACCTGTTTGCTACCGCAACGAACACTTCACAAAAAAATCCCAGGCAGTGACCTGATACACACGATTAAAAATTCCATCTACCGCTAAGGAAATACGCCTGTTTTTCCCATTTCAGGGCCGCACACGATTAAAAATTCCATCTACCGCTAAGGAAATACGCCTGTTTTTCCCATTTCAGGGCCGCGCGGTTTGAGGCGTCATGTCACGGACTACGCGGCCCCTCCCGCCGGAGGTTCGAGTCCTCCCTCGTGCATGGATGTGTGTGTTGTTCTTAGCATAAGTTAATTTAAGTAGTGAGTAAGTCTAGGGACCGATGACCTCAGCAGTTTGGTCCCTTAGGAATCCAAACACATTTGAACATTTCCCATTTCACGTAAAACGTTGAACATAACCAGTTCTGGGCCGGCCGCGGTGGTCTAGCGGTTCTAGGCGCTCAGTCCGGAACCGCGCGACTGCTACGGTCGCAGGTTCGAATCCTGCCTCGGGCATGGATGTGTGTGATGTTCTTAGTTTAGTTAGGTTTAAGTAGTTCTAAGTTCTAGGGGACTGATGACCACAGATGTTAAGTCCCATAGTGCTCAGAGCCATTTGAACCATTTAACCAGTTCTGGCAGCATTTTGCGTCTCAAATACGTATTTGGCCAAGAATGGGAGGTCCGAAATATCAGACCAGTTTTAGCGGTTCATTTTGTGAACCACTTTGATACTGAGGTGTGTGTTTCCTGGTAATGCTGAGGATAAGCAATGTTCCCGTACGGAGAAGGTGGAGATAAAAATGTCTACGAACAGCAACGCCGTCAGTTCTCCCGGAACGTTATCTGGCTGAGTGAGTCACGACTCTCTGTTGACCAAGGGAGGATCGCAGAGAGAACTGATCGAAAGCCTCTATATATAAATGATACACGTAACTCGACGGATGACGTGAGACAGTTATTATGAAAGACTAATCCATTTTATCTGCCTCCAGACTGCAGATCTGTTGAACGTACGTCACATTTGCACGGTGGAGTAAGATGCGCCAATATTTCCTGACAGTTTGTGAGACAAACACTCAATATTTTATCACGTGCTTTCGGATACATTTTCCTGCACGATATGACGACGACCAATACAGTCGTCTTTTTCAGTTGTTATGTTAATAAGCTGCCTGGACTCCAGTATGCAGTCTTCGCGTCGCTCCGCCATTTATAGCAGAATTCGAAGCCCAGCACCCACTATGCCTTTTGATACTCATTTGTTTTTGGAGGCCGCACTGTTGTCATGCATAGGACAGGCTGTTAGATCAGTCGAGGAGAGGTGCTTGGACCATCAGCAACACACCCGACTAATACAACCAACCGTATCAGCTGTCGCCAAGCACTGCCTCGGGTTAACTCGAGGCCAGTATCGTGATGCAGATGCCAGGTTTCTAGGATACCATAAGTAATGATCTACCTAAATAAAGATGTCGGAAAACAGAATAAATGGAAATGATAATAAACTAGAATAGGAATTTAAATTTAAGGAAAGCTTGAGGTCTGGCTCTGAATTTATTATGATCTCGCCGCCTACCTCACCCAACTGAGAGAATGTTAATTTAACGGAAGAACAGAACTCGTTCAGAAAAACGAATGAGCATCAAAAGGCGTAACTGTTGTCGGTAATGGAACGCAGCTATAAATAGCGGTGCTACATCAACAGTACTTTACTGTCAGGCTGGAGTACAAGCAGCGACTAAGCATAATAACACAACTCGCAACACCTGGAGAAGCCGAATGAGTCGGTGGTGGAAACATCGCGTATAAAAATAGAATTAACAACTCGCCTCAACAACCGAAAGCACAACAATAGACTAATCAACCACGTCGATTTCTGGTTAAGCTACGTGTAATACGTTTAAAAGTTACGAAAAATAAAATAATAATAAAAAAAAGAGTTTCATGTAAGCGTTTAAGTTTAAGGTCAGAAAAAGACAAATAACTAAGTTGGACGAAGAAGAGGGCAGATATCGGACATGATATTGTTGACAGAATTCCAAATTAAGGAAGTAGGGAGGGGAGGGGTAGGTAAGGGTGTAACGTCTTGTCGACGCAGAGTTAATTACAGACGGAATGAAAGCCCCGCGAAGGTGAAAATGGTAAATTAAATCGTTTTTGTCCTTTTAAAAGGAACCATCCCGGCATTCGCCTTAAATGAGGGAAAACCTCAACCTGGATGTACGGACGTAGGTTCGAACCTAGCCCCTCTCGAATGTTAGTCCGCCGTAACCATTACGCCACATCTTTCGATGACTGAAAAACGTCGTCCATTTGACGTGATTTAGAGAAGCCATGTAGAACCTGTACAAAGAACTGAATGGGATTTTGGTTGCACCGGACGAAATGACACTCATCATTTCAGTGGCGGGTTCTTAGCTTTACTTCTGGAGGGGACGAGATGGTACTAAAACATATAAAATATCAGATCGTTTTATTGTAACTTGAACAGTGTCAAATACTTAACATGGTAACAATCCAACTCCACAGGGATGTCATGAGTGTTCGTCAGTGTCACAGAATATTAACGTATCACTTGATACAGAACAAGATACTAATCCCCCTCCCCCTCCCACAACGACCTTCCCCCTCCATCTCCTTACATACTACCAACACTGGCATCACTGTAATATCCTACCACAGAATAAAACCTGTACTATATTTCTAAATGTTAAAGCCCTCTACTGCTAACATAAATCAGTACTTTTATACGTATTACTTCTAGCTGGAACGAAAAGAAACTGCCTTTGCCAATATTCCAGATCACTTTAATGTAAGAATAAAAATAAGTCAACAGTTACAGAACTTTTGTTCATGGTTTTTTAAATATAAAGTGTACAGCCATACAAACAGCTTTAGTCCATTACAATCACTAGAACTCTTATACATATACCTTTAGCTAAAATAAACAGAATCTACTCTTGCTAATACTCCAGATCATGTTAACATAACGACAGAAATATGTCAAAAGTTCATCTGAAGGTCTGTTATTAATTTAAATTTAAATATAAAGGTCCTAGTTATACAGACAGCTGCATCTCACTGCAGATACAATAACTCTGTATTATTGATTCCTGAGTATTCATGTTAATGCCAATCATGATTAATAAAAAAAAAATGCTATAAACTGCCTGTATTATACGTAATATACAAATAGAAATAAGTTTGTTCTTTTAGTAATTTATTTATTTATTTCATTTTGTGCTCTCATGTTGTCACCAGTCTAATTAAAACAGTTGCCCTTATATCGATTTTAATACATGTAAAAAAGAAAAAATTACATCTCTGTGCAAAGTCGGCCTGTGCCATATCTTTCTATCAAGATCTTTGTTACAAGAAACAGTTGTAAAGCGCATGCTAGATGCTGGAAAAGTCTCGCTATCAGAGTGAAAATTAATATAGTTTGTGTGGAAGTGTGTGTAGTGATATAACAACTGGACATCAAAATGGAGGCAGACACATGGACACTAACAAAAAAAGCCGCCTATACTGTCGCAGTAATTAAAAAACTAAATTTACATCCATATCGACAGATAAGCTATAGTCTTGGCGATACATTAAAGTGTGTTCCATCTTCTTGTCATGAAGCCAGCACCCAGCATTATGCTAGCAATAATGATGTAACTTCCTGAAACCATCTGAAGCTGAGCCTGAAAAGGTTCGAAAACCGGTTCATGGAATAAAACATAATTATTCAAAAAGTGACTGGTAGCAGTTTTGTATGACTTATTTACAACCAATATAGTCACGGCTCTAAAATATTCGTAATGGATAAGCATAATCAGATACTAGTCTCTTCACACAAAGTACAGTTGACTATAAACTTTAATGCAGAGTTCTGTCTTACAACAGTTATTACACTGCTGGCTCAGTAGAGAGACGATGCTGTCGTCTTTGGCGATGGTTGCTGGCTGCTAGACGGCAGCTCAGACGAAGCAAGCGAGCCGATGCAGTGGCGTATGGAAACTCTTGTGGGCGTGTCTACGGCACCGCCTCTCATCAGCCCTTGCTTCTGACAGCGCCTATGTTTACCTGTGGTTTCGACCAGAGGTAGCAAACTTGCCTTGACACCTCGCTCTTCCCACGAAACCACAGTTTTAACACTTGCTTACCAATTATGTATCCAGGATCTTAATCAGGAAGAAGTATTATCGTTGAGCCATCTATAGGAGTAGCCTAAGAAGTGTGAAATGAGGCAGGCTTTCACTGCAGCGACTTCGACATGATTACTGTGGTCATATATGGAATAAATGTAGCACGAAAGGCTGCGGAAAAAAAGGATCGAAAAACTCAGTTGCGAGGAAAGCAAATGATATGGGTTGTTTTGTGGCGAGATTTTTGGTGAAAGGATATTTGTGAGAATACAAATCCAAAGGACCGAAAGTTAATCCTGAGTTGACCCTAAAATTTTTTCTGCCACTTAGCGCTTCTTTCAGTCTCGTAACGAACTGTGTGTGAGAAATGCCATGTTGCGCCGTTGCGCTGAGCTTTAGTTTGCCCTATAACTGGCTACGTGAGATACGACAAAGGACGTCTAGTAACACCACTCCGTAAATCACTATGGTGCTGAAACCAACCGTCGGGTTGAGAGCATCTTTACGTTTTTTATACAAGCAGAATTAGCGTTCGAACGCGAGAAACAGGAAAATGGAAATATGTGCGGAGTGCCAGGTTATAAGTTTCTCCAGATGATATGGCATTGCCGGCCGGTGTGGCCGAGCGGTTCTAGGCGCTACAGTCTGGAATCGCGCGACCGCTACTGTCGCAGGTTCGAATCCTGCCTCGGGCATGGATGTGTGTGATGTCCTTAGGTTAGTCAGGTTTAAGTAGTTCTAAGTTCTAGGGGACTGATGACCTCAAATGTTAAGTCCCATAGTGCTCAGAGCCATTTGAACCATTTTGATATGGCATTAGTTTTAGACCGCAGCAGAAAATTACGTGTCATTTCCTGGAAATCTAATGCTGGATATGAGATAACGCTTCAGGATGTTTGTGGAATGCCTCGGTTGAAATGTCTCTGACCTCGAAGTTGGCGCTCAGCTCTAGGTGCACGCGCCAAATGACCTCTGGCGCACGTCCATAAAAGAACACAGACAGCGATTTCCTGCTTCAGGTTGGTATTTTGTGCAGTATGGGGTGTGTTTAGTCATTATCCAAAATGTAGCCTATAAGAGGGGAGGTAATAATGCAATAATATTACACTGATGGCCGTTAAAACTGCGAATCCTAGAGGATAGCAAACAACGAAATTTTAATTATTGAGCGTATACAATACAGCAGGAAGAATACACAATTAAATATCTGGGTGGTTTGGGGGTATACAGGCTGCGAAATTTAGTAAACAGTGCTTACACTACTGGCAGCAACAATGGTATTAATCGGGCTCGCCATAGGGTCGAACTGATTTTGGATAATAGACAGGGTTACATCAGTCCATGCTTTTTCAACTCCACACTGAGGTGACAAAAGTCATGGGATGCCACCTAATATCGTGTCGGACCCCTTTTGCCCGGTGTAGCGCGGGAACTCGACGTGGCATGGACTGAACACTGGAAGTCGTCTGCAGGAATATTGGGCCACACTGCCTCAATAGTCTTCCGTAATTGCGAAACTGTTGCTGGTGCAAGATTTTATGCACGAACTGATATCTCGATTATGTCCCATAAATGTTCGCTGGGATTCATGTCGGGCGATCTGGGTGGCCAAATCATTCACTCGAATTGTCCAGAGTGTTCTTCAAACTAATCGCAAATAGCTGTGAACTGCTGACATGCCGCGTTGTCATCCATAAAAACGAAGTCCATGAATGGCTGCAAATGGTCTCCAAGTAGACGAACATAACCATTTACAGTCAGTGGTCGGTTCAGTTGGAGCAGAGGATGCAATTCATTCCATGCAAACCCAGCCCACACCACTATACACTCCTGGAAATGGAAAAAAGAACACATTGACACCGGTGTGTCAGACCCACCATACTTGCTCCGGACACTGCGAGAGGGCTGTACAAGCAATGATCACACGCACGGCACAGCGGACACACCAGGAACCGCGGTGTTGGCCGTCGAATAGCGCTAGCTGCGCAGCATTTGTGCACCGCCGCCGTCAGTGTCAGCCAGTTTGCCGTGGCATACGGAGCTCCATCGCAGTCTTTAACACGCGACAGCGTCGACGTGAACCGTATGTGCAGTTGACGGACTTTGAGCGAGGGCGTATAGTGGGCATGCGGGAGGCCGGGTGGACGTACCGCCGAATTGCTCAACACGTGGAGCGTGAGGTCTCCACAGTACATCGATGTTGTCGCCAGTGGTCGGCGGAAGGTGCACGTGCCCGTCGACCTGGGACCGGACCGCAGCGACGCACGGATGCACGCCAAGACCGTAGGATCCTACGCAGTGCCGTAGGGGACCGCACCGCCACTTCCCAGCAAATTAGGGACACTGTTGCTCCTGGGGTATCGGCGAGGACCATTCGCAACCGTCTCCATGAAGCTGGGCTACGGTCCCGCACACCGTTAGGCCGTCTTCCGCTCACGCCCCAACATCGTGCAGCCCGCCTCCAGTGGTGTCGCGACAGGCGTGAATGGAGGGACGAATGGAGACGTGTCGTCTTCAGCGATGAGAGTCGCTTCTGCCTTGGTGCCAATGATGGTCGTATGCGTGTTTGGCGCCGTGCAGGTGAGCGCCACAATCAGGACTGCATACGACCGAGGCACACAGGGCCAACACCCGGCATCATGGTGTGGGGAGCGATCTCCTACACTGGCCGTACACCACTGGTGATCGTCGAGGGGACACTGAATAGTGCACGGTACATCCAAACCGTCATCGAACCCATCGTTCTACCATTCCTAGACCGGCAAGGGAACTTGCTGTTCCAACAGGACAATGCACGTCCGCATGTATCCCGTGCCACCCAACGTGCTCTAGAAGGTGTAAGTCAACTACCCTGGCCAGCAAGATCTCCGGATCTGTCCCCCATTGAGCATGTTTGGGACTGGATGAAGCGTCGTCTCACGCGGTCTGCACGTCCAGCACGAACGCTGGTCCAACTGAGGCGCCAGGTGGAAATGGCATGGCAAGCCGTTCCACAGGACTACATCCAGCATCTCTACGATCGTCTCCATGGGAGAATAGCAGCCTGCATTGCTGCGAAAGGTGGATATACACTGTACTAGTGCCGACGTTGTGCATGCTCTGTTGCCTGTGTCTATGTGCCTGTGGTTCTGTCAGTGTGATCATGTGATGTATCTGACCCCAGGAATGTGTCAATAAAGTTTCCCCTTCCTGGGACAATGAATTCACGGTGTTCTTATTTCAATTTCCAGGAGTGTAGAACCAACACCAGCTAGCCAGTGCCTTCTCGACAACTTGGATCCACGGCTTCGTGGGGTCTCCGCCACACTAGAACCCCACCATCAGATCTTACCAACTTAAATCGGGAATCATCGGATGAGGTCACGGTTTTACAGTCATCTAGGGTTTAACCGATACGACAGGCGCAGCAGGCTATATCGTACGCCCCACGTCGGTTTCTTAGGTTATTTCACACAGCGTTCCTAGTCTGTTAGACGCCGCTTTTCTCGGTCTTTGAACGAAGGCTGTCGGCCAGTATGTTGCTCGTAGTCAGAGGTACTACCTGAAATTTGGTATTCTCGGCACACACTTGAAACAGTGGATCTCGGAATACTGAATTCCCTAACGACTTCCGAAATGGAATGACTCATGCGTCTAGCTCCAACTACCATTCCGCGTTCAAAATCTGTCAATTCTCGTCGTACGGCCATAATAACGTCGGAAACCTTTTCACATGAATCATCTGAGTACAACTGACAGCTCCGCCAAAATACTGCCCTTTTTTACCTTGTGTACGCGATACTACCGCCATCTTTATAGGTGCATATCGCTATTCTGTCACTTTGTCACCCCAGTGTATGTCAGATTACCAATAGTACTGTCGGACAAGTGGTGGCGTGACAGGCTCTCGGAAAACCATGACCAGCTTTTTCCAATGCCTGAAAGGTTTGAATAACGTGCCGGACAGGGCAAGAGTGGAAAACCCTCTGTATCGAGGTAGGTCAAGACAGCACAGGCAACATTCTGTCTTGCATTATTTTGTCGCAGAGACCACGCAGGTGGAGTACAACCACCTGCATTATCACGTCAGATATGCAAAGTAGGCTGTCCAAATGACGTCTGAAAAGGCCTCTTCTGTATCCAGTGTTGTCAGTGGGCGGTCCACTGTCGGCACTCATCTCTAAGTTGCCGCGTCAAAAGAAGCCGCAACAATGGTCGCACGTGCGGACTGTCCGTACTGCTCCAGACAACAACGCATTGTTCGTATGGAGGCTTGTTTAGTGCAAAGTAGCCATTTTCCTACCTTAAAATACATTACCTGGCTGTACGATCGTGGGCGTTTGAACGATTATAATGTTTGTCTCTTCAGGCGCTAGACGCGAGGGATTGAGCATGGCCCTCCTGAATCTTTCGATTCCATATTCGCATAGCAATCGCGGGACCCCGATCAACACGAGCAGTAATATGTGGGAACAATAAACCGCAGTCTTGATAGGCAATAAACCTGCTGTCGTCGGATTTCTAGATCTCTAACATCTAAATGTGATTTATGGATGAGAAACCTGCTGCAAAATCTCTCCATATATACAGAATGGGGAGTTGTGCGAAAAATTCTAATCATTTGCATATCCAAGCATGTAGTATGCTTCATACCAGTTTGACAATTGTTACATGCTGTCTTCATAGTACTGGTATTTTAATATCCTGCCGTGTATATGTTTGTTAAAACGGCAAACTCCTATGAATGAATAACTGTGTCAGTCTGTAGATAGATCAGACGAGGCCGAAAACCATACCGACCAGTGTTTTCCTGAGATTTGAAATTCACCACCCAGTACTGTGTTTCAGTATGAACCGCAAGGTTCCTTCTAAAATCCTGCATGCCAGCGTATTGCCTTTGCTCCAATTTGAAGGTCTAAATATCTGAATGAAGATACAAAACTAATTATAACACGTTGAGAAAGATGAAATCCGTCGTTTTCTCTTATATGAATTACTGATAAAATAAATCAACTGATACTGATAACGGCTACACTAGTCACCACTAAACTTATTAGTAGAGACTGTGAATAAATTATTTCCCTCTAAGTCCTGTTTGAACACATTTTAGAATTATCAGCGACTTCATTTGTTCAGCTCTAATCTAAAACACATATGACTGCTTTCAGGAATGTCAATCAGATCCTAGATGTAAAGCCCACTTACTTCTTCAACATGTGCTAATATCATTTTATGAGCCTTTCATTTTTATGTATATGATCCTGGTATAGGAACATTTGTCCACGAGGAAAGTAAAGCACTAGAATTTAACATCCCGTTGCTGATGAGGTCATTAGAGACTGAGAAAAAACTCGGATTGGGTTGGATGAGGAAGGAAGTGGGTGACATCCTTTTAAAATGAACCTCTATTGCTAAAGGAGCCCCCGCATACTAAATGATGATAAAAACCTGTGTAGCTCACTTGAAGAAACATACACTATCTCATCAAAATCTCCAGATACCTCTGTGCAAAGGAGAACTGACAGTCAGATGTCATTACAGGCAGGGAGCGTTCTCCAAGCATTTGTCAAACCCAAACCCTTCCATTGGACTGCTTCAGGGTATAGCGTGATTCACCACTCTAAACCAGTCGTCTCCAGTCATCAACTGCCCAGTAGTGTCAGTCATTACACCACCTCTACCCTAGCTTAGCGTTGTAGAAGCAGCTTCTGACACCGAATGTAACAGCAACACCAAATGTAGTGGGAAGAGGTAGAAGGCGCTGTATTACGACTCGTACAAGCTTTCCAAGTGATTTATTGTTTCCAACTACAGTGCTGCGTTCCCCTCGGTCTGCATCACCGGGTCCTGCATTGCTGAGGACGCCACCTCAGTGACCTGTCAAGTGCTCTGCTAATGTGTCGGCCCTGTACAGCCACGGTGATATGACGACGTCAGGGCTGCACCGGCAGCCGACTCAGCAGCCTTCATCCTGCGCTGCCTCAGCGCCGCCCGCTGACGACTGAAAGGTGGCCCCTGCAGTGCACCCTCGCCGGTGTGGCTTGGGTCACGGCGACAACAAGAGCCCACGATCCGGCAGCAGAATCTACGGCCCTCGCCCTGGATGTCTCCGGTGCGTGTTGGGAGCCAAGACGACCGCCCGCAGTAGTGAGCCATGGAGTGGCCCACTGCTGGCTGGCTACAGACCCCGCGTCAGCCTCAGAGGGTGGCCGTGGGCTGGAACGCTGGCGCCCCACCTGCTGCTGTGTATAGCTGGTGGTGTGACACACCCCGCTGTCCAGGAGAACTGCCACTCTTGAATGCTTTGTTAGTGAACCGGCACCTATTTATATGTGGCTGTGCGCCTCTGTTTTGCTAAACGCGCCATTCCGCATCACATACTCATAACACTCAGGTTGGCCAGTGGGCCCCTTCTGCCAGTGACTTGCGCCATGCAAACCGCTGCGTGTACTTTTTCCGGCGGTTCTACGCCCCTGTGGCCTATGTTTTACTTAGCAACTGCAGGTGAGCTTAACTCTAGACAGGCCCGCCCATGACAGAAATATTGTACCAAAACTGACTTTTCCTATCCCAAACGGTAGTGCCGCTACAGCGCTGACAACATAAACGTGTGCCTTATGAAGAACTACTGGATCGTTGTACCCCATTCTTTTAACTCCCTATGCACAGCCATTGAGGTAGCTGGACTTTGCAGCTCATGAGTTGTTCCTACCCCTGGTTTCACGCGACTTTTTACAACCACCCTCCACAATGTTCGATGGTTCCTGTACGTCATTATATGAGATCTACAAGGTCTTGCTTTAGATGTGGTTGTTCCTTCCCAAATGGTTCAAATGGCTCTGAGCACTATGGGACTTAACATCTTAGGTCATCAGTCCCCTAGAACTTAGAACTACTTAAACCTAACTAACCTAAGGACATCACACACATCCATGCCCGAGGCAGGATTCGAACCTGCGACCGTAGCAGTACCGCGGTTCCGGACTGCAGCGCCTAGAACCGCACGGCCACCGCGGCTGGCTGTTCCTTCCCACTTCCACTTCCCAGTAACATCACTAACAGTCCATGTGGGCACCTTTAGAGTGGGAAATCAGTGCCCATTCTAAGACAGATAATGATCTTATCTCAAGTCCATCTCCGGTGTCGTGTTGCACCTCACGCAGTTGAGTTTGTTATATTCGAAGTCACTATGGGGAACCCCCTCCTTGCCCCCACATCTTGGGCATTTGCGTGTGGCACCAGTATCTGTACAGTATGCGTACATGTTAGGGATGAGACTGACAAACTCCACGATCTGCGACCCATTCGCCTCTTATATCATTATGCCGATAACTCTACTGTTTCAAGGTGTAGTGCCATAAGGATTATCGGCTGCATATCCAGATGTGATGAATACATCGGGATGGTACCTAATTGCTTCTTATGAATCGCAGCCTTTCACCCAGTAGATGGAACTGTATGTATTCATATAAAGTAACTTTTGGTCCAGTGAAGTTTGGTTGCGCAGATTCCTAGTGAAATTGGTACATGTGGAGTTTGGGAAGGTCCAGTACACACATAGCCACACATATTAGCATCGTGAACTGTATCAAAACCTTAGCCATGTCCAGAGTAACTAATTCTTAATTGAAGATAGTTGCCCGCTTAAAATTTGGCCTTGAGATATAATTTCTTGCCCCTTAACGCCCACCCCAACAGTAAACTAAATGAATTTCACGCTGTTTTCTTAAGTTTTCAATAGCTTTCCCGAAAATGGAATTATTCATTAATTTAAAAAATCCTTTTTGAATTCACGCTTTGCGAGAGCCCTCTTTTCAGCGTTGACATCAATATATTCCTTCAACCGGCGTGACTGAAGAAGATGCCGTGGGTGCTCTAATAAGTTTCACACTCAAACTGGAGGTTTCTGTAGTGCTGAATGAATGTCTGTCACCAACTTCTGGAAGGAACTATTGCGTGGGACTAGACATTCCAGATGTAGTGGCAAGCTGCTGAGTGCATCATGCAAATCGGTAGGATATGCCAGGTCTGCCGATTGTCACCACGACATATACTACACCAGAATCCATAGCCACATCTTGGAACTCATGTCTGGCGATTTCCTCACTGGACTGCCACCAGCGCTCTCCAGTCGGCAGAGATTGTGCATGGTGTGCCCGTATAACTTGTTTACACCGAAGTAAAGGATGTAATTCAAATCGTCAGATGCCTCCTACTCCTCCTCACTCATTCGTGGGTTTTTGTCTTGGTGTACCTATGCACACACTGGAAAACTCCCCCGTGTTTGAAAAAGAGCATCATGTCAACATCGATCAACAGTTCGACTCTGACACATGTCCTTTTTAATATTGCATCCCATGAAAGCCTTGCTGCAGTACAATAGAAGACAGGATCCAGAATGTATGTGTCCATACATACACTCCAGAAATTCTCAAAAATATCCGTGGACAAGTAGATGTAATCTAGCATATTCCCCTAAATGAGGGATTTTGAACTTCTGCCACACAGTCAGCATGCCCATACTCTACATCCCTTATGGTTGGTTGATTCGGGGGAGAGGACCAAACAACTAGGTCATCGGCCCTATCGGATTAGGGAAGGATGGGGAAGGAAGTCGGCCACGCCCTATCAAAGGTATCATCCCGGCATTTGCCTGCAGCGATTTAGGGAAATCACGGAAAACTTAAATCAGGATGGCTGGACGCAGGTTTGTACCGTCGTCCTCCCGAATGCGAGTCCAGTGTGCTAACCACTGCGCCACCTCGCTCGGTACATACGTTATGGCAGTGCCTGTAACTTTACTGGTGAATGCGACTACGCCAGGCAACTTGGGGTTGTTAAGTTACTATTATAGAAGAGAAAAAAAGAAGTGCTACTACTTGTATATCTGTCTCAACGATTGGTACCATTCTCCACAAGTTCACGCTGGAGGATTGCATCATTGGCTGGAATGAGTCATTCAACGGGATATCAATGGCTGCGGCGTCAACCCATTCCCCCATAGCCATAAGATCATTGAGTGCACCTAGCAACAAAAAATGCGTCATAAGCAATGCATGCATATGTGTAAAAATATATTTATTATATAAGAGAAAGAAATGAAGTACTATTACTTACGTATCTGTCCATTAGTGATTGGTGTCATTCCCAGGAGCTCACACCGGAGAATGGCATAATGGATTGGAAAGGATCGTTCAGTTGGATATCAGCTGCTGAGGCATCAGACCATTCCCTCATAGTCATATCATCATCGACTGCACATACGAACAGAAGAAACTCTCATAAGCAATGCAGGTAAGTGTGTAAAAGTTACTTCAATCATGGCGGAATATAGAAAATGAACAACAACAACAATAACGACTACAGCTACTACTACTACTAATAATAATAATACATACATACATACATACATACGTATTTGTCCCTCGAAAGTTGACGTCTTTCCCCATTAGCTGAGAGCTGGGTGATGCAGGATGGATGTATTCTTAAGGTGTACAACAATGGGACTGGACTGCACTTCAACCATTCATATTGCTGCAACCTTACTGAAAGATTCTTCACGGAAGAGAAAAATCATTATGTCGATAGCTTTAGTATTATTTTTCACATATACAGAGAGCGAAAGAGAAAAAAGTGTTAAAAAACGTGTACTTATGGTCGTAAAATTCGCCTGTTAAAGCTTGTGGTTTGTCAATTCCAAACCATCGTTTTCTCAAATGAGTCAAGACACATTTTCTGCTTGTCAAAATGTGAATGTTGCCGGTGAAAATGCACTGCCAAAAAGCATAGAGAAACAGATTCCAGACACTAATACATTATTATTGCAATTAATGCAACAAATGGAACAAAATCAGAGACAAATGGGACAAAATCTTCAAAAGTTAGACGCAATGGAACAACACCAGAGACAAACACAGCAACAGTTACACATAATGGAACAAAATCAGAGACAAACACAGCAAAAGCTTCAAAAGTTAGACTCATTGGAACAAACTCTCGAACAAACACGTGAAGATTTAACTGCTGAGTTACATAACATTGAATCGAAATGTCAGAAAGTGTGTAATGACGTAAAAACACAAATTTGTGAGCATTTCCAACCTATTTTTTCGCGTCATGAAAATGCATTACAGAATCACGAAGCAGCCATAAAAGAACTGCAAACTACTGTTCATGAAAATCATGAGACCTTGCAAGCTAAAATGGACTCAGTTGCATCTACCGATTCGTTTACGCAACTTGCAAAAACTCAGGAAAACTTAAAGGACACAGTAGATACTCTGAAAATTGGTTCAGAAAGACACATGGAGGAAATTAGTTCATTATCAGAGAAAGTAGCCGAACTTTCGGATCAGGTCACTAACTTATCTACGAAGGTAGATGATAATCTGAATGACACAAAACCGGTAGTCTTTAATGACACAGAAGAGTGCGAACAAATTAGGAAACTGAAACAAAATCTGAATCAAATTAATACGCAACACCAAAGAGAAATCCGGGAAGTACAAGATCAGCTGACACAGGTAATACAAGAATTACGTATTTCAGAGGACACTCGCGCCCCAATACGGGAAGAGGGACATAGAAATACGGAACAGCCACAAAATAATAACACAGGGCATTTCGGAAGTTATGAAAGAAATTGGCAATGTGCACCAAATTTTGAGATGGAACCGCCGACACGACGTAACAATGACCGATATGCTACTCGCCGACATGATGATTTTGATTATAAGCTGTTCATTACTACACGTAAATTCAAAACGTTTAAGAATTCTGCCAACGACATTCATCCACAAGCGTGGCTCCATCAATTCTCTCATTGTTTCCCTCCCAACTGGTCATTGGAACACAGGTTAGAATTTATGTGTGGCTACTTAGAGAATGAACCAGCTGTAAGAATGCGATCGGTCATTCACGATTGCCACAGTGAAGGAGAATTTTACCATGCCTTCCTCTCAGCATATTGGTCTCAAGCCACACAAGACCGGGTAAAACATAGCATCATGATGATGAAACACTTTGAACAATCTGAATTTTCCAGTCTTGTCAAATATTTTGAAGACATGTTGCACAAGAATCAGTACCTGTCAAACCCATACAGCCCCTCAGAACTCATCCGCATTTGCTTAATCAAATTACCTGAACATTTACGGCATATTATTTTGGCAGGACGTTGCAAAGACGACATTGAAGCTTTTCAGGGACTGTTACAAGAATTAGAAATTGACACAGACAGTCGCGGGATGCGAAAACAGGAAAACAATCGCTACAGGTCACATCCGTCACAATTCCGAGACGACAGAAACGATAACTGGACGCGACAAGGCTATGCTCGCCACACAAATCGTGACCAAAATAGACACCACCCGTATGACAACCGTTGGCAGAGTAGTAATAATTACAGGGAAAGATCACCTTTCCGCAGTAATGACTATCACAGAGACAATCAGAGAAACAGACAATATGGGAACCAATATAACTATTATCAAGGGAGACAGAATAACTTTAGACGCAACGGTCCAGCACGCAGTTACGACTCAGGGAGAAATTCTCCACCACGTGACAGACAAGAAAGAAACTATGTAAACTACCGACAAAACGACAGATGCGAATTTCATCAGAACTGGCGGGTTTCTAACAGAGCTGGGCCCTCTGGGCAACGTGAATTTGTAGAAGTTAGGTCTCCAAATCCCAATAACGACGCGCGCCAACAAAGAAACAGACAATGACTCACACCGCAGGCAGCCGCGTGCGCCCGCTGGCTCAGGGAAAAATAACATTGACGCTAACCTTGAGCAAAATTCCAGTATTCTTTACCGACGTATACCACATGATAATTGCGTTAAAGTTGAAACTCTGCGTGCTAGGAAGAGTAAAGGGCTACACCACATTTCACATGTAAAAGCATTTATTGGGAGATAATCTGCTTTTTAACTTTGTCTTTGCCATAAAACGTTTCGCTTCACATTTCTAGTATGCTTTGTCAGACTTAAGAAACTGTTAACATGCAACAATGTTTGAAGTTAAATATCCAGTCTAGAACCTAGAGAACTTATTTAAACAGAAATTACGAATGCATTGTTATTGCGAACAGACGACACAGTGTTGTTATTTATACATTTCTCCTTATTAGTTGCACGATTATGTAACGAATATAAGGCTCACATACTTGGAACATATACCGGCACTGCTAATGAAATTTTCATGCAACATTTTGGTTTGCTTGAGAGTGGATTCTGGATTTGAGGTGCTTTCTGTGAAATGCCAGATGACACAGTGGTTAGTTTATGTGACAGCTACACGATTTTATCACGACGCTGCTAATGCGTGACAATTTACAATGTTGCTTTTGCGGTGTATCTGTTTTATATCTGCACAGTTTTTTCTGAATTCTTCTATAAAGTGAGACATGTTTTAGTGGTGACTTTTGTGCTATTGCTACAAGGAGACAGCCTTTTCCGTAGGACAACAATACGTTACAGCACAGTACTTTCATCATCACGGCAATAAGCGTAATAACTAAGTTATCTATACGCAAAGCATTTCACTTTTGTGTATCATGAGGTAAGTACATTGACTTTTGCAGAACTTAGCTTTCGGAGGACAATAACTACGACACTTCCCAGAGATTAGTTTACAGCAAGACGCATATTTAGCGCTACAGGACACGTATTTGAGTGATTAATTTTGTACTTAAAACATTTATTTTTAGAGATTTTTGAATTACAAAGAAAGTTTTTCGTGATACATTTCATTCCATTGCTGTAAGCTATAATACCTGAGGATACAATTACAATAATCCTCAGGGGGGTACACGTTTACTTTGTGTACCATGTGTCTGGCAAGCACAAGGAGCCCTAGCTAATATGGTATTTGCTTATACAATTTAACACATCGGTACCATATTTCTCTAACACATAAATTACACAGCTATCTGATCATTTAACAGAGAAACAAACATCTTTTTTACTACGTCAGTGACACATGTTTACGCAATTACACCGTTGGATAACTTCACACTTATGAAATTGTATTTTGTCTGTACTTTGTGAATTTTTCATATTTTTTCAGAACCATTGTGATACTATGAGAGCTTTGAATGATGTATTTGGTAAAGGAGCATGATTTTAAAGTACGTTTGAGGCAGATGACACTTTTGACATGAGCAGAGAATTTTCTTTAGGTTTTGAAACAATTGCAGAAAGCTACGACGTTTTTGAGATTTGACTGAGGTGTTATGATGTTATTATTACGACGACGATGTGTATTATGCTGCTGATGTATGTTTATGATCAATAAGCTAATGCTATATGAGTTATTTGATTATTCCACGTATGTTATGATGAAATATTGAAGAAGTATTGACGAATAAGGTAAGGAATAATGAGTAGTGTTTAGGGACTCTTGACTTGTGAAAAAGGATGTTGGAAACCAAGAATCGTACTTTAAGAATTATGAAATGTGTGTGTAGATGCGTGAATGTATCACAATGCCGGCGAAACTTTTTTGGACACTGTTATATTCATAGGATTTTGTTTCTACACATTTGCAACGCACATTCTTGACCTGTTAAATATTTTTATATGAGACTGTCACTGTAGCGGAAACTGCTGTCGTAAATATTTCCATAAGAAAGTTAAGTGACCACCTGCACGTGCGTCGTCGGCACACAGCTGTGTCAGACACCTGGAGAACAAGCCATTAGGGTGTGCCTTTCATCGCTAATGCGACACCCTCGTTACTTGAAAACATATGATTACTCGCACTTTGTGCTAATTACTGAAATGCTTATGAATTGATGGGAAATATTCGTACATCTGCACACCTGATTATGACAAGTGTCTTTCTCCGAGAGTTGAGTGCTACTGCCTTACGAAATGCCACATGACTATTGAATGATATTTTTATGCTTTGCTTTTCATAGTTGCTTATTTCATTTAATATCTGGTTTCCAGCTGTGTTGCAGCATTAGTTTTATAAAATAAACTTAGATGCATTTGCTAATGTGAACTCTTTCTGTCAACAGATCTATTAAATAATTATTTTATGATCCACATTCTTTAAAAAAGGAGCACTTGGAAAGGAAAGAACAATAAGAAGGAACTAGTAACAGTAACACATAATTTTCTTTTCAAGTACATGGTAATATTTTTTTTACAATCAGTTGTTATGGTGCACCACTTTAATTACATAGACATGAAGATGTGAATCTGCATTGTCTGCATTGTTGTTTTTACTGTAATATGTTTTCTGCTTGAGCTATGTCATGTCTAGGTATAAGTTGCTGCTGTTTGCCAGGCATAGTGTTATTGAATTTGACTTTTGCTAATTTCTTAATGCTGCTTGCTTCGCAAATCTGCGTTTTTTTTCATTGCTGTTTATATTAACTGTGTTATGTGATGCTGCATTGCCTCGTCCCTTGGTATATATATCTGAGCTCAGTATATTTAAGTTAGCTTAAGAGGGGGTAGACTATATAAGAAACTGACTATGGAGAATAGGTAAAGAATGCATTGCGAAGTTATATGAAAAAGATTTGGGCCCAAATGAGTATTGTACAATCATAAATAATTATTTTGAAAGAAATATGAATAGAATACAGGAAGGAGGTATAGATAGGACTTTTTGGGAATAATGATGAATGAAGGGAGATCTCCGAGAAGTAAAGAAAGTTTTGTTTGCAAAATACTGCAGTAAAACAAATCCTGTCCTTTCCTTTTGTGTCATCCCTCTATATGTTTGTGTACCCTTGTGTATTTGTGTTTTTCCTGTCTTTATGTGTTTACCTGATGAGAGCTATGTTGTAGAATTTTTCTATGTTATTTACTTTGTAAAAATGTTGAGACATTATTTACGATGTTTTGTTTTAATGCTCATGTGTAAAGTTGATGTTTCAAAAGTTATTCTGATCTTTTATGTATGTACTCATGTTATAATTCCTGTAACACTGATGTATATGTTTATTTCTATTCTGTTGTAAAGCCTGTACTACAAATGTTATCTGTATTGTTATGTTCTTTATTGATGTATTTTGTACCTTTGTAATTGTATTCTCATGTTATAATATTGTAATTGACGCCAGTTAATCAAATTAAGTAACTTGTAAGCATCCATTTCACTGCACACGTTTCTGTTGGTCA
Source organism: Schistocerca cancellata (assembly GCF_023864275.1). NCBI lineage: Eukaryota > Metazoa > Arthropoda > Insecta > Orthoptera > Acrididae > Schistocerca > Schistocerca cancellata. The sequence continues at coordinate 780,881,396 of NC_064629.1, forward strand.
TAGTATGTGGACAATATGTGAGAAGTAGGGACTGTTAGTGTTTGCACGTGTGTTGATAATTCAGCAAGGGACTGGATAACAGCATTGCTCGTTCTAAGGACAATTCCACAAACTTTGTGAGTGAACAAGTGGTGGTTTATGTACTTGCTATATTCTCCGCAAGACTCTTCGATGGTGATTGTGCACCTGCACAGTCGCAACAGATGGCTGCTGGCCGTCTCTTCAAGGACTGCAGTGGGTCTGCTCTGTGATGACCTACCTACCAATCTTCTTCAAAACGTCGACTGACTCTGCTGTGGGTTTGCTCTGTTGTGGCCCATTACCTGTCAGCATGTCAAGAGTCAGCACTGTCTTTCTGTTGGAAGGACGACACTACTTCTTCAAGACTGCATGGACATCCACTACTTCCGTGTGCATTGTCTTTTACTGCTCAGACTTTGATAAAAGAAACGGCAGTTTTACTGTGTGAATGATCAGGACTGTCTTTATGGACTGTGAGAAAATTTTAGCTTTTGACCAACATTGTATAAATAAGTGTGTGCATTTGATATCTTTGTTATTGTAATTATGAAAAATTTTTACAAATCATTATTGGCCACTGGCCAAAAAAATTTGTAAAATTTTTTGTGGGGAGCATGGGGGCTATGTAAGTAGGCTGTTTATGTTTTCTCTATGTAAGTAGGCTGTTTAGATTTTTATATGGGTAATGCCACGTAGCGCTCTGTATGAAAATCACTGGCTGTGCTGTGTGCAGTCTGTGGCTAGTTTGCATTGTTGCCTGCCATTGTTGTCATGAACTGCTATAGCTGGATGTGAACAGCGCGTAGCGTTGCGCAGTTGGAGGTGAGCCGCCAGCAGTGGTGGATGTGGGGAGAGAGATGGCGGAGTTTTGAAAAATGTCATGAACTGCTGTATATATTATGAATCTTGAGGTAAATACATTGTTTGTTCTCTATTAGAATCTTTCATTTGCTAAGACTATCAGTAGTTAGTGCCTTCCGTAGTTTGTATCTTTTATTTAGCTGGCAGTAGTGGCACTCGCTGTATTGCAGTAGTTCGAGCAACGAAGATTTTTGTGAGGTAAGTGATTTCTGAAAGGTATAGTTTAATGTTACTCAGGGCCATTCTTTTGCAGGGATCTTTAATAGTCAGATTGCGTTGCGCTAAAAACATTGTGTGTCAGTTTAAGCACAGTCTTGTATAATTTGTTCTAAGGGGACGTTTCAGTCTCTCAATGTCAGTTACCCCATCAGATCATCTAGTCTACTGTTCTGCATTAGGGGTGACGGCACACTCCAATCTACAATAAAACCATTCATCAGTAGATTGCAACTATATATGCAATGAACACACATAAACATATATACATGGGAAAAAATCATTTTAGATTTATACCTGAAATATGACTAGAATCAAGTCGAAGGCCTCTGCACATACATCAGAGTGACGATTCATCTTTGCTGCGTCTATGCTGCTGCTGCTGCTGCTCCTATCAGGTCTGCGACTGAAATGACTTCTTTGCGGAAAAACGATCCTTTTTTATAACCAGGAAATTTATTATATCCGTATTCTGTGTTGGATTTGAACCAACAGGAAATAAGGATGGTTAATTCCCCCTACGTGGACACCCGCAAGTTCGTTCCTGCCATTGTCCTTGTTACCCTGCACTTCTGTCACTTCCGGCATTGTTCAAAGAACACTATACGTACATATTTAGTAATGCGCCATTGCAAGTAACCTGTAGTGTGGACTATGACTCCGTCATAAAGGTTACAAGTAGGAAACGGCATGCAATTATCGAGATGCGGTTTTTCAGCTGCTGGTGTTGGTCAAAGAAATCTAAATTTTATCAAGCAACGCGTAGGGGGCCTGAGACAGCCTGCCGTGGCTCACAGTTCGTAACATGATGTGAGGCTTCTGTCAGAATAACGCCTACGCTCTGACTGCCAATGAAGTGTCAGTCACGTATGGCTGCCGGGAGATATCGTATACAAGCGGCATTGGCATGCCAGTGCAGGCTGCAGAGAGCAGCAGGGAAGTGGCGCGTCTCCGTTTGTATAGAAAAGGGCTCGGACATACACGCCACGCGGCCTTTTGTTGAGCATGAGTGCACTGTTAGATAAGAAAAAGTGCACTTTTCAGATGAGGTTTGTACCTCTGTTCGCACATTAAGTGACTGAAATTTTTCTACATACAGAGCTGCTAGGGTAGGGCCTTGGCAACAGGCAGCAGAGGATTGCAGCCACTTACTTTGCCGCATAGAAGAGACACCTAAAATTATGGCTCCAATCCGCGACAAAATGCGTAGACACTGTGCAATAAATACTTACCTGAAAATCTGAACGAGGTAGAGGAGGTGAAGCTGAATAAACACACATTTTTTTAAAAAGACGGTATCTTTTACTGGTAACCCAACTTAAAAGTATTTCTACATTATCTGGAGCAGGCATAAAGCAATTTTTGTCTCCACCATATGTTTGCTTGAGTTGTCGACTAGATGGCCAACTGTACACTACAAGGTTGCAAACTGACACATTTGTGCAGATATTGTGCAACCATGACACTGTCTTATGGCCTCTGATATAAAAGATGCTGTCAGTGGGGTCATAGTTTTGAAGTGACACGGCCATATCTTCGTACGCCATTCCAACTTCATCCTAGCGTTTTCATTGATGGAAGTGCATTAACCATGCTGTTGTCTTACGGATGTTCGCACACTCTACTGTTCTAAACCTTCTGCGCGGAGTGACGATTGTGGGAAACGTCATTACTATATTTCCAGCATTGTTGAATGTGACGAATGCAATATCCTTTAAATACAAATTGTTCATACTGTTTGCAAAAACCTTGTGTATCAACTATAATGTTTTCACTTTGAGTTGTCGTCATGAAATACTTCGGATAGAAGAACAACCTCTGCATTTATACAAGTCACTGAACAATCCCACTGAAAGGTGAGTACTTTATCACGAGATTGTGTAACAATTATAGGTATAAATGGTGACTAACTGACAACCTCAGCTGCCGACAGGTTTTGTTGTTATACCTCGATGTGGACAGCTGAAAATGTGTGCCCCGATCGGGACTATAAGGTACAATACATATGTAGAATTGTGGACAGTTGGGAATGTGAGTCTCACGGGAAGCGTGTATGGGATAAGTCCCTGCAGTCGCGCTATTCGTCTGTGTCCTCGGTGGCTCAGATGGATAGAGCGTCTGCCATGTAAGCAGCAGATCCCGGGTTCGAATCCCGGTCGGGGCACACATTTTCAGCTGTCCACATCGAGCTGCAATTTCTCCAACATTGTTTTATTCTCTTCTTACTCTCCTTGATTGTATGAGTTATTACCTGTCGCACTTCAAACTGGAATTAATTCCTGTTTAGCGTCCGCGATGATGCAGCTGCTATTCTCAAAGAACCCCATAAACATTTTAAGCGAGATACACACACTACGATGATTACTTATCGATCCGTCTATGAACCAGCCTGCATGCTATAGACGATTGACATTCAAAGATAATTCGGGGATGTGTGTTTTGACAGTCGATGTGATTCCAAAATTTCTCGTGCAGTCAACCATAACTCCATTAAGTTCATACCTTATTTTTTGAAACAGAAAGGTGCATGCATTACATGTAAGTTATGATACTGCTGCTGCCGGCCGCGGTGGTCTAGTGGTTCTAGGCGCGCAGTCCGGAACCGCGGGACTGCTACGGTCGCAGGTTCGAATCCTGCCTCGGGCATGGATGTATGTGATGTCCTTAGGTTAGTTAGGTTTAAGTAGTTCTAAGTTCTAGGGGACTGATGACCACAGAAGTTAAGTCCCATAGTGCTCAGAGCCATTTGAACCATTTGATACTGCTGCTGTAGACCTTCCATTCTTCTTCGTAACTGTTCCTCCCATATAGAGGAAACTGCTGCTCAAGAACTGTTAAATCATCTTGGTACTGAATGAGAATTCTTATCACGTCATTATTACTAAAAGTTGCAGAAGCCAAAGGTCTGCTGGAGATATATTCCTAACAAATGATTTGCTCGTCATATTGACCTTGGGCGATTATATCGAGTGATGTCATTGCACGGTTTCAATCCTATCAACTTAAGGAACTTGTAATCCTCATGTGTTTGTGCTTTCACAGTTAAGTAGTGTAGTGACGGTTGTATGAATCATTTTTATACCTTATACCCTTGCTGTTGCTTCAAGTGAAGGCGTACTGTGACTTCCTCTCTTCAAAAATCAACTAGATTCCCATCCTGGTCCACAATACTCTGCTCGAGATGGTCTAATGTCTGCACAGTGACTGGGAGGTATATAACGCTGCTTGGCACCTCCACGAGTTTATTTCATGATCCCACTGCAATGAAAGAATCCGCAGATTATGTGAATTAATCTGCGTTTGACATACAAATTTGTTGTGATACTACACTCGGCATGGATTGTGTTATCTGGTAGTATATCCGTTGGTTGATCCAACTCATAAATTTCATCAGTATTATTCGCCAACACTTGACTCCTTGAGAAGCCCAGTAGTGATCCTATTGAACCTTCCTGGCTAAAATCTATTGCCTGTTTTGTCGTTTCTAACTTTGTTTTAAGCAGTTTCTGGGTGTAGTTTATTGCTCACCTCGGTGATATTAGGAATGCTGTTCAATGTTACCAGACTGACTAACGCAGTACTCCATTCCTCATTACTTAGATCTATTGCCGGGAAATAATGCACACTTAATACTGACGACTGTTCTTTTAACGTTGGAGTGTACAGCAACACACCTAACCCTCAGCTGACTCAGTGATGTGCGTGCTGCTCGTTTTCATGCAACTGTCAGGAGGAACATTAGGCAGAAATGTCCACAGAGATGTGAATCGAAGTCTTGGTAGTGCCAAAAATTGTAGAACAGACAGTTGTTGGCAAAGTAATGGCGTAATTCTTCAGGCAAACATAAATTCCCATACATAACAAAATAGTAGAAAATATTCCTTTTTTTAACATAAGCGACCCAATGGTTTTGGATCCTCCTGCAATATCTAATTTGACAATGCCACATTCTTTGGATTTCCACGTCGTCTTTGACAACATATTCCAATAGTACACTAGGAGACTTTTTCTTTTTATAAACTGACCAAGTCATTTCTTGTATGGTCTTAAATTTAGCGATGGCGTGCATAGCTCTGTTACTCCTTGTAGCCTCCTGCAGTTACTCCTCTGTGTTTTGTGCTTTCTTCACTCTTCGGTCTATGGCAGCCACCTCTCCTGCATAAGAGCAAATTGCTGCAATAAGAAATGTAATAATTCCACCAGATGTCTTAGGCGTTGGCAGAACACTTGTCTTTTTAACACTTCTTCTTCTTCTTCTTCTTCTTCTTCATTTCTTCTTCAAGACACTTTTAGCCGCTGACACTACTGCTTGGGTGCAATTTTTTTTGCACATCCTACAGGTTTTTCTTCTGCTTTGTTAATGTACGATAAGATGTGTTCATAATCTGTCGGAAATTTATCCCAGCAACAAATTTAAATTAGGCACGCATCGCTTTATCAACTGCAAATGCCGCGATACATAGACTTATGTTTATGTCCTTTCCTCAATGTATTTTCTTGGTTTTATCAGCTAAAATTTGATTAGCACAGTGACATGCTGTCACACCTTGATTTGCAGCATACGCTAAGTCACGTTCCTTGAAGGCCTCGTCTAGTAGATTAATCTCCTTATTATCACTATGAAGACTTTTTTCCAGCTTTATTCCAGGTCCATAGTAATTATATCCAGGGATATGCAATTCCACTGGTTGCTGAGAATACCGCTACCACCTCTGATGTACTTACTAGTAACATGTTATGTTACTGCACTGCTTGAGGTTTGCACACTTTGTTATATACCAAATTGTGAGCGTTCACTGAACTATTGTGCAGTGATGGAAAGCTGAGCCATATGACTAAAGCGTCGTTCCCTTGATGTCTTGTGACACTTTCTATGGGAAACATTTGGTTCAGGGCCTCTCTGTAATTCTTCTGTGAACAAACACTCAGCAATTTCGTCACCTTTTCTGTCCTTTAAGATGTAGGCTCTTGAGTTTGTTAATTGCACTTTGGAAAATATAAATACTTCAGTTTTCAAGTTCAGCAGGTAACAATTCTCAAATGCAGTTTTGTATTTTGAAGTATACACGAATTCATCTATTTTGTGTTTTTGCTTGTGTGGATCCACAATTTTAGTATGACTGTATACTGTATTTAGAAGCTCATTACAATGAACATCAATAGGCCTCATTCTTATCATGTGACGTTTAGTTTGGCTATACTGTTCAATTATTTGCGGGAGAATATCTGCCCATTTGTATGAATCATGATGAATAAATCGCATCTACATATGGTTTTTATTGTCCTGCTCGAACATTCCACAATACTCGCCCTCATGTTGGAGAACGTCGATTAGTGGTTTATTCTGTATCGCTCAATTACAGTCTTGAAATACCTGTTGTAAAATTCGCCCCTGTGGTTTCAAGGTTTCCAGGGCAACGATTCGTCCCTATCTGCATCAATTCTTCAAATACCTGCACATCTTACTTCCCAGTCTTTGGTTTCAGAGGTAAGGCCCAGACGAATTTGGAATATGCACCTATAACAACTAAAATACACTGACGGAAAATAACTGCAATACCAAGAAGGAGTTGTGCGACATAAACGAAAATTGGTAGCTGTATTTCTACATCTGAAAAATGACGTCTATTCAAATTACGCATAAGTCACATAAGAGTGCCGCTAGTAGTGGCACTGTCAGCGTGCAAATCAAGTTTGCTTTAAATACACGCTGTAACAGTCGTGAGCGTTAGTTAGCTCTGAGAGCGGACGTAGTGAGTTAGTCAAGGAGGTGAGAAAGATGCCATTGTCAACACCTCACTGAGTTTGAAGGAAGTCGTGCTACAGGGCTACTAGAAGCTGGATGTTTCTTCTGCAATATTGCAAATCTCGTATTATGACGTCTACGCAGGAATATTTTGCGCACTGGCTTGTGGAGTTCTCGGATCACTGCCACCGTAATTATTATTCAATAATGCGTCTTTCTCGAAGCTCCAAAATCGTTGACATTATTTCATTCCTATGAGCTGTATTCCGTGCAGCAGCTGATACTGTGAGTATTAGTATTCCAGAGGTAGACTGCTCAGTCGTTTTTGCTGATTGTCAGTGCGTTAACCTGCATTATGTATACCAGCTAACGTAGGTCCAATTATATTCATAAATTCCTACTGCTTGGAGTGCAGTTTTGCCTATGTGCATTTGTTATATGTAATATTTCAGCATACATTTGTTTCTCTTAAAAGGATTCGAAGGTTTTAAGAATATTAGTTCCACTAAACCAGGTTTTCTCTCAAATTCTTTATCTCCAACCTACATTGTATACTTGGTTATCTCATATAGGATGCTTTCGAACATATAAGGTTGATCCTGACTGATCCCATATGTAGCATCTATTTCGCTAACATTGTGATGGTTAATGTAATCAGTAACAGTAAATTCTTCGTATTATTATTCCTTCCCCTTTCTACCTCCATTCGTCATTGGGGAAAGTTGTTTAATGCTTTCTGTTAGAGATTTAAACTTTTATGATAAGGGAACAATCCAATTCGACATGCCGAAACCCACCCTTAAATTTTTCACGCAAGAATACATCGAAAGAAATACTCGCTGAAAATTTTAGCTGCTAAGGCGCAATGCAAGTTTTTTAAAGAAAATGTTGAAGTTATTCATTTTTGCCGCACGAAGAACCGCTTATAACAGCGGTTTGTGCAGTCCTTTTTGCCCAGTGCGCGAATCGGCGAATAAGCAGACGCAACCATGACAAGAGGGCGTAGCGCTGCGTAACACGAATTCCGAAGTGCACTCTCATGAAGTTTAAGCATTTAACCCATGCCAAAAATGTCCCAAATCATTTATTTTCTTAATAACTCGCAGTTAACATTGACTTCTAAACTGTTGCAGTGATGTGATTGTTACACAAGTGACTAGCGGAGGAAATAAAGTCAAGGCAGTGTATGATGGTACATTACAGAGCACTTCCATCAATCGGGACTTTAATTTGACAGTATTAAATATTTTATAACAATTCCTGTAGCCCAGTTATTATGATAACTTTTGAATAGTGTATATTATGCTAACAGTGAAACTGTCATTGTTTATTCCCTGTAGTTTTCATAAAAATGTGAAGGGTCTGTTATATGACGAGAACATTTTCTCTTCATAAGGCACACCTGATAAAAGAAAAATTAATGCATTCTGGCACTTCACTGTAATTATTAGTGTTTTATTTAGATAGAACTGGAATGGAGTAAGAAATGGCCGTACCTGTTATTTTGCATATTGTGCTGGCATACTTGATCAAATTCGTGAAATGTGGTGATGTGAAGTGACAATGCAGAAATGATTCAAGCTTATCAATACTGTTCAGCTGATAAACCTGAAATGACACAGAGATATCGGAAATTATATTGTCAGGCAACTTTCTGAAAAGTGCTTTACATCGTTAAAAAAAATTATTGACAAACTCAACCACACTATTACCTCCAGATGGAATCTGAATTATATTTCGTCGCCACCCTAAAGACAGGTGTCGTTATGTCCAGGCCAAGAGTCCAACAAAAGCATTGAATAATTTTCTGCAAATGGTTAAGAAGACGTTTCGGATGTAACACTGAAAATTATTCTCTCCCATCTTTCCGGATTTTGCTACGTCAATTACAAGACTTTTGCAAGTAAACAGTCCTTTTCCTTAATTTTTGGTCCTAATTTGCCTTGATGTCCATGAGGACGGAGATAAAGCTGCGGAAACAGTGACCCGCAGATACGTATCACTGGCATTGTTTTATACGAATGAGTCGACACATTCATCGACTGCACAAGAGGTTCTGTCTTTTTTTCGCCCGAAACGATAAAGTGTGCTGTTAACCAAGTATGACTAACTGGCATGATATGCAGGTTTTAGGGGATAACAAGAAACTTCGTCTTTGCGTTAGCTACGAATTTCTCTGTAGTATTACCTATTAATGAAATCTCTTCTTCACGTTTACTTTATGTAAACCTCGTAATTTTGCGACTACCTTTCCTGTATAATTTCCTGAAACTGTTTAACCAGGACGAAGAAGCCTGGAAATCAGTAATGTTCATCTCACTTGCAGTTCAGAGTGCCCAGTCAGAGGTCTCCCTCGGTAACGGTGCATTGACTCTCACGAACAGTTCTTTCGAATAGTTTTCATTTCACGCTTTTGCGAGTTTCATTTTGGCACATATTTCATACTTCGTGTAAAACTTTCTTCCATTTATACAATTCGTGTTCATATTTTACGAAACAATTCTTAAATTCAAGCGTTTTCCCCCTATTTCGCGCAACCAAACAAATTAAAGCCTTTTCTTCCTCACTGAAAGTTATTAGTGTATGTTTTCTTTGGGCTTGGAATGTACTCCGTTTTTGTTCTGAACTCTAATTAGCACAATAGTCATCGTTCGAGCCACAATTGACGGAGTCGCACGACTTATTTCCTATTTCATATGGTAATTCCGCAGTGTCTAATGAAATGTCGACATCATTGGAATGAATGTCCAGTGCTAACAAATAACACACATAAAATCAAATGGCTCTGAGCACTATGGCATTTAACTTCTGAGGTCATGAGTCCCCTAGAACTTAGAACTACTTAAACCTAACTAACCTAAGGACATCACACCCATCCATGTCCGAGGCAGGATTCGAACCTGCGACCGTAGCGGTCGCGCGGTTCCAGACTGTAGCGCCTAGAACCGCTCGGCCAGTCAGGCCGGCAAATAACACACATATAGGTCTTCAGGAGAAGTAGGTGATTTCGACTGCATATCCGTACTACTTTCGCCATATGTTATCTTTGCAAGGTTGAAGACATTAATTGGAATCCACTGTACTGTGAAACTGGAAGCTGCACAAAGACAGATGCTATAAGCAAGCTCATCTCAAGAAAGCAAAACGAAGATTGGCTCTGAGCACTATGGGACTTAACTTCTGAGGTCATCAGTCCCCTAGAACTTAGAACTACTTAAACCTAACTAACCTAAGGACATCACACACATCCATGCCCGAGGCAGGATTCGAACCTGCGACCGTAGCGGTTGCACGGTTCCAGACTGTAGCTCCTAGAACCGTTCGGCCACTGTGGCACGCAAAACGAAGATTACTTTAGTTTTATGTCCATTGTTAACACTTAAGATACCGCAAAGGTAACTGCTAATTATAATGGCTATTGATGAGTTGCAAATTCGAGCGAAAAGTAACTGGGAACAACTGTGTCAGAGAACTATCAACGGAAACTGAAATTCGCTATACAAATTAAGATCGCCTGTACCGTCTTATTTGTTTAACTATGTGTCGTCAATCAAGTACATGTCCCCGCTTGTATTTTGCACTCGCCTTGGGCGAGTAAGCGGTACGTCAGTGTACCACTGGTGTGCGCTGGATGGAAAAGAGGCGCCAGGTCAGCGGCAGGAAGCGTTGGTCTATCCGCGAGGCGAGGCGAAATGTGGCGCAACTCCTTCCGGCCGGCCGACTCCCCACTGCCTCGCCATCTGAATGCAGCATTTCAGCGAATCGCTTTTTGTTATGCCTCGCGGAAAACGCCGCCGGCACACCGCGAGGGCGTGCTGACAAAGCGGCTGCAAGCCTACGCAAGAGTAGGCCGCTGACCTCGCAGCTCTCCATATGCAAGTCACCTGGAGCCAAGTGCGAGCGGGGCCAGCGGCTTACGGCTCGGCGTTCCGTTTCCTTAGCAAGCGGCGCATAAAACACACTACAATCCCATTCTTAAAAACATGCTGTTAGTTTCTGTTTCCTTTCAGTGATAATTTCCTACAATGTTCTATCGGAACCAGCTGACTAAAAAGGAGACTGCTTACAAAACAATCGTGCGATCCATCCTAGAATACTGACCAAGTGTGTGGGACCCGTACCAAACAGGACTAACAGGTGACACTGTGTGCAAAGAAGAGCAGCACGAATGGTCACAGGTTTGAAACTTCCTGGCGTATTACAGACTGCCAAAATTCGTTACCAGGACACACTTTCCATTTTATATGTCGCAGATGAGGCGAAAGATAAAATTTCATCAGTATTCGTCTGCTTGAGCGGGAGGAATCCTCTGAAAGCCATGCTCAGCGCACACTGCACTGCAGTGTGAAAATTCCAGGTGACAATTTTGTTCGACCCTCGAAAGAGTGTCACCGAGTTGCTGAAAAAAAAAACTGGAATGGCAGATGCTGTAATGTCAGTGCAAACTATTCCATGAAAGCCTACTTAAATAGCTCCGTCACCTTTTGGCATAGCGTATGTCAAGCTGACGGAATGGATTGCGGGCACACTAATAAAGATATCTTTCTGAAATTTGGCTGAGTTACTCCTCGGGCATGTCTGCAACGACTGATAGGCTAATTTTTAAATTTTAATTTATTAATTACTTATTGCAAAAAATGTAATAAAACATACAAGACTACACCCTTGTTTCAAACGTTTGCCATTTTATTATTTTCTTCAGTTTTTTTAATGTGCTATTACTCTGTGCGCAATATCCCACAGATTAAGAATCTTTTTTATTTCAAATAATTTTTTCCAGCTGCAGGGTTTCCATCATTGCTGCACCTCATTTTGGACAGAGGAACTATAACTCCTCCGATGGGGGGGGGGGGGGGGAGGGGGGGGCTTAATGATGACTTAATTTCTTTAAAGAATCAGAAAATGTTGTCAAAGAAGCAATACATAATGTGCAAAAGGATTTACGTTGATTGTTTCATTAGTTTTCCAAAAAAGAAATCATAAGACTTACTTATATTATAACCTGACTGAGGAGAATGGTCCCTCACGTGATGAATCTGGGGAAGTACTACAGCCCTCTAAACATCGCTTCCGCAGGTATCGTGAAGGCAAGATTAGTAGATTACACTAATTACATCGCACATAGAGATGTTCAAGCAATCATTCTTCACGTGCTCTACACGTGAATACGTGAAGGAGGCCTAAAAACTGGTACAGTGGGAAGTACCCTCTGCCATGCACTTCACACTGGTTGCAGGGTATGGCTGTATATGTAGATGGACAATGTGTAGAACTGAAAGTGACATTGCACTGGATGAAACTTCAGTCGTATTCAGGAAGGTTCAAATACCTGTCCGGTGTTCCAGATTTAGGTTTTCGTAAATCACTTGAATGGAATGAACAGTCTAACGGTTACAGAATATGATTTGACACTTAACCGACGATGACGAGTGGCATAAATGAGATTACCGATAAACTTAGCATTAGAACTGAGTACCACGAATTAGGGGAAGTTAAGGAATTCTACTACCTTTGAAGCAAAACAACACATGACGCACAAAGCAAGAAGGACATAAATAGTAGATTAGCAAAGGCGAAGAGGGCGTTCCTGGCCAAGAGGTGTCACCTGGTATCAAACATCGGCCATAATCAGAGGGAGAAATTTATGCAAATGTACGTTTGAAGCACAGCATTGTATCGCAGAGAATCATGGACTGTAGGTAGCAGGTGCGTTTGAGATGCGTTGTATAGAAAGGTGTTGAAAATGAGATGGGCTGATGATAAATGTTGAGGCTGTCCGCCCCTTTAAACTACTGCTCCGTCTCTAATCACGTATCTCCAATGACCTCTTGGCCGACGGGATATCAAAGTATTATCTTCCATCTTTTTTTCCTCCCTAATGGCCTCGACGTTGACGAAACGCCAAATTATGACCTTTCTTTCTTTCGAGAGCTACAAGTACATGGCGCCCGTGGCAGGAGTCTAATGGAGGAGAAATCACAATTCTTTAAGCTCGATAACCGCTTCAACGGCTGAAAATTTTGGCAAACGTGACAAACTGACCATGACTTTCAGAAGATTCCGCACGCTCAAACAGAGGAGTACTGGTAAAATTTTATCTTTCGACTCAACTGCGATGTATCATCTGGAAAGTGTGTTCTGGTAATGCATTTTGGCAGACGGGTACGAGTTTGCGCTTGATGTTAGCGAAGGTTGTTTTCGTCGGTGACATGCAACACTGCATTCAGTTGTAGAATGTGAATGATTTGTGACAGATGTTTATCATCCACAATAGAATCAAAACAGCCGCTAGATGTGAGATTCGGGTAATGATTCCTGTCTAGAATGCTTGAAACATGACAAAAACACATTCACTGCGCAATCTATGAGATATACGCGGACAAGGTGGTGAGCAAATAATTGGATCGTATGTAGGTACAAATGCCCATTAAGGAACGGGTAAGGTACACGGAAAAGATGAAGCGAGTGACCGTCAAAAGTGTGGGGGTAATTAGTGGACTGGCTTTATGCAGTAATGATGAACGAGAAAAGATGTTCCACAATGACGACACACTTCCCGTGTCAGTTACCCTGTGAATGAAACTGTCACTAGTTCCTCATCATCGCAGACCGAAGATTCAGCTAAGCGAATACACAAAATTTGCTGCAATAAGGACCTCAATACCGGAGGCAGCTGTCTAGGAAACTAGAGGAAAGTAGTATTTGGATGTCCACTAAATATCGTGTCATAATGGATCTGATTTACCATCGGGATTTACTTCTTGATGAGCCTCGTATATGTCCACAAATATTTGAACTTGTTATTGCGCTCCTTCTTGCTTTAAAGGCAGAGTCACACTGAGTCTGTTGTGCTCCGGAAGGAACGTATTCGTGTACGCGGGCAACATGAAAAAAAAAAATGATAAAAACGGTGAAATATTTTGTAAAATGATTTGTCTAAAAGTAAGAAGTAAAATAGATTAGGTATGCACCATGCTTTTGCGCGATGCTCGGAATCAAGTAAAGGTAACTGAAATGCCCATACTTTAGTAACGTAAAATCACAGTGAAACTCCACCAGACGAATATCCTCTAGTGTTCAATTATTATTACTTTTCCGTCTTAAGTTTACTGCAGTATCCAATATTTTCAAAAAGCAAGGTATAAAAATAACCCATGAAACTAAGAATTCAGTTCAAAAGTACTTTCCAAAAACAACAGAAAAAACTGATCTATATCAGAAATCAGGAATATATCAAATGAAACGTAATACTTGTGATGGAAAATATGTAGGTCAAGAACTTTCAGCATTGCAGCATTATGTAGGTCAAACGAGGAGGACATTTCACACCAGATACAAAGAACATGTGAGAGCATGGAAATATAGGAGACAGCATTCAACTTTCGCGGGACACTTACACCAACAGCAGTATAAAATCAGCACCAGAGACACAGACGTGGAAATCAGAAGGATAAACAATAACAAAAAACGTTTCTTCACCTTACAATAAAACTACCACATTCAGAAAACCATAACGCAAAAGAAATAACTCGTAAATGATCAGAACAGCATGGCAAACCACACGCTCCTTAAACTAACTGACCACTTAATATGCCATTAAATATATACACATTACCATGCACCATTCACCGCTACCATCTCCTACCAGTTTCTTTACTATAATCACTGCCCCCCAAAAATCTGAACCATAATTCTCAATACCTCCCCCACTCATATCTCTGCTGAACATATAAGATATCTTCACCAATTTACACTGACAATAAGCCATACACCCACACATATATATATATATATATATGAATTATATATTTTAAAATATATATATATATATATATATATATATATATATATATATATATATATATATATATATATTTACAGGTTGGCAACGCTAACAAACTTAACGAAAAACAAATGAACAAACATAAACAATAAACACTGAAGTACTGTGCTGGGTGCGAGAACATAAATGTTCTGAGAAATCAGTACCCAGAACAACCACCTCTGGCCGTAATAACGGCCTTGATACGCCTGGGCATTGAGTCAAACAGAGCTTGGATGGCGTGTACATGCAGCTTCAACACGATACCACAGTTCATCAAGAGTAGTGACTGGGGTGTTGTGACGAGCCAGTTGCTCGGCCACAATTGGCCAGACGTTTTCAATCGGTGAGAGATCTGAAGAATGTGCTGGCCAGGGCAGCAGTCGAACATTTTCTGTATCGAGAAAGGCCCGTACTGGATCTGCAAGATGCGGTCGTGCATTATCCTGCTGAAATGTGAGGTTTCGCAGGGATCGAATGAAGAGTAGAGCCACGGGTCGTAACACATCTGAAATGTAACGTCCACTGTTCAGAGTGCCGTCAATGCGAGCAAGAGGTGACCGAGACGCAGTATCCAATATATGGCACCCCATACCATCACGCCAGTTGATACGCCAGTATGGCGATGAAGAATACACGCTACCAATGTGCGTTCACCGCGATGTCGCCAAACACGGATGCGACCATCATGATGCTGTAAACATAACCTGGATTCATTCGAAAAAATGGCGTTTTGCCATTCGTGCACCCATTTTCGTCGTTGAGTACACCATCGCAGGCGCTCCTGTCTGTGATGCAGCGTCAAGGGTAACCGCAATTGGTCTCCGAGCTGCTGCAAACATAGGCCAACTGTTCGTGCAGATGGTTGTTGTCTTGCAAACGTCCCCATCTGTTGACTCAGGGATCGAGACGTGGCTGCACGATCCGTTACAGCCATGAGGATAAGATGCCTGTCATCTCGACTGCTAGTGATACGAGGCCGTTGGGATCCGACATGGCGTTCCGTATTGCCCTCCTGAACACACCGATTCCATATTCTGCTAACAGTCATTGGATCTAGACCAACGCGAGCAGCAATGTCGCGATACGATAAACCGCAATGGCGATAGGCTACAATCCGATCCTTATCAAAGTCGGAAACTTGATGGTACGCATTTCTCCTCCTTACACGAGGCATCACAACAACGTTTCACCAGGCAACGCCGGTCAACTGCTGTTTGTGTATGAGAAATCGGTTGAAAACTTTCCTCATGTCAGCATGTTGTATGTGTCGCCACCAGCGCCAACTTTGTGTGAATGCTCTGAAAAGGTAATCATTTGCATATCACAGCATCTTCTTCCTGTCGGTTAAATTTCGCGTCCGTAGCACGTCATCTTCGTGGTGCAGCAATTTTAATGGCCAGTAGTGTAGTCGCACAGGGTAATTAAAGGTGACGGGTTTTGCCTTTTGTCGACTAAGATTTTGTGTTCGGCCTGTGCTGCCGTTATGTGAAAAGTAACACCCTGCTCTGAGTCCTATCCGCCGACCGTTTTAATGAGTCGAATTCGGCGAAGGCGGAGGTAAAATGGCGGAGATTACGTGGGGGCTCTCACGTTATGGGATACAAAGAAAATTATTTGCTGGTGACTGAACAGATACAAGCCTTGTACCTGTTTAGTCACCAGAAAATAATTTTCTTTGTATTTGTACAGTGATCTCCAGCAATATAAACATGTACATGAATGTATAAACACCTGAGGATGGGAACAAGCCCGAAACCGGTCTTGTGACGAATAAATAATCTTTTCTTGTGACTGGTAGCGGAAATTTTTTTACACCCTGTAAAGGAACAGTCACGGAGTTCAACAGTATCCACTATGGGCAAAATTCACTATTAGAAAAAGACTTTTGGGAGTATATAATAGAGTCGCATACCCCAGACAAGGTAGTAACAGTGAACAGTGAGCTACCAGAGAGCAGGAGCAGCGTGTTGCAGTCACGTGGCGGCTCTTGGCCCACATCCCAACGCGCATTCCACCTCTGCTGAGGCAGGATCTGCGCAGAAGCGACGGCCTGACTACAATAAACGTGACAACTGCTGTTTGCTCTCTACAAGGAAGCATCGCCACTATATGATCTAAAGGAAAGCAGAGCGGCTTTGAATCCGTGGTTCTTGTTGAATCCGTGGCTGTTACTCGATGAAGGATTGTTAGTGGAAAATGCTTACAGCGAAAAATACTTTTTAAAACGCTTCATTTAAGTATACCTTGTGCAAAACAATTTGTCTTGCAGTCCTTAAACATTAAGTTCACTCTACATCTACATCTACATTTATACTCCGCAAGCCACCCAACGGTGTGTGGCGGAGGGCACTTTACGTGCCACTGTCATTACCTCCCTTTCCTGTTCCAGTCGCGTATGGTTCGCGGGAAGAACGACTGTCTGAAAGCCTCTGTGCGCGCTCTAATCTCTCTAACATTCGTGATCTCCTCGGGAGGTATAAGTAGAGGGAAGCAATATATTCGATACCTCATCCAGAAACGCACCCTCTCGAAACCTGGCGAGCAAGCTACACCGCGATGCAGAGCGCCTCTCTTGCAGAGTCTGCCACTTGAGTTTGTTAAACATCTCCGTAACGCTATCACGGTTACCAATTAACCCTGTGACGAAACGCGCCGCTCTTCTTTGAATATTCTCTATCTCCTCCGTCAACCCGATCTGGTGCGGATCCCACACTGATGAGCAATACTCAAGTATAGGTCGAACGAGTGTTTTGTAAGCCACCTCCTTTGTTGATGGACTACATTTTCTAAGGACTCTCCCAATGAATCTCAACCTGGTACCCGCCTTACCAACAATTAATTTTATATGATCATTCCACTTCAAATCGTTCCGCACGCATACTCCCAGATATTTTACAGAAGTAACTGCTACCAGTGTTTGTTCCGCTATCATATAATCATACAATAAAGGATCCTGCTTTCTATGTATTCTCAATACATTACATTTGTCTATGTTAAGGGTCAGTTGCCACTCCCTGCACCAAGTGCCTATCCGCTGCAGATCTTCCTGCATTTCGCTACAATTTTCTAATGCTGCAACTTCTCTGTATACTACAGCATCATCCGCGAAAAGCCGCATGGAACTTCCGACACTATCTACTAGGTCATTTACATATATTGTGAAAAGCAATGGTCCCATAACACTCCCCTGTGGCACGCCAGAGGTTACTTTAACGTCTGTAGACGTCTCTCCGTTGATAACAACATGCTGTGTTCTGTTTGCTAAAAACTCTTCAATCCAGCCACACAGCTGGTCTGATATTCCGTAGGCTCTTACTTTGTTTATCAGGCGACAGTGCGGAACTGTATCGAACGCCTTCCGGATGTCAAGGAAAATGGCATCTACCTGGGAGCCTGTATCTAATATTTTCTGGGTCTCATGAACAAATAGAGCGAGTTGGGTCTCACACGATCGCTGTTTCCGGAATCCATGTTGATTCCTACATAGTAGATTCTGAGTTTCCAAAAACGACATGATACTCGAGCAAAAAACGTGTTCTAAAATTCTACAACAGATCGACGTCAGAGATATAGGTCTATAGTTTTGCGCATCTGCTCGACGACCCTTCTTGAAGACTGGGACTACCTGTGCTCTTTTCCAATCATTTGGAACCTTCCGTTCCTCTAGAGACTTGCGGTACACGGCTGTTAGAAGGGGGGCAAGTTCTTTTGCGTACTCTGTGTAGAATCGAATTGGTATCCCGTCAGGTCCAGTGGACTTTCCTCTGTTGAGTGATTCCATTTGCTTTTCTATTCCTTGGACACTTATTTCGATGTCAGCCATTTTTTCGTTTGTGCGAGGATTTAGAGAAGGAACTGCAGTGCGGTCTTCCTCTGTGAAACAGCTTTGGAAAAAGGTGTTTAGTATTTCAGCTTTACGCTTGTCATCCTCTGTTTCAATGCCATCATCACCCCGGAGTGTCTGGACATGCTGTTTCGAGCCACTTACTGATTTAACGTAAGACCAGAACTTCCTAGGATTTTCTGTCAAGTCGGTACCTAGTATTTTACTTTCGAATTCACTAAACGCTTCACGCATAGCCCTCCTTACGCTAACTTTGACATCGTTTAGCTTCTGTTTGTCTGAGAGGTTTTGGCTGCTTTTAAATTTGGAGTGAAGCTCTCTTTGCTTTCGCAGTAATTTCCTAACTTTGTTGTTGTACCACGGTGGGTTTTTCCCGTCCCTCACAGTTTTACTTGACACGTACCTGTCTAAAACGCATTTTACGATTGCCTTGAACTTTTTCCATAAACACTCAACATTGTCAGTGTCGGTACAGAAATTTTCGTTTTGATCTGTTAAGTAGCCTGAAATCTGCCTTCTATTACTCTTGCTAAACAGATAAACCTTCCTCCCTTTTTTTATATTCCTATTAACTTCCATATTCAGTGATGCTGCAACGGCCTTATGATCACTGATTCCCTGTTCTGCGCTTACAGAGTCGAAAAGTTCGGGTCTGTTTGTTATCAGTAGGTCCAAGATGTTATCTCCACGAGTCGGTTCTCTGTTTAATTGCTCGAGGTAATTTTCGGATAGTGCACTCAGTATAATGTCACTCGATGCTCTGTCCTTCCACCCGTCCTAAACATCTGAGTGTCCCAGTCTATATCTGGTAAATTGAAATCTCCACCTAAGACTATAACATGCTGAGAAAATTTATGTGAAATGTATTCCAAATTTTCTCTCAGCTGTTCTGCCACTAATGCTGCTGAGTCGGGGGGTCGGTAAAAGGAGCCAATTATTAACCTAGCTCGGTTGTTGAGTGTAACCTCCACCCATAATAATTCACAGGAACTATCCACTTCTACTTCACTACAGGATAAACTACTACTAACAGCAACGAACACTCCACCACCGGTTGCATGCAATCTATCCTTTCTAAACACCGTCTGTACGTTTGTAAAAATTTCGGCAGAATTTATCTCTGGCTTCAGCAGAAGCAGCTTCTTGCAGAAGACGAAGTATTCTTCCTCTTATTAATTTGTTGCATCTCCTACACATACTCTTTGCTTACATTAGGTAGTTGTGATCTTTGCTTATTGGGACATGAGTGATATCTTGGCTTGGTTGATGAGCTTTGCATTGTGAAGGAAAACATTACACGTAAAGCACATGTCTAAAGTCACAGCCGGCCGGGGTGGCCGAGCGGTTCTAGGCGCTACAGTCTGGAACCGCGCGACCGCAACGGTCACAGGTTCGTATCCTGCTTCGGGCATGGATGTATGTGATGTCCTTAGGTTAGTTAGGTTTAAGTAGCTCTAAGTTCTAGGGGACTGATGACCTCAGAAGTTAAGTCCCATAGTGCTCAGAGCCATTTGAACCATCTAAAGTCACAACAGTCATGAGGAATTTTGTGAACTGTTTACGTGTCACAGTATTTTGTGTGATGTATATGTCCATCCTCCCAGAAATGGATAAGGAAGAAAACGAAATGACTCATCCATGATATATTACAACTGTAGCACATCAGCGTAATTTTCTGCGTTATGAAAGACAAGCACACAGCGTATGAAGTGGTGCTAGCTACGCAAATATTGTTATGCAGTGCAGGAGCGAACGAATGGTGCTGATGAATATAACGCTAATAAAACAAATGTGGCCATCTTAAGAAGGGCATGATAGCTCGAAACTGGCCATGGCAATAAAATACAGATTTTTCAAAAATTATTGATGGCTGGTTGGGTTCTTCGTTAACAGTCCTTAATTAGATACTATTTCCGCTAGATGTGCTAGGTAGCAGCTCTCGTCAGACGTGGATAAATGCAAGATAATGTCAGTAACAGCAGAAAGCACTCAAGAGTATCAGATTAGAGCATTCGTGGTAAACGTCTGAATCCTGTCACATAGTATAAGTACCTAAACGTAATGTCGCAAAATGATATGAAGACAAACAAACACGTAGTTGCATAAAACAATTTCTGACTTCTTGTTGCGTCAGTTCAGGGTAAAACGTCGAGCTTTCGACGAGTACCTCCATCGTCTTCGTCAAGAGCAACTGACTAAATCGCTGCTGTGATGGCCTTATGGGCTCATACAGCCCAGTGACGGCTTGTGATTGGTCGGTAATTGCGTAGTGCTGTCGCAGATGGTGTCAATGTCTGCGCTCACTCTCACAAGGAATGTTACAAATTCCAGGGGGCCTGAGGCCAAGACTGTCCTTAACAGGGCGTAGCGTTTCCTTTACCTTCGTAGGAGGTCGGAAGATAGGTTTTATTCCTCGTCTTCCAAGGAATCTGCTCCTCTTTATTTTGCTAGCTGTAGCGCCGCGGAAACAATGATGCTTTGCCCCCCCTCCCCCCCCCCCCCCCCCCAAAGCTGGCCCACCACCTTAACCACTGCCGCTCCTCGCTCGGGGCTGTTCAGTATAACCCGCAAGATAGTCAAATAAAAATTCTCTAGGAATGTAAATGGTAACTGTTAGAAAAAATACGAAATTGTTCTCGCGAAACACAGTTGGCATTCAAGGTGAACTTTGCAACTGTTTAGTTGTCTTCGTCGTGTATCTCGTGTGTGACTCATGAGGATAAGATACGAGAGATTAGGGCAGAAACGGAGACAGTCATTTAACCTTGTTCCATACGCAAATGAAATAGAACAATAGGGCAGTACTGGTACCAAGAAACTTTTGTATGCTCTGTACATTTTTATACGGGAAATACATTGACGGGCCGCGCGGGGTAGCTGCGAGGTCTGCGGCGTCTTGCACGGTCAGCGCGGCTCCCCCCGTCGGAGATTCGAGTCCTCCCCCGGGTATGGGTGTGTGTGTTGTCCATAGCGTAAGTTAGTATAAGTTAGATTAAGTAGTGTATAAGCTTAGGGACCGATGACCTAAGCAGTTTGGTCTCATAAGATCTTACCACAAATTTACAATACACTGACAGAAATGGAAAGTTTTCCACTAGAAATACCTGAGCGAACGCTACCAGACAGGTAACACCAATATATCCACGCGTGTGGGATATTTTGATTAAATTTTCATCCTTATGCGAGCTTATTTTTAGCACAGAAAAAATCGTTTCTACAGATGAAGAATGGTGTCTGTACGCGGTGGATACTGGGTAAGTGTAACGTTACTGGGACTGGAGGTCGCAACAAAGAGGACGTCGACGTGCAGCTTGTCGCCATGATTCGGACTTCGAGAAATGTCGAATAATTGGGAAGGGGGACATGAGAGCAGCTAACCAAAATGGCTCTGAGCACTATGGGACTTAACATCTTAGGTCATCAGTCCCCTAGAACTTACAACTACTTAAACCTAACTAACCTAAGGACATCACACAACACCCAGCCATCACGAGGCAGAGAAAATCCCTGACCCCGCCGGGAATCGAACCCGGGAACCCGGGCGTGGGAAGCGAGAACGCTACCTCACGACCACGAGATGCGGGCGAGCAACTAACCGACAGATGGTACAGACAGCTGGCTGTAACACAGTAACTGCAGAACGAGTGCTGACGACATGAAACCGCGCTGACAAGAGTGTGGTAAGAGTAGCAGTCACAGGTCCCTCCACAATAACTACGCAACAAGATGGTGGGACTGTTCCACTCGCTCTGACGAGCAGGCGGGTAACAACAACTGAAATTTTGACAGAAGCTAAGGCAGAGTGTCACCTCGAACCAGCGGGAACAGATCACCGGAGGCTGGGTTGAGACCTCCGGTAACCAAGCGTCACTGTCAGCTGAAACCATACCGCAGACAATTGAGACTTGCATGTTGTACAGCCAGAGTCAACTATGACACTGAGTGGCGTTCAATGGTGTTCGGCGAGACTCCACCGTGCAGTTCATACTCCAAACGGCTCGAGGAATGTATGGTTCCTTTACTGGTCTGTCTGGGCCCCTGATTTGTTACCCATAGATGATGATGATGATGTTGGTTTGTAGGGCGCTCAACATCGTGGTCATCAGCGCCCGTACAAGTTCCAAATCTTTCCATTTCCAGTCTCGGCACTTCCCGTATGATGATGAGAGGATGAGGACAACACAAACACCCAGTCCCCGGACGGAGAAAATCCCCGACCCGGCCGGGAATCGAACCCGGGGCACCGTGATCCAGAGGCAGGAAGGCTAGCCACTAGACCACGAGCTGCGGACGTCACCCAAAGAGAAGGTCTGGGATGCGATGCGAAGACCTGTAGTTTCATACCAACCTCTAGCCAACAGTCGTCATCAACTAACGCATTATGTGTTTCAGACATGGCGAGAAATTCCTCAAGGTAACATTCGGAGGATTATTGCTTCCATACGACAACGAATACGGGTATATATGTCGATCGGCGCTTCTAAACCTTTTGCGGAAATTCAGACCAAAAAATGGTTCAAATGGCTCTGAGCACTACGCGACTTAACTTCTGAGGTCATCAGTCGCCTAGAACTTAGAACTAATTAAACCTAACTAACCAAAGGACATCACACACATCCATGCCCGAGGCAGGATTTGAACCTGCGACCGTAGCTGTCGCTCGGTTCCAGACTGTAGCACCTAGAACCGCATGGTCACTCCGGCCGGCAGTTCAGACCATGTTGTATCCCTAAAAAAAAATTATTCCCCAAAAACTATGGGACAGTAATTTCAGTAATTTATGCAAGAAAACGATAAACTTCTGCACGGTTTACACTGATATGAATGTCTTCTGTCCAGCTACGGTGAAGACGTTAAGTACTAAAAACATGAAAAGTAATGTTGCAGAACTGTTTCGCCTTTCAGGCTGATGTGTAGGCGAAGACCTCAGTTGACATCTGGAAAGCAAGTGATGGAAGAAAGCAAGAGTTGAAGGCAGTGTTTATGGATACGTTCTTTGAAGTAACATAACTGTGCATCCTAATGGATAAGATTAAGATTAGGGTTTAACGCCCCGTCGACAAAGAGGTCAAGACAGATTACAGGCTGGGGCTGGGGAAACGATGGGATAGGAAATCGGCTGTGTCCTTTTTAAAGGAACCACCTGCCTGAAGTGACTTGGGAAAACCACGAAAAACGTATATCTAGATGGTTCTCCCGAACGCTAGTCGAGGATACTAACGACAGCGCCGCGTCCCCGGGCATACAGGTAGTAGTCTGAATTCCACTATTCTGCCCTTTTCGCTATGCTGAAAATGTAGAGACTTACACTTTTTGTAGTTTTATTTCCATTAATTACGCCTGTCATCTGTGTAAGTAAACTAGATCGTGAGAATGTACTACCCACAACAAATAACAATTGCGCATCTCTTGTAATTATAATTGGAAAAAACGTGACGAGAGAAAGAGGAAAAAATAATTAAGGAATTTATACTAATCAATTGGTTAACAATCACCATTATTTTGACATTATGGTGCCGAGTAGTCCTGGAATGTACTGTACATCAAGTCCCATCAGCACTCAACACCTACGTAAGCCGAGCGAGGTAGCTGCGCGGTCTGGGCGCCTTGCCACGGTTCGCGCGGCTCCCCCCGTCGGAAGTTCGAGTCCTCCTTCGGGCATGGGTGTGTATTTTGTCCTTAGTGTAAGTTAGTTTAAGTTAGATTAAGTAGTGTGTAAGCCTAGAGACCGATGATCTCAGCAGTTTGGTCCCATAGGAGCTTACCACTACAATCTACGTAAGAAATTTACTGTAATATAAGCCTAGAGACCACATAAGACCAGTTGTAGGAACAACAGATTTCGGCTGAGATTCATAGGCATAATCTTAAGGAAATGTAATTCAGACACGGAACAAGTGGCAGTTCGAACGATTCTGTACTACTGCTCTTCAGTCTGGGACAATCGACAAGTTGTATGGATGGGGCAGATAGATGAGGGGATCGTATAGTAAATGCTGGGTCGCTACTGCGATCCTCATCAGACTCTAGTGGGGGGGACTCTACAAGAGAGGCGTTGTGCGACGCGGAGAGAATCACTGGCGAAATTCCAAGAGCTTATGCACCAAAAAAGAGTCGAAAAACGTATTGCTTCCTCCCACGTACGTCTCCGAAACGATTATGACGAGAAGATCAGAAAAGGAAACGGCCAAATGATAACGGTACCCTCCGCCTCAAACCTCAAGGTGACTCACGGAGTGTAGATGTAAATGTCTGCCATTTGTGAATCCCCTCTGTGGTGGAATGTATAGGTCTGGCGGTATTTCTGCAGTCCTGTTGTACCTGACGGACGCCATCAACAAATTCACCAAAGCTTTTGCATTCCTGTCGCATCCACGTCATTAGCATTTTCAGTTTCTCCAGTTTCACGATCATATCTCCAATTTACACTTGTTGAATTGCATCCATACATCGCTCACGTCTTAGTAAGTAGCACTGTAGCTCATTAAGGGTTATAGCATTCGCTACTTCAGTTTTATCGCGTTCCTTGGAAACCATTATAAGAGAGTAAGTCAACGTCCACTGTTTCCACTGTTTATTGTTGTGCCCCTTTCCCCATAATGTTCCAGTACTGGGCCTTGTGCGTCCCAAAAATCCGTAAGCATCAGTTTACCTGCGGACGGTTGGGTCTTGAACTTTTTCTTGCACGGCGAATTTGAATGTTTCCATTCCATACTCTGCCGTTTACTCTCCAGCTCGTAATAATGGATCCATGTTTCGTCACCAGTAATGATCCTGTCTAAGAAGTTGTCCCCTTCGTTATCATAGCTATCCAAATGTTTTTTTCCAGATGTCCAAGCGGGTTTGTTTATGCAACTCCGTGAGTTGTTTTGGGACCCATTTTGCACAAACTTTATGAAACCCAAGTATGTTGCGGATGATTTCGTAGGAAGAACCGTGACTAATTTGCAGGCGATGTGCCACTTCGTCAAGAGTTAGTCGTCTGTCGAAGGGAATCATTTCACGTGAACGCTCAATGGTTTCTTCATTTGTGGCGGTAAACGGTCGTCCGGCTCCTTCATCGTGCGTAACGCTTGTGCGACCATTTTGGAATTTTTCAGTTCATTCGTAGACACTCCGTTGTGGCAAAACACTGTTCCCGTACTGTACCGAAAGTCTTCGACGAATTTCGGCCCCTGGTACGCCTTCCGACCACAAAAAAGCGGATCACTGAACGTTGCTCTTTGGTGCAAATAGACAGCGGAGCAGCTATGATTAATAGCATTTCAGCGATATCGAAACTAACCTAGCCTCTTGAAAATTGCAAAGATATAACAACAAATAAACAAAGCATGCGTCATCAACGTAAAACGACAGTACTACCAAAATAAACAAAAATATAGCTAAGTTGCGGATAATAATTGTCTTACCCTCGTATCTTGTTTGAGGTCACCATTCCAGAAACTGTGATACACAGGTAGTGCTTCTTGGAGAAAAATCAATCGTTGTAATACGGCCTAAAGCCAGGTTACCAATGATGCGGTGCATCTGCAAAGGAAATCGTATGCAAGACGCTAGAACGACCAGTTCTAGAGTATTCATCCAACATTTTGATTCCTTATCTACATCTACACTCTGCAAGACACCATACGGTACCTAGTGTAGGCTACTTTGTGGACGACTGTCACTTGGTTGGTCTCTTTCCTGTTACAGTCACGAATGGTTCGCGGGAAGAAAGATTGTTGTGAGCTGGAATCTCTAACTTTTCCTTCACGGTCTTTACTCGACGTATACTCAGGAAGAAGGAATATGTTCGTTGATCTTCTAGTAACCTACGCTCTGGGAATTACGCAGTACATGACACTATGATCAAGAAAGCCTCTCTTACAGCGTCTGCCACCTGAGTCGCCGAGCATCTCCGTGACGCTTTCGCGCTGATTAAATAAACCTGTAACGAAGCACGCAGCTCTTCTTTGGATTTTCTCTGTGTTCTCTATCATCCTATGTGATACGGATCGCAGACTGACGAGCAATATTCAAGTAATCGTCGACCGAGGATTTTGTATGCTACCTCCTTTGTGGATGGGCTACACTTCCTCAGGATTCTTCCAATGACTCTCAGACTGACATCTGCTTCACCTGCAGTTAGTTTTATGTAATTCTTCAACTTTAAATCTCTCCATACGTACAGACCTAGATACTTTATGGACGTGACTGCTTCCAGCGATTGTTCTGCAATCGTGTAATGATACAGTACTGGGTGTTCCTGCTTCTTTATGCGCAATACGTTACATCTGTTTATGTTTATCAAGTAGACATGACAATAGACATCTGACGAAATCAAGACACTCTGCATTTACTGTGGTAGGGCGGTATAGTTCTTACGAAAGTGTATGAGAATTTGACGGGAATTCGTGCGGAGATTATGAGGATAAGAAATGAGAAATAAGCGCGTATATTGTGACCAATATTCATTTTTCCTTCGCTGAATACGCGAATGGATTAGAACGTGAATTCGCTAACATCGAACGAGGTACCCTCCTTTACGCACTGTACAGTGGCTTGCGTGTGTATACGCAGATAGGGATCTCTCCAGCCAGCACGTGAGTGTCCACTAAAATGACCTTATGTGACCCGGATGTCTACCTTCCACGAGTAGCGCTCCTTTTAACGAGCTGGCCGAATACTCCGCGTAAACCGACTCCAAACTTCAACGACACGAGAGATATCGTACGGCAGATCGGAGCTTTGAAGTGGCTCGCGAGACGTTCCTCGCATCTCATTCGGCGCAGTACTGACCTGGAAAGTCGACGACCCCGGGTTTGTGTGCCAGACCGGGAAGCACGAGCAGATTTAATGCGTCGCCGGGGTTTATTTTAGCCGCGGTTTGAGTATTTCACTCGGGACGGTAGGCAGGCTACAAGCGGAGCTGCAGGTGCGGTGGGACTGGAAGCGCATCCCGCGGAGTAGGTCGGCCGTTACGACGCGTCACGCTGGCGGCCGCCGCCATCGCCATGCGCCGCACGCTGCCAGCTGCCTGCTGGGGCCACGCGCGCCGACTCCTGCTATGCCGGCTCCAGCACCACACGCCTAACACATCCTGCTTTACATCGTTTACTAGTTGTGGCCAGTAAAACTTTGTGGCTTCCAGTCTTAAATTTGTAGTGCACGATAAAGTCTAACATAACCGTGCTATCACTACACATGATATCTTCCTTCACTTCTACACTCGAGCGCCAAAGAAACTGGTAAAGGCACGTGTATTCAAATGCAGAGATATACACTACTGCACATTAAAATTGCTACACCAAGAAGAAATGCAGATGACAAACGGGTATCATTGGACAAATACATTATACTAGAACTGACATGTGAATACATTTTCACGCAGTTTGGGTGCATAGATCCTGAGAAATCAGTACCCAGAACAACCACCTCTGGCCGCAATAACGGCCTTCATACACCTTGGCATTGAGTCAAACAGAGCTTGGATGGCGTGTACAGGTACAGCTGCCCATGCAGCTTCAACACGATATCACAGTTCATCAAGATGGCGTATTGTGACGAGCCACTTGCTCGGCCACCATTGACCAGACGTTTTCAGTTGGCGAGAGATCTGGAGAACGTGGTGGCCAGGGCAGTAGTCGAACATTTTCTGTATCCAGAAAGGCCCGTACAGGACCTGCAATATGTTGTCGTGCATTATCCTGCTGAAATGTAGGGTTTCGCAGGGATCGAATGAAGGGTAGAGCCACGGGTCGTAACACATTTGAAATGTAACGACCACTGTTCAAAGTGCAGTCAATGCGAACAAGAGGTGACCGAGACGTGTAACCAATGGCACCCCATACCATCACGCCGAGTGATACGCCAGTATGGCGATGACGAACACGCGCTTCCAATGTGCGTTCATCGCGATGTCGCCAAACACGGATGTGACCATCGTGATGCTGCAAACAGAACACGGATTCATCCAAAAAAATGATGTTTTTCCATTCGTGCACCCAGGTTCGTCATCGAGTACACCGACGCAGGCGCTCCTGTCTGTGATGCAGCGTCAAGGGTAACCGCAGCCATGGCCTCCGAGCTGATAGTCCATGCTGCTGCAAACGTCGTCGAACTGTTCGTGCAGATGGTTGTTGTCTTGCAAACGCCCCCATCTGTTGACTCAGGGATCGAGACGTGGCTGCACGATCCGTTACAGCCATGCGGATAAGACGCCTGTCATCTCGACTGCTAGTGATACGAGGCCGTTGGGATCCACCACAGCGTTCCGTATTACCCTCCTGAACCCACCGATTCCATATTCTGCTAACAGTCATTGGATCTCGACCAACGCGAGCAGCAATGTCGCGATACGATAAACCGCAATGGTGATAGGCTACAATCCGATCCTCATCAAAGTCGGAAACGTGATGGCACGCATTTCTCCTCCTTACACGAGGCATCACGACAAAGTTTCACCAGGCAACGCCGGTCAACTGGTGTTTGTGTATGAGAAATCGGTTGGAAACTTTCCTCATGTCAGCACGTTGTAGGTGTCACCAACGGCGCCAGCCTTGTGTGAATGGTCTGAAAAGCTAATCATTTGCATATCACAGCATCTTCTTCCTGTTGGCTAAATTTCGCGTCTGTAGCACGTCATCTTCGTGGTGTAGTAATTTTAATGGCCAGTAGTGTATAAACAGGCAGAATACGGCACTGCGGTCCGCAACGGCCGGCCGCGGTGGCCGTGCGGTTCTGGCGTTGCAGTCCGGAACCGCGGGACTGCTACGGTCGCAGGTTCGAATCCTGCCTCGGGCATGGGAGTGTGTGATGTCCTTAGGTTAGTTAGGTTTAATTAGATCTGAGTTCTAGGGGACTTATGACCTAATATGTTGAGTCCCATAGTGCTCAGAGCCATTTGAATTTGGTCCGCAACGCCTATATAAGACAACAAGTGTCTGGCGCAGTTGTTAGGCCGGTTACTGCTGCTACAATGGCAGGTTATCAAGATATGAGTGAGTTTCAACGTGGTGTTATAGTCGGCGCACAAGCGATGGGACACAACATCTCCCAGGTAGCGATGAAGTGGGGATTTTCGAGTACGACAATTTCACGAGTGTACCGTAAATATCAGCAATCCGGTAAAACATCAAATCTTCGACATCGCTGCGGCCGGAAAAAGATCCTGCAGGAATGGGACCAACGACTACTGAAGACAGTCGTTCAACGTGATAGAAGTGCAACCGTTCCGCAAATTGCTGCAGATTTCAATGCTGGGCCATCAACAAGTGTCATTCAACGAAAAATCATCGATATGGGCCTCAGATGGGACGCTTGATAAGTCTAGATATGACTCCGACAGGTGTCACGTACGTAAGCGTTCTGCCTGATCACCTGCATCCATTCATGTCCATTGTGCATTCCGACGGACTTTGGCAATTTCAGCGGAATAATGCAACACCCCACACGCCAGGAATTGCTACAGAGTGGCTCCAGGAACACTCTTATGAGTCTAAACACTTCCACTGCCCACTAAACTCGCCTGATATGAACATTATTGAGCATATCTGGGATGCCTCGAAACGTGCTGTTCAGAAGAGATCTCCACCCCCTCGTACTCTTACGGACTTACGGACATCCCTGCAAGATTCACGGTGTCAGTTCCCTGCAGCACTACTTCAGACATTAGTCGAGTCCATGCAACCTCGTGTCGCGGCACTTCTGCGTCCTCGCGTGGGGCCTACACTATATTAGGCAGGTGTACCAGTTTCTTGGGCTCTTCAGTGTACATCTACATCTATAATCTACAAATGACAGAGGGTCATTCCCATTATCACTTATTAGGGCTCCTTCCCGTTTCATTTGCATCAGGTGCAGATCCACGGGGACGGGGACAGGGAGTGTGGGGGAGTGGGGGAGGGGGCATGAGGATCATAACGCTCCCTAACACCCCCCCCCCCCCCCACACACACACACAAAAAAAAGTCTGAGAAGAAGCATTGATATAGTATCTGATCAAAAGCATCCCGACACCTAGCACTGCTCGTTAATAAGAGGCGCATCCACTCTTCACCTTTATGATGTCTCGAACTCTACAGGGGCACTGTCAATAAGATACCTGAATGTCTGTGGAGGAATGGCAACCCACTCTTGCTCAAGAGCCGAAATCAGAGAACGTAGTGAGGTTGGACGCAGGAATTTGCAGCTAAGCAGACGTTCTAACTCATCCCAAAGCTGTCCCAATTGGTTGAGGTTGGGTATCTGGGCAGGCCAGTCCATTTCGTAGATGCTGCTTTATGACAGGGTGCATTGTGGTGCTCATACAAACAAGCATCGCACTCGAACAGTTCCTCTACAGTGCGCAATACACAGTGCTGCAAAATGTATTCGTGCCCTTACACATTTTCTTAAGCGCAAGTAGGGAATCACACCCTAATTACGAAAACTACCCCATAACATAAACAACCTACAACCTCTCCCTTGCCGGCCGAAGTGGCCGTGCTGTTCTAGGCGCTGCAGTCTGGAACCGCGAGACCGCTACGGTCGCAGGTTCGAATCCTGCCTCGGGCATGGATGTGTGTGATGTCCTTAGGTTAGTTAGGTTTAGCTAGTTCTAAGTTCTAGGGAACTAATAATCTCAGAAGTTGAGTCCCATAGTGCTCAGAGCCATTTGAACCATTTTTTTGAACCTCTTCCTTACTTCACTGTTTGCACTACTCATGATGGCAGGTAACGTTCTCCAGGCATTCGCCAAACCCGAACACTTCCATCGGATTGCCACACGGTAAAGCGTGATTTATTACTCCAAATCACTCTTTTTTTTATTACAATAAAGTAGACAGACAATACTTAACTTTGTATTTACAAAGAGTTGTTGCGAGCGATGGGCGACATGCAAATAATCAATGCCTTTCGCTATTTAAAATGTCCACTCAGATTTGTCACACAGTTCCTATGGTTCGCTAATAACGGCTATCGTAGTGCTCTCTTCTGGTGAGTGGTTTCTACTGGTGTCCGTCTTCTACCGTCCTCGTCTTCTTGTAGAGGCGGCTCCTGTCGTGGTGACGTCCTAGTCAGTGTGCTATCGGCTGACGTCGTCTCACAGCCTTCTCTGCTCTTGCGTTCTTCATCTTTACGCCAGAACACAAACAACAGGTCAAACCCGTTACTAAACCAATGGACAGTTTATAAAATCGTAAAACGACCGGAAAATTTACAATGTGTTCGTCAATGTGGCGTAATTTACATAGATATATAAAAATACACAGAGATACCTCATATGCTGTAAATGTTAATCTTTAACTAATTTATATTTAGATTTTAACACGATAACATCAAATAGTTTTCGTTATATAAAATGAAACAAGTTTTTTAAAAAAAAGATTTTATACTGTAATAAAATCTTTGTAACGTTATTATATGGTTGGTTTGGATGCTGCAGAGCAAAAGTCTTATTTCAACAAATTGCATCAGAAGTCTAGAAAGACAAAACTGAACCCCACGGATCGAATATGAGAAAATGAATTAGTCGACACAGCATCTTGAAAATTAGTGAATTGACCGATACCCAACGGAAGGAAATTGCATACACCAAATAACATCACACAGCCCACCCTCGACCATCAGGACGAGGGAATGAAATTACAAATAAAAAAAGAGCTCCCTGTCAGGGCCGTGAAGACACAAGGGATGTCGACCGGCCACCGTGTCATCTTCTGCTATCCAGCGTCATGCAGATGCGGTGTGGAGGGACGTGTGTCCAGCACACCGCTCTCTCGGCCATTCTGCTGACTTTCCAGAACTTGGTCCCACCATTTCTCATTCAGATAGCTCCACAATTAGTATGACGGGAGTTATTGCACCTTATGCCAGCCCTTACACCACAGAAAAAGTCTTGGTATTAACATGAATCAAACCCTGGTCTTCCGCGTGGCAATCATTTACGCCGAACATTTAGCTACTGAGGAGGACTGAAATTACACTAAAGGGGTAAAAAGGTGCCTACAGCACGTTCGCGTTCGTGTGTGTGTGTGATTTTGTGTGTGTGTGTGTGTGTGTGTGTGTGTGTGTGTGTGTGTGTGCGTGTGTGTGAGTGTGTGTGTGTATGTCTGTGTGTGTCTGTTATCATGTGACCGAGATTAATGTGAGTGTGCGTCCTCCTGGAAATCTTCACACCACTTCAGGCCCCCAGTTAAGACTAAACAACTAAGGGAAACCTCGAAACCTCCGCTTGAGAAACTTTGCATGTATCAGATCTTTTATAATCGTGACAAGCAGATAATTTACCACTAGTGGTTGTACCTCCACTACCAACCGAAGCAACACGTCTCATCACTGAGCTATGTATGAGGCACGCTGTCTTCATATTTCCATGCCCGGTTTCCTCCAGCGTTGTTGGCTTAAGTACTAGGCCATCAACGATATAGCAACTAGTAAATCCTCCCACATGTGCATTAAAGCAAGATGGCACATTGTTCAAGGACTGGAGAACGACCGTTTGAATACGCTTCCGACCATCTGAATGTAGCTTCTGTGGTTTCCCTAAAGGCCAAACTCAGACACGCTGGTTCTTATCTGTGCAACGAAACGACGTCCACGATGCTGCAGTAGAATCTACATATTCTGGATGTTGGAAAGGCGAAATCAGAAACTGTTTTTCAGGCCTCAGCTGACAAACTGAACGCATTTTTCTCAGCACCAGTCAACCTCCTTGCTGTAAAGAAGGATCGTTCATAATAATCTTCAGACTACGTTACTAACCCCTACACTTTCCATTTAAAACACATCACACTAAACACAACAAGACTAAGCAATAATCAGAATCTTTTCTGAAGCGATAGGCAACGACGGCATCAGCATAACCATAATCATGAATTTTGCAGACAGCTTAGTACTTGTATTGACAGACATGTTTAACTTCTTTCTTGCGAATGAAACATATCCCACTCCGTGGAAAAGAAACGTAGTCCGACCTGTCCCTTAGAACGAGGACAAAAATAGCCCTGTGATTACCGCTTAAGGCAAATGCTAGGATGGTTCCCGTGAAAAGATCCCGGTTGATTTTCTTCCCCCAACCGATCTTGTGCTGCATCTCCCATAATTTCGTCCTTGACGGGACGTAAACTCTAATTTCCTATCCTTCCACAAGTAGGTCCATCGATTTTACAATTTCCTTAAACTCGACTTCTTTATTCGGCAGTCGATATACAAAGTGACTCACGCACTGAAGTTCATAGATGTTTGCAGATGATACAGGACTTGCATGGTTCGTCAACAGCCTTTTCTTTTGCACTACACAGGTGGCACTTCCATATCTGACATTTGCGAGTCCCACACCCCTTTTCAATTTTTGTAAACGTTATTCTCTTCTGGTGATCCATCAATTGTCGAGAAATTACAAGACATATTCGTGTAGCTCTGCACCACCAATTATAAACAACTATTTTTCAAGGTGGACTGTATCAAAGCGATATATCAAGGTGTTGCTGAAAAGAATCAACACAGAACACTCTAATAATACTACAAGTGACCATGAACAAGTTGCGAATCGTGGTTAGACGCATAAGAAACAGCATTACGACATATACCCTTCTTTTATCATGCAAAAAATGGACTTAACACCCGCCTCTCTGGAATGTAGCCAAATTAAACATTTTACAACAGATTAGGTATACGGCAGCTCACAAATGGTTAGGATTGCAGAACAGTAAAAGTTCTCTGGAAAGCTAAAGGTAACTCTACTAATGGCATAGGAAGAGCTCTTAATTAATTTTAATATCTCATTTTACTAAATGAGATGTGAATTATTTGTTGCCTCTGGAATTTGAAAGGGGCTGATTGGGGAGAAGTGTGAACGAGATGAGATGGGTATTTTCTGGAGGGAGCCGTTACGAGTCGTCCCCAGGAACTCACGGGTAAGCTAGACCAGAGGGAGTGCTGATATTCCAGCCGGCTTAGTAAGTCAACTTAACGAATCCTGGCAACCCTAGCACGGTAGCAGCTGGCTCGGATAACTCACATGCCACAGCGAATAAACCGCGGGAGAGAGGATCCAAACATGCGAATTCCCAGGATATGGCCCAAGTGTTGTACCCATAAAGAATTTACCCCAAGAAGAACACGTACTTCAATTCGACAAGGTTCCGAGGTAACCAATAGGGTTGTTTTACGGGAAGGAGTGGAAAGAATGGGACTGTTGAAGGAGACGATGAAAGGAATCGGAGTTGAGACAGAGACTTGGACGGGATCCTGAAGGTGGTAGCGACCTGTTGTAGTCGTGGGTGGCAAAAAGAATGGCGACAGTGCCAGTGCACCGGCGTCAAGTAAGAGGTTAGTCCGAGAGCAGCCATCCGACCGACGAAACGGTAAGACTGCGAACCGTTTCATGTGTAACTGATTAGTGTGGCTGGATGGAGAACACGGAGGCATTCTGGCCTAAGTGTGAATGTAGTGAAAAGGAAGCGAGTAGCAGACTTAAATGGAGATAGGCTGCAGAGTTTTCGATAGCACTTAAATACATTATCGGTATTGGGGTAGACTTGATAAATGTCGAGGAAAGTTGGTTATCTACATTTGTTAATTCTACACCGAATCGATTTAACTGATAACGAATAAACGTTATTTTGTAGTTCTATTTCTATTCGTATGCGTCCTTCTCAGTTTTTAGCCCACTCTTATCGTTAATTCAAATTTTTTACTGTTGCCGACAGTTTATAGTTGATAATGTACCCGCAGTCTGCCGATCAAATGAACGTCTTGCAGATCTTGTAGACAGAAGTAATCCGAGAGCCGAAGAAAGTCTTGGGGTTGATAGCTTTTGTCTTGCGGGTTTTTAATGTCAAGTGAGGCTGGCGATCGTTAAGAATCTGTGGAGTAAGTCAAACAACAATCTGTTAGTTTGCACGTATAATTATGCCTGCGATTAGTGTCTCAAGTAGAGGTGGCGTTCGAGAAAGATCACTAGGCAGAAAATAACGAGGACATTACAACGCCTTCTTGAGTATTAAGGTCGGCCAGGCTATGTCCAAATGCCAGTCCAGACGTTTGCGTCGTGCAACTGCTAGTATCCATCAGCTAATCCTATTGATGGGTAGCTTCGTGGGGATCAAATATGGATGCCGTGCCCACCAGCCGCGCTACACAGGGCACGGTGAGTCATTATCTGCAACAGTCTTGACTTGAATGCATTACGAGTCAAACACAGGCAGACTGAATGCTAATTGAAAATATTGCTTTGAGGATCTACTGCCACGTCATCTGCATGCGAACTGGTCGTGTTGATCATAGACTTGAATAATTTCCATACAACGTATTCAGTTTATTTTTAAAACATGTCTTTATATGTAAGAGTCTTTCGGTACCGGTAATTTTGTTTTTAATACTTATTTAAAACAAAGCTTAGACATTAATTTTCTCCGTGCTCTGTTCCTCTGTGGTAAAATATATGGCCTTATTTATATCGCTGCACTGCTGTTAAATAAGCTACACTCAATCTGATCATGCTTAACTCCCGTTACAGCTCTACTAAACTACCTTTGGGTCCTAATTTATTGTCCCTAAATAAAAAGTAGTAGAACTGTTAGGGTTGTGAAGTCCATGGTAGCCGTTCAGCCGAACTTAAGGTACGGTCGTAAAAGCTGCTGGGCGTGCGCCGTGGCCTGAAATCACGTTTTGAGTTCCTTCTGTCCACTGCGTCCAATATTCTCCCACTCAGGCCGAAATAGTGACGTCACAGGAATTTGCATGCGTCAGTACGGCCTTTGACAATCATTCCCATTGCACACTGTCCCACTAGGAGCCGAAAAGTTTGGAGACACAACTGAACAGTACTAAACCTCAGCACAGCTACGCTTAGTGCACTGTCGGCCCAGACAAGACTGTTTCTGAATCTCGGAACTTGGGTTCAACTCGGCCAGTTTACACGCTTTAACAGGTGTAAGCAGGGCCCTCAAGTCTCCAGTCGTAATCGTCATGTTGCAGCGAGTCTTTGTGGCACCCGCAATACACTTACAAGGGGACCGCGCCTACTCGACATCATCGATTTCGTCCTTATTTATGGTGTATGCAGGGCCCGACCAGAAATGAAAATGACAGAAGTGGCAGCTCCAGATGGCCAAGCGTTTAGAAAAAAAATAGCATTTTTGACACGGGCTGGGTGAGGCATCAGCCATTTAGAGGGTGACAGTTATTGAACTATATGGAAAAAAACGTAAACCAGTTACAAACTACGCCGTGTACACACTTTATTCAACATGTAAACATCACTACAGATATTCGGATTTTGGTTATGACATGTTCGATACGCCTGCCATCATTGGTGTTGATGTGGAGCAGTAGAATAGCGAAATTCTGAATGTCCCGCTGAAGTGACGGAACATAGATGCTGTTGATGACCTACTGGTTCAAAAATGGTTCAAATGGCTATGAGCACTATGGGACTCAACATCTTAGGTCATAATTCCCCTAGAGCTTAGAACTACTTAAACCTAACTAACCTAAGGACATCACACACACCCATGCCCGAGGCAGGATTCGAACCTGCGACCATAGCAGTCCCGCGGTTCCGGACTGCAGCGCCAGAACCGCACGGCCACCGCGGCCGGCGATGACCTACTGAATGGCTGTTTTCAGCTCAGCAATGGTTTTGGGGTTATTGCTGTACACCTTGTCTTTAATATAACCCCACAAAAAGGAGTCGCATGTGTTCAGATCCGGAGAATATGGCGGCCAATCGAGGCACATGCTAATGGCCTCTGGGTACCCCAGAGCCAGAATGCGGTCCCAAAAGAGCTTCTCCAGGACATCAAACACTCTCCTGCTTCGATGGGGTCGAGTTTCGTCTTGCATGAACTACATCTTCTCGAAATCAGGGTCGCTTTGCATAATGTGGATGAAATCATCTTCCAAAAACCTTCACGTACCGTTCGGTTGTCACCATCCCATCAAGGAATATCGCACCGCTTATTCCGTGACTGGACATTTCGAGCCACGCCGTCGCCAGTTGAGGGTGAAGAGACTTCTCGATCGCGAAATGTGGATTCTCAGTCCCCCAAATGCGCCAATTTTGCTTATTGACGAACCCATCTAAATGAAAGTGGGTTTCGCGTGCGTATGCACATACTAATTCCCATCATGCCCTGAGGCCAGTCGTGCAATTTGAACGTCCTAACGCAAACCGTTCAGAAGCTATGACGATTTTATTTCATATAGTTCAATAATTGTCACCCTGTATGTTAGCGTAGATCCTAGGCTGCAAAAGGTTCGAATCCCTCTGGAAGAACCTACCTATTTTTTTTTCTTTTTTTACGTTACTTGAAATGTAAAAAAAAACCGAAATAATGCTCAATGTATTGTATTTATTAATATTCCCATAAAAAGCATGAAAAAGGAAGGGAAAGGAAAATTTGGGATTGCAAACAAATTCCCAACAAAGGGATTGTACTTACAACATTCACAAGTACTCTGCAACAAAGGATTGTAATTAAAACGTCCGATCGAACAGGTAAGTCAAGAATTCTCATTTAACGTCACGTATAATGAAATATTTACATTCGTATGTCCTCTTTTCAGGTTGCCAGTACCAATATACTTATAACCGCAAACTGAACCATCGAGGAGCAAAAGTAGTTCTCGTGAAACGACAGGCTATGAACAAACTAAACCACTCATATTCAGCGCGGTATACAATGACCCTTTCTAGAAAACTATTGCTAGCGATCTACGTATGCCTACAAGACGGCACTGACTCTTGTCGACTAAAGATTCAAAAAACACTGAATAACCACGCGGCAAAATATAGGAATGTCGTCATTATTCCAGCAAACTTTGGGAAACTTACAATAGCCTTACACAACAAAATTTTT
Organism: Schistocerca cancellata; assembly: GCF_023864275.1. NCBI lineage: Eukaryota > Metazoa > Arthropoda > Insecta > Orthoptera > Acrididae > Schistocerca > Schistocerca cancellata. The sequence goes on from NC_064629.1 coordinate 780,919,735, forward strand.
GGCTGATGTGATTGACCCCTACGCGCAGAAAAACAAATTTCCTCTGTTAATTAGTTCACGGGAGGACTCACAAGTCTACGATTATACGACAAGGTTTTTCAACACGAAAAAGGATTGGCATCGTGCAGTATTAAAGCGATTCCTCAAAAAATACATTTCGTCAATGAAACCCCGGGATGTCTGTTTTTCTGGTCATGTAAAGAAGTTGATCTAAAATATTCAAAACTGCTTTTATTTCATCCAGAGAAGAAAAAAAGAAGTCACATGTCGAAAAGATTGCATCAAAATACATTCCATTGTACACCACAAGCTATCATTGGCAAATATGTGGCGTGGTTTCCTGCCAAACCGTGCGATGTGCGTTGTGAGAGGACCTATTATAAATGTGAACCGAGTTTGTTTTTCTATGGAAACTTTAAAACAACCAGATAATTTTGAAAATATGGCGTCTATAACGTGTGCAAGATGCCAAGAGGGTTACTGCTTCCCCCGTTTTTACTGCTAATATCACCCCAGCTCATGTGAAACATCAACTGTAAAATAATAAAAGTAATTTTATAAATTATACGAAGTTCTTGTGAATGCCTTACAATTCCTTCCTGGAACTTTATTTACTATGACACATTTTTCTATAGCCTTTCGTTTTCAAAGTTTTTATGAAAATGTTAATAAATATAATGCACTGAGCAGTATTTCCGTTGTGACTCTTCAAGTTCTCAAGCAACCAGGAAGGTTGAACCATCTGAAGATGTCGGACAGTTGCGCCGAGGAAACATTGTGGAATTTGCACGTCTTCCGGCCGCAAACCCGTGAAGACTATTTACAGTATTTCCGTTTTTTGCAGTGTAAGTAAAGTAGAAAATTTTAAAAATCGGCTTTCTCAGGGGGACCCGATCCTACGACCCTCGGATTACCATTCTCTGCTCTTTCTGCTGCGCCTACCACTGTTAACTACGCCAACATAAATGGCTTATGCCTCACCCGAACCGCGCCAAAAATGCTATTTTTTTTTCTAAACGCTCGGCCATCAGGAACTCCCACATCCGTCACTTCCACTTCTGGCCAAGCCCTGCAGATGCCGCAAATCAGTAGTGACGAGTAGTCGCTGTCCCCTTGTCAGTTCCAAGTGTAGGCAACTGTAACTGACGCAGCTGGATGAAGGGCGATCTGAGTGAGTCTCTGCCTCTGGTGCAGACAATCTTCGACAGCATACGGAAGAACTTAATAGAACGGATTTCAAAGCAGGACAAAAATTATTTATAACACGACGAAAATAATGTGGCCTTAATACATCAAGAGCAAATTGTACAAACTAATGATGTAAGCAGTCTTGCATATGCGGATGACTTAGTTGTGATGGCAGATTCGATTGAAAGTTTGCAAAGTAATATTTCAGAGCTAGATCAGAAATGTAAGGACTATGGTATGAAGATTAGCATCTCCAAAACGAAAGTAATGTCAGTGGGAAAGAAATATAAACGGATTGAGTGCCAAATAGGAGGAACAAAGTTAGAACAGGTGGACGGTTTCAAGTACTTAGGATGCATATTCTCACAGGATGGCAACATAGTGAAAGAACTGGAAGCGAGGTGTAGCAAAGCTAACGCAGTGAGCGCTCAGCTACGATCTACTCTCTTCTGCAAGAAGGAAGTCAGTACCAAGACTAAGTTATCTGTGCACCGTTCAATCTTTCGACCAACTTTGTTGTATGGGAGCGAAAGCTGGGTGGATTCAGGTTACCTTATCAACAAGGTTGAGGTTACGGATATGAAAGTAGCTAGGATGATTGCAGGTACTAGTAGATGGGAACAATGGCAGGAGGGTGTCCACAATGAGGAAATCAAAGAAAAACTGGGAATGAACTCTATAGATGTAGCAGTCAGGGCGAACAGGCTTAGATGGTGGGGTCATGTTACACGCATGGGAGAAGCAAGGTTACCCAAGAGACTCGTGGATTCAGCAGTAGAGGGTAGGAGGAGTCGGGGCAGACCGAGGAGAAGGTACCTGGATTCGGTTGAGAATGATTTTGAAGTAATAGGTTTAACATCAGAAGAGGCACCAATGTTAGCACTGAATAGGGGATCATGGACGAACTGTATAAGGAGGGCTATGCTCCAGACTGAACGCTGAAAGGCATAATCAGTCTTAAATGATGATGATGAATGATGAAGTCTTAGAACCAGTCGATGAGTTTATGTATTAGCGCAGTCGAAGACACTGACTGGACAGACAGCAAAACAAATAAGCAAGTTGTAAAGGTAACTTGAAATGCATTTCGTAGTCTACATAACGTTTTAAAAATAGAGAGAGAATTGTTTTGGGGGATCGCCGAATGACTGTTGAACAGATCGCCTCCAGAGTTGGCATTTCTGTGGGTTCTGTGCACACAATTCTGCATGACGACCTGAAAATGCGAAAAGTGTCATCCAGGTGGGTGCCACGAATGCTGACGGACGACCACACGGCTGCCCGTGTGGCATGTTGCCCAGCAATGTTGACGCGCAACGACAGCACGAATGTGACTTTCTTTTCGTCGGTTGTGACAATGGATGAGACGTGGATGCCATTATTCAATCCAGAAACAAAGCGCCAGTCAGCTCAATGGAAGCACACAGATTCACCGCCACCAAAAAAATTTCGGGTAACCGCCAGTGCTGAAAAAATGATGGTGTCCATGTTCTGGGACAGCGAGAGCGTAATCCTTACCCATTGCGTTCCAAAGGGCACTACGGTAACAGGTACATTCTACGAAAATGTTTTGAAGAACAAATTCCTTCCTGCACTGCAACAAAAACGTCCGGGAAGGGCTGCGCGTGTGCTGTTTCACCAAGCCAACGCACCCGCACATTGAGCTAACGTTACGCAACAGTTTCTTCGTGATAACAACTTTGAAGTGATTCCTCATGCTCCCTACTCACCTGACCTGGCTCCTAGTGACTTTTGGCTTTTTCCAACAATGAAAGACGCTCTCCGTCGCCGCACATTCACCAGCCGTGCTGCTATTGCCTCAGCGATTTTCCAGTGGTCAAAACAGACTCCTAAGAAGCCTTCGCCGCTGCCATGGAATCATCGCGTCAGCGTTGTGAACAATGTGTACGTATGCAGGGCGATTACGTCGAGAAGTAACGCCAGTTTCATCGATTTCGGGTGAGTAGTTAACTAAAAAAAAAATCGGAGGCCTTAGAACTTGAATGCACCTCGTACTTATGTCACATGTCTATGTAAATGACGAATGGGCTGTCCCATTAGGATTGCTAGGGAAAAAGCAGTTTATGTTATTCTGGAACAGATTTCTATAGCGTTTCCAGAGGGGGGGCTTGCCTGTTATTTACATAGACATGTGACATCAGTATAACATTGAGAATCTTTTAGCTGCTATACAAACATCTCTCTTGGCACTGGACCCGCACTGCAGCTATGTGTCATCACGCCAGCAACGGTGCCTAGGTGAACACGTATTTCGACAGGAATTTCTCAGGTGTCAAGTATGAAAGGGATGCCATCGCCTCATGCTTGCAGGACCCGAACGGACACTTGTGGTTGGCTTCGAAGCTGACGGCCACGTCGTCACTTTGCGGGGGCCATCGGTGCATCCAGACTCCTGGGAGTGTGTGCGGTCCAGTGGACAGGGTAGGGCAGTGTCGACGAGTGCACACATTGGAGCCTCTGATATGTCGCAGTCGATGATAGTTCGAAAGTGTTTTTTACGTGCAGTGAGTGTTTGTGCACTGCATTATTTTCGTCTGTTTAAGTGTTGTGAGTGTGGTTTTATAGCGTTACACATGCATTATGTTTTGACAATTTACGAGTTGCTTGCATGTTTTTATGCTGTGCACTGCATTATTTCGGCCATTTACGAGTTGTTTGCTAGTCTGTACATCAGTGTACTGTATTATTTCGGTGATTTGCGAGTAGTTTGCAGGTCTGTATGCTGTGTACTGCGTTATTTCGGTAATTTACGAGTTGTTTGCGTGTCTCTGCATCAGTTTACTGCATTATTTACGAGTAGTTTGCACATCTCTAAACTACGTATTGTGACCTCAAGCATGTCAGAGCGAGTGTTTTGTATCAGCGTAATAAATATGCTATGTCAAATCTGTCCCTAAATAAATTGTTCCAAAAATAAATAAAGTACACTCCTTTCTCTCTCCGGCAGCCCAGAATAGGCTGAGTTCTTTTCCCGCCATTTTTCCCTCCAGACCGCCATCTTGGATTACGTCACAAGAGGGATGACCGCACCCTCTGGTGCTGGTACTGTATACTAGGTCTGTTGGACTCCAGTCCTCATGGTTAACACACTGGGTGGTGGTACTGCCTCAAATTGTTTAAGTAAAGACTGCCTGCAAAATAAAGACTTCCATTCATCCTATCCAGCAGCCCAGCACAGGCTGAGTCCTTTTCCAGCCAATTCCTATGGATAGATGGCGTTCGGATGACTTAGGTTAGTGGAGGTAGCCCAAGTGACCTTTTTTCCCGCCATTTTCTTAGGTTAGTGGAAGTAGCTGTGGTGTGTTGCATTGTCCTGCTGGAATTTGAACTTCCCACCATTTTCTTGTGGAGGGGGGGGGAGAGAGGTGGTGAGGGGGTTAGGTTAGTGAAAGTAGCCCAGTTCATCTATCTCCCGTCCAAATTTTGAACTTTCCGCCATGATGTCATTTGCGATGTTGCCATATCAACCACCGCCGTCTTGGATACGCCATCTTGAATAAATTTGGCAACTACTATCTTCAGTTATTTCACTGCCCAGATTACGAAATTCGCCTATTGTTTTGTCTCGTTTCCTAATATAATCCCGTCAGTTCAAAAATGGTTCAAATGGCTCTGAGCACTATGGGACTTAACATCTATGGTCATCAGTCCCCTAGAACTTAGAACTACTTAAACCTAACTAACCTAAGGACAGCACACAACACCCAGCCATCACGAGGCAGAGAAAATCCCTGACCCCGCCGGGAATCGAACCCGGGAACCCGGGCGTGGGAAGCGGGAACGCTACCGCACGACCACGAGATGCGCGCAATCTCGTCAGTATTTACTGATTTAATTCGACTACATTCATGATCCTCGTTTTACTTACGTTGATTTTCATCTTATAACCTCCATTCTATCAATTTGGTCAGCTAATCTTTCTAGTCCTTTGCAATCTCTGACAGTAAAAATGTCATCTGCAAAACCTTTAAGATTTTATTTATGCTTCCTGAGCTTCAATTCCCAATCAAAATTTCACGTTTGTTTCCTGTACTGATTCCTCAATGTATAGATTGAATAATATGGGGGATAGGCTACATCCCTGTCTCACTTCCTTCTGAATTACTGCATTCGTTTCATGTCCTTCAAGCCTTATCATACGGCAGCCGAACCCCGAAGAGGATATCCCAGACAATAGATGCCACACGATCATTTCATTTCAGTGTAGTCATGTTTTGCAAATAGCCTTCCAATCGCTGCGTTTTATCCACTTTACCTTAAAAATTTCAAAAAGTCCATTCCAGTCAACGTTGTCAAAACTTTCTCTAAATCTACAGTTACTACAAACGTGGGTTTCCCTTTCTTCAGCCTGTCTTGTAAACCTTCTAAGATAAGTTGCTCAATGGTCTTGGCGTGAGGCAACGCGTGTAACTCACTTTTTAAAGTCCGCTGGTATTTGAGTGGAGTATAGCGTTGTACAGAGGTAAAATATGGGCATTAAACAGTTCAAAAAAGGACTGAATACAAGATTTTAAAATGTGGTTCTACAGAAAAATGCTGAGGATCAAATCTATAGATAGGTTAACTAATGAGAACTTAATGAATTGATCTGGGGAGAAAAGAAATTTATGTTACATCTTGATTGCTACTAGAAATATGTTGATAGGACATATCCTGAGGCATAGAGGAATTGTCAGTCTATACTCTTATATAAAGACAAGTTGTTGTTTATCTTCGTTACCAAAGACTCAGAAAGTTCATGATCTATTTAGCTTATTTCAGATTTTTAGACGATACTCTAATAAACATTTAGATTGACCTAGGCTATTTTTTTAAAACAACAATTTACAAGTTTTCTGTTAAATCCGACTGTAAGTGCTGCGAAAATGTGCGATTTCGTTTTGTTGCTCGCAGTCAGTTTTAACAATGATAGGTGGGCATTTAAACCATTACACAATCACTTCTCCCATATATACACTCCTGGAAATGGAAAAAAGAACACATTGACACCGGTGTGTCAGACCCACCATACTTGCTCCGGACACTGCGAGAGGGCTGTACAAGCAATGATCACACGCACGGCACAGCGGACACACCAGGAACCGCGGTGTTGGCCGTCGAATGGCGCTAGCTGCGCAGCATTTGTGCACCGCCGCCGTCAGTGTCAGCCAGTTTGCCGTGGCATACGGAGCTCCATCGCAGTCTTTAACACTGGTAGCATGCCGCGACAGCGTGGACGTGAACCGTATGTGCAGTTGACGGACTTTGAGCGAGGGCGTATAGTGGGCATGCGGGAGGCCGGGTGGACGTACCGCCGAATTGCTCAACACGTGGGGCGTGAGGTCTCCACAGTACATCGATGTTGTCGCCAGTGGTCGGCGGAAGGTGCACGTGCCCGTCGACCTGGGACCGGACCGCAGCGACGCACGGATGCATGCCAAGACCGTAGGATCCTACGCAGTGCCGTAGGGGACCGCACCGCCACTTCCCAGCAAATTAGGGACACTGTTGCTCCTGGGGTATCGGCGAGGACCATTCGCAACCGTCTCCATGAAGCTGGGCTACGGTCCCGCACACCGTTAGGCCGTCTTGCGCTCACGCCCCAACATCGTGCAGCCCGCCTCCAGTGGTGTCGCGACAGGCGTGAATGGAGGGACGAATGGAGACGTGTCGTCTTCAGCGATGAGAGTCGGTTCTGCCTTGGTGCCAATGATGGTCGTATGCGTGTTTGGCGCCGTGCAGGTGAGCGCCACAATCAGGACTGCATACGACCGAGGCACACAGGGCCAACACCCGGCATCATGGTGTGGGGAGCGATCTCCTACACTGGCCGTACACCACTGGTGATCGTCGAGGGGACACTGAATAGTGCACGGTACATCCGAACCGTCATCGAACCCATCGTTCTACCATTCCTAGACCGGCAAGGGAACTTGCTGTTCCAACAGGACAATGCACGTCCGCATGTATCCCGTGCCACCCAACGTGCTCTAGAAGGTGTAAGTCAACTACCCTGGCCAGCAAGATCTCCGGATCTGTCCCCCATTGATCATGTTTGGGACTGGATGAAGCGTCGTCTCACGCAGTCTGCACGTCCAGCACGAACGCTGGTCCAACTGAGGCGCCAGGTGGAAATGGCATGGCAAGCCGTTCCACAGGACTACATCCAGCATCTCTACGATCGTCTCCATGGGAGAATAGCAGCCTGCATTGCTGCGAAAGGTGGATATACACTGTACTAGTGCCGACATTGTGCATGCTCTGTTGCTGTGTCTATGTGCCTGTGGTTCTGTCAGTGTGATCATGTGATGTATCTGACCCCAGGAATGTGTCAATAAAGTTTCCCCTTCCTGGGACAATGAATTCACGGTGTTCTTATTTCAATTTCCAGGAGTGTATTTCTTCTTCTTATACGTAATTTTACGTAAAAATTGTATACACGACAATGTGCAGTTTTGTTTTCTTCTTCGCAGTCGGACGAAACAGAAAACGGGAAAATTGTATTAATGGCTAACTTTCTCATGCTACCGGTTTGCAGATTAAAACTATGAGAAATACTGTGATTGAAACAACCGTTTCAAACATCCAGCAACTGGAGAGGTCTCTCTTGTACCCAGCATACCTATGATGCCGACCAGTTTGGCCATCCATTTTCAGCGACTTCAGTTCGCAATCGAGGTTTCGTTTTCAGTAACATTAAACAAGGTTCAAGGTCAGTGAGAGGGTGAAAAGGAGACGGAGAGAGGGCGGGGGGGGGGAAGGGGGCGGGGAACTGAGTTAAAGAGGAGGAATGAGAGGGTGGACAGAGAGGAAGGAGGTGATGGACAGATATAGGTCGGAGGGGGATATTAGGTTGTGTATCCAATTCCTATACATATATAGCAATTGCGGAGCATTGCCAGGTTCGCTAGTTGGTAGTAAGCAGATGTGCCAGGAAGGGAGGGGACAGGTTAAAATTGTAGAAGCAGACCTAGGCTTGACTACTGTAAGGAAGTTCAAATGAACGTAGATTGCAGTACTTATGGAGAGATGAGACTTGTACAGCGTGAAGAGCGCATCAAACTAGTCATCGGACTGACAACTATGTTGTTGTTGTGGTCTTCAGTCCTGAGACTGGTTTGATGCAGCTCTCCATGCTACTCTATGCTGTGCAAGCTTCTTCATCTCCCAGTACCTACTGCAGCCTACATCCTTCTGAATCTGCTTAGTGTATTCATCTCTTGTTCTACCTCTACGATTTTTACCCTCCATGCTGCCCTCCAATACTAAATTGGTGATCCCTCGATGTCTCAGAGCATGTCCTACCAACCGATCCCTTCGTCTAGTCAAGTTGTGCCACAAGCATCTCTTCTCCCCAATTCTATTCAATACCTCCTCATTAGTTATGTGATCTACCCATCTAATCTTCAGCATTCTTCTGTAGCACCACATTTCGAAAGCTTCTATTCTCTTCTTATCTAAGCTATTTATCATACACGTTTCACTTCCATACATGGCTACACTCCATACAAATACTTTCAGAAACGACTTCCTGACACTTAAATTTATACTCGATGTTAACAAATTTCTCTTCTTCAGAAACGCTTTCCTTGCCATTGCCAGTCTACATTTTATATCCTCTCTACTTCGACCATCATCAGTTATTTTGCTCCCCAAATAGCAAAACTCCTTTACTACTTTAAGTGTCTCATTTACTAATCTAATTCCCTCAGCATCACCAGACTTAATTCGACTACATTCCATTATCCTCGTTTTGCTTTTGTTGATGTTCATCTTATACCCTCCTTTCAAGACAATGTCCATTCCATTCAACTGCTCTTCCAAGTCCTTTCCTGTCTTTGACACAAGTACAATGTCATCGGCGAAGCTCAAAGTTTTTATTTCTTCTCCATGGATTTTAATACCTACTCCGAATTTTTATTTTGTTTCCTTTATTGCTTGCTCAATATACAAATTGAATAACATCGGGGAGAGGCTACAACCCTGTCTCACTCCCTTCCCAACGACTGCTTCCCTTTCATATCCCTCAACTCTTATAACTGTCATCTGCTTTCTGTACAAATTGTAAATAGCCTTTCGCTCTCTGTATTTTACCCCTGCCACCTTCAGAATTTGAAAGAGAGTATTCCAATCAACATTGTCAAAAGCTTTTTATAAGTCTACAAATGCTAGAAACGTAGGTTTCCCTTTCCTTAATCTTTCTTCTAAGATAAGTCGTACGGTCAGTATTGCCTCACGTGTTCCAACATTTCTACGGAATCCAAACTGATCTTCCCCGAGGTCGGCTACTATCAGTTTTTCCATTCGTTTGTAAAGAATTCGCGTTGGTATTTTGCAGCTGTGACTTATTAAACTGATAGTTCGGTAATTTTCACATCTGTGAACAACTGCTTTCTTTAGGATTGGGATTATTATATTCTTCTTGAAGTCTGAGGGTATTTCGCCTGTCTCATACATCTTGCTCACCAGATGTTAGAGTTTTGTCAGGACTGGCTCTCCCAAGGCTGTCAGTAGTTCTAATGGAATGTTGTCTACTCCGGGGGCCTTGTTTCGACTCAGGTCTTTCAGTGCTCTGTCAAACTCTTCACGCAATATCATACCTCCCATTTCATCTTCATCTACATCCTCCTCCATTTCCATAATATTGTCCTCAAGTACATCACCCGTGTATAGACCCTCTATATACTCCTTCCACCTTTCTGCTTTCCCTTCTTTGCTTAGAACTGGGTTTCAATCTGAGCTCTTGATATTCATAGAAGTGGATCTCTTTTCTCCAAAGGTCTCTTTAATTTTCCTGTAGGCAGTACCTATCTTACCCCTAGTGATATGTGCCTCTACATCCTTACATTTGTCCTCTAGCCATCCCTGCTTAGCCATTTTGTACTTCCTGTCGATATCATTTTTGAGACGTTTGTATTCCTTTTTGCCTGCTTCATTTACTGCATTTTTATATTTTCTCCTTTCATCAATTAAATTCAATATTTCTTCTGTTACCCAAGGGTTTCTACAAGCCCTCGTCTTTTTACCTATTTGATCCTCTGCTGCCTTCACTATTTCATCCCTCAAAGCTACCCATTCTTCTTCTACTGTATTTCTTTCCCCCATTCCTGTCAATTGTTCCCTTACGCTCTCCCTGAAACTCTGTACAACCTCTGGTTCTTTCAGTTTATCCAGGTCCCATCTCCTTAAATTCCCACCTTTTTGCAGTTTCTTCAGTTTTAATCTACAGTTCATAACCAATAGATTGTGGTCAGAGTCCACATCTGCCCCTGGAAGTGTCTTACAATTTAAAACCTGGTTCCTAAATCTCTGTCTTACCATTATATAATCTAGCTGATACCTTTTAGTATCTCCAGGGTTCTTCCATGTATACAATCTTCTTTCATGATTCTTAAACCAAGTGTTAGCATTGATTAAGTTATGCTCTGCGCAAAATTCTACCAGGCGCCTTCCTCTTTCATTTCTTAGCCCCAATCCATATTCACCTACTACGTTTCCTTCTTCCCTTTTCCTACTCTTGAATTCCCGTCACCCATTACTATTAAATTTTCGTCTCCCTTCACTACCTGAATAATTTCTTTTATCTCATCATACATTGCAGCAATTTCTTCGTCATCAGCAGAGCTAGTTGGCATATAAACTTGTACTACTGTAATAGGTGTGGGCTTCGTGTCTATCTTGGCCACAATAATGCGTTCAGTATGCTGTTTGTAGTTGCTTACCCATACTTCTATTTTTTTATTCATTATTAAACCTACTCCTGCATTACCCCTATTTGATTTTGTGTTTATAACTCTGTATTCGCCTGACCAAAAGTCTTGTTCCTCCTGCCACCGAACTTCACTAATTCCCACTAATCTAACTTTAACCTATCCATTTCCCTTTTTAAATTTTCTAACCTACCTGCCCGATTAAGGGATCTGACATTGTACGCCCAATAACTATACAAACATTTTAATTTGCCGAAATCACTCATGGAAGCCGCTGTTGCTGTGCGCATATGCGAATGGCTGAAAACTGCTGCTCGAACAAAGATATTGCTTGCTCCGGAAGCCGCTTCTCGCTGTGTACGACCTTATCTATGCTGGTGAGCAAAATTCAAGGACGAAAGCAACTTTCTCATGATGTGTCACTGCCTCGTACCACAGATCGATGAAACTTGGAACATACGTAGAAAGAACTTCTACAGTGTAGGTAACTTAAGGAAATATGCATCAGACGAACAGAAGTAACACTTTTATTCTAAGACGATAATTACACGGAAGTCACCGCGATTTACACTGAACAGCCAAAGAAACTGGTACAGCTGCCTAATATCGTGCAGGCTCCCCCGCGAGCACGCAGAAGTGCCGCAACGCGACGTAGCATGGACTCGACAAATATCTGGAGTAGTGCTGGAGGCCATTGACACCATGAATCCTGAAGGACTGTCCATAAATCTGTGAGAGTACGACGGGGTGGAGATCTCTTCTGAACAGCAAGTTGCAAGGCATTCCATATATGCTCAATAATGTTCATGTCTGGGAACTTTGGTGGCCAGCGGAAGTGTTTAAACATAGAAGACTGTTCCTGGAGCCCCTCTTTAGCAATTTTGGACGTTTGGAGTATTGCATTGTACTGCTGGAATTGCCCAAGTCCGTCGGAATGCACAATCGGCATGAATGGATGCAGGTGATCAGGTAGGATGCTTACATACGTATCACCTGTCAGAGTCGTATCTAGACGTATCAGGGGTCCCATATCACTCCAACTGCACACGCACCAGACCATGACAGAGCCTCCATCAGCTTGAACAGTCCCCTGCTGACATGCAGGGTCCATGGAATCGTGTGACCGAGCGAGGTGACGCAGTGGTTAGACACTGGACTCGCATTCGGGAGGACGACGGTTCAATCCCGCGTCCGGCCATCCTGATTTAGGTTTTCCGTGATTTCCCTAAATCACTCCAGGCAAATGCCGGGATGGTTCCTCTGAAAGGGCACGGCCGACTTCCTTCCCCATCCTTCCCTAATCCGATGAGACCGATGACCTCGCTGTCTGGTCTCCTTCCCCAAAACCAACTCCCCCCCCCCCCCCATGGAATCGTGAGGTTGTCTCCATACCCGTACACGTATATCCACTCGATACAATTTGAAACGAGACCCGTCCGACCAAGCAACATGTTTCGAGTCATCAACAGTCCAATGTCGGTGTTGATGGGCCCAGGCGAGGCGTAAAGCTTTGTGTCGTGCAGTCATCAAGGGTACACAAGCCATATCGATGACGTTTCGTTGAATGGTTTACACGCTGACACTTTCTGATGGCCCAGCATTGAAATCTGCAGCAGTTTGCGGAAGGGTTGCACTTCCGTCAAGTTGAACGATTCTCTTCAGTCATCGTTGGTCCCGTTCTTGAAGGATGTTTTTCCGGTCGCAGCGATGTCGGACATTTGATGTTTTACCGGATTCTTGATACTCACGGTACACTCGTGAAATGGTCGTACGGGAAAATCCCCACTTCATCGCTACCTCGGAGATTTTGTGTCCCATCTCTCGTGCGCCAACTACAACACCATGTCCAGACTCACTTAAATCTTGATAGGCCGGCCGGAGTGGCCGAGCGGTTCTAGGCGCTACAGTCTGGAACCGCGTGACCGCTACGGTCGCAGGTTCGAATCCTGCCTCGGGCATGGATGTGTGTGATGTCCTTAGGTTAGTTAGGTTTAAATAGTTCTAAGTTCTAGGGGACTGATGACCATAGAAGTTAAGTCCCATAGTGCTCAGAGCCATTTGAACCATTTTTTAAACCTTAATAACCTGCCATTGTAGCAGCAGCAACCAATCTAACAACTGCGCCAGACACTTGTTGTCTTATATAGGCCTTGCCGAACGCAGCGCCGTTTTCTGCCTATTTATATATCTCTGCATTCGAATACGCAGGCCTATATCAATTTCTTTGGCGCTTCAGTGTATGATGGTCCCCTGTACATTAGAAAAGGCAGGGTCTGCAATGTGTTCTCATACTGGTAACTAGGTTGGTAAGAAGTTCTTGTGGTAGGGCCGTTCATTCCTCCACCAGCGTGGTCGACAGCTGCTGGACATCTGTTGGTACACGTGGACGTACTGCAACACGGCTCCCCAACGTTTTCCACATGTGTTCGATTGGATTTAAGTCGAGAGGAACCAGCAGGCCCGACCATTCGCCGAGTACAATCTCATTCCAAGAGTTCCTCCAGCCGCTCAGTTCGATGCCGTTTCGCATCTTCACCCACGAAAAAGAAGTCAGGGCCGATGCACCACTGAAGAGACGCTCATGGGAAAGGAGTACAGTGTCACAGTAACGTTGATCTACCGTGTTCAAAGATTTTGAGGTCCGTCCGCCCTTGAAACATTATGCCTCCCCACCTAATAACAACAGGACCACCAAAACGACCATATTCGACAGTGTTCCTGGGTGCGTTAAGAACTGCCATCTCTCGCCATATGAGAGTACGCCCAGAATTGTCGAACATGATCACTTTGGTGGCTCAAGTTCTATGATGATGGGAGACATAATGTTGCGTGGGCGTACTGTCCTCCAAATCTTTGAACACGGTACACTCGCCCGTCAACGTTTTATTTTATTTTTATTTTACACGTCTAGTTCCGTAGGACCAATTTGAGGAGTAAATCTCCAAGGTCATGAAACGTGTCAGCACATGAAATTACAACATAAAAGTAACAACAGATAAAATAAAATGCTTATGAATCCAAAACAAGCCATACGTTTAAGTAAACGTAATCAACAATATAACATAGGAATCAGCTTAATTTTTCAAGGAACTCATCGGCAGAATAGAAGGAGCGACCCACGAGTGAACTCTTCAGTTTCGATTTGAAAGCGCGTGGCTTACTGCTAAGATTTTTGAATTCTTGTGGTAGTTTACTGATGCAGCAGTGTACTTCACGTCTTTTTGCACAAGAGCCAAGGAAGTGCAATCCAAATGCAGATTGGATTTCTGCCTAGTATTAATTGACTAAAAGCTACCAATTCTTTGGAATAAACCGGGATTGTTAACAAGAAACGGCAGTAAAGAATATATGTATTGAGAGGCCAATGTCAGAATACCCACGTTAGTGAACAGGGGTCGACAAGAAGGTCGCAAACTTACACCACTTATTGCCCGAACTGCCCGTTTCTGAGTCAAAAATATCCTTTGAGTATGGGAAGAGTTACCTCAAAATAGAATATCATACGACATAAGCGAAAGAAAATAAGCAAAGTAGACTACTTTTCGTGTCGAACGATCACTTACTTCAGATATTGTTCGAATAGTAAAAATGGCAGCTTTAAGTCTTTAAACAAGATCCTCTGAACACATAGAAATTTGAACTGTTCAGTTTCACTAATCATATGAATATTCTGTGAAATTAAAACGTCGGGTTTTGTTGAATTGCGTTTTGGAAACTGTAAAAATTGAGTCTAACTGTGATTTATCGTTAGTTTATTTTTTACAAGCCATGAACTTTTGTCATGAACTGCACTATTTGAAACAGAGTCAGTGTTGTACACACCATCCTTTACTATCAACCTAGAGTCTTCAAACAAACAAAAATATTTTAGAATTACCTGTAGTACTAGAGGGCATTTCATTTATATGCGCACATCAAAGAAGTTTTGCATCACCTCGGTTCCGAGAGTTCGGGAACCTGTACAGAAAATTGGAATAGCGATCAACATAAACATCGTTTCCGCCCTTTTTATTGCTCATGAAAACCACACATTGCATGTCGTACCACCATACAGCGAGACTTTCAGAGGTGGTAGTCCAGATTGCTGTACACACCAGTACCTTTAATACGCAGGAGCACGTCCTCTTGCATTGATGCATGCCTGTATTCGCCATGGCATACAATCCACAAGTTCATCAAGGCACTGTTGGTCCAGATTGTCCCACTCCTCAACGGCGCTTCGGCGTAGATCCCTCAGAGTGGTTGGTGGGTCACGTCGTCCATAAACAGCCCTTTTCAGTCTATTCCAGGCACGTTCGAAAGGGTTCATGTCTGGACTACATGCTGGCCACTCTAGTCGAGCGATATAGCTATCCTGAAGGAAGTCATTCACAAGATGTGCACGATGGGGGCGCGAACTGTCGTCCATGAAGACGAATGCCTCGCCAATATGCTGCCGATATGTTTGCACTGTCGGTCGGAGGATGGCATTCACGTATCGTACAGCCTTTATCTACATCTACATCTACATCTACATCCATACTCCGCAAGCCACCTGACGGTGTGTGGCGGAGGGTACCTTGAGTACCTCTATCGGTTCTCCCTTCTATTCCAGTCTCGTATTGTTCGTGGAAAGAAGGATTGTCGGTATGCCTCTGTGTGGGCTCTAATCTCTCTGATTTTATCCTCATGGTCTCTTCGCGAGATATACGTAGGAGGGAGCAATATACTGCTTGACTCTTCGGTGAGGGTATGTTCTCGAAACTTTGACAAAAGCCCGTACCGAGCTACTGAGCGTCTCTCCTGCAGAGTCTTCCACTGGAGTTTATCTATCATCTCCGTAACGCTTTCGCGATTACTAAATGATCCTGTAACGAAGCGCGCTGCTCTCCGTTGGATCTTCTCTATATCTTCTATCAACCCTATCTGGTACGGATCCCACACTGCTGAGCAGTATTCAAGCAGTGGGCGAACAAGCGTACTGTAACCTACTTCCTTTGTTTTCGGATTGCATTTCCTTAGGATTCTTCCAATGAATCTCAGTCTGGCATCTGCTTTACCGACGATCAACATTATATGATCATTCCATTTTAAATCACTCCTAATGCGTACTCCCAGATAATTTATGGTATTAACCGCTTCCAGTTGCTGACCTGCTATTTTGTAGCTAAATGATAAAGGATCTATCTTTCTGTGTATTCGCAGCACGTTACACTTGTCTATATTGAGATTCAATTGCCATTCCCTGCACCATGCGTCAATTCGCTGCAGATCCTCCCGCATTTCAGTACAATTTTCCATTGTTACAACCTCTCGATACACCACAGCATCATCTGCAAAAAGCCTCAGTGAACTTCCGATGTCATCCACCAGGTCTTCCATGACCACCAGCGGCGTACGTCGACCCCACATAATGCCACCCCAAAACATCAGGGAACCTCCACCTTGCTGCACTCGCTGGATAGTGTGTCTAAGGCGTTCAGCCTGACCGGGTTGGCTCGAAACACGTCTCCGACGATTGTCTGGTTGAAGGCATATGCGACACTCATCGGCGAAGAGAACGTGATGTTAATCCTGAGCGGTCCATTCGGAATGTTGTTGGGCCTATCTGTACCGCGCTGCATGGTGTCGTGGTTGCAAAGATGGACCTCGCCATGGAAGCCGGAAGTGAAGTCGCGCATCATGCAGCCTATTGCGCAGAGTTTGAGTCATAACACGACGTCCTGTGGCTGCACGAAAAGCATCATTCAACATGGTGGCATTGCTGTCAGGGTTCCTCCGAGCCCTAATCCGTAGACAGCGGTCAACCACTGCAGTAGTAGCCCTTGGGCGGCCTGAGCGAGGCATATCATCGACAGTTCCTGTCTCTCTGTATGTCCTCCATGTCCGAACAACATCGCTTTTGTTCACTCCGAGACGCCTGGAAACTTCCCTTCCTGGCACAAAGTAACAATGCGGATGCGATGGAATTGCGGTATTGATCGTCTAGGCATGGTTGAACTATAGACAACACGAGCCGTGTACCTCCTTCCCGGTGGAATGACTGGAACTGATCGGCTGTCGGACCCCCTCTGTCTAACAGGCACTGCTCATGTATGGTTGTTTACATCTTTGGGCGGGTTTAGTGACATCTCTGAACAGGACTGTGTCTGTGATACAGCCAACGTCTATCTTCAGGAGTTCTGGGAACCAGGGTGATACAAAACTTTTTTTGATGTCTGTATATAAGGGAGTGGCCCCAGCAGTGATCCCTGGGGCACCCCCCCCCCTCCCTCCCCCCATTTGACTGTGCCTCAGACAGACCTCACATCACAGCAATTCTCTAACTAAGAATAATGACCTTTTGTGTCTGTTGTTAAAGTAGGAGGTGAACCAATTGTGAGCTACTCCCCGCATTCCATAATGGACCAGCTTCTGGAGCAATGTTATTGTGACACAGTGCTCCTTCCCCATGTGCGTCTTCTCAGGGTTGATTTCGGTTCTGACTTGATTTTTATGGGTGACAACGTGCGACCACATAGAACAACGCAGCTGTAGGAGCTCTTGGAACGAGACGTACACTCCTGGAAATGGAAAAAAGAACACATTGACACCGGTGTGTCAGACCCACCATACTTGCTCCGGACACTGCGAGAGGGCTGTACAAGCAATGATCACACGCACGGCACAGCGGACACACTAGGAACCGCGGTGTTGGCCGTCGAATGGCGCTAGCTGCGCAGCATTTGTGCACCGCCGCCGTCAGTGTCAGCCAGTTTGCCGTGGCATACGGAGCTCCATCGCAGTCTTTAACACTGGTAGCATGCCGCGACAGCGTGGACGTGAACCGTATGTGCAGCTGACGGACTTTGAGCGAGGGCGTATAGTGGGCATGCGGGAGGCCGGGTGGACGTACCGCCGAATTGCTCAACACGTGGGGCGTGAGGTCTCCACAGTACATCGATGTTGTCGCCAGTGGTCGGCGGAAGGTGCACGTGCCCGTCGACCTGGGACCGGACCGCAGCGACGCACGGATGCACGCCAAGACCGTAGGATCCTACGCAGTGCCATAGGGGACCGCACCGCCACTTCCCAGCAAATTAGGGACACTGTTGCTCCTGGGGTATCGGCGAGGACCATTCGCAACCGTCTCCATGAAGCTGGGCTACGGTCCCGCACACCGTTAGGCCGTCTTCCGCTCACGCCCCAACATCGTGCAGCCCGCCTCCAGTGGTGTCGCGACAGGCGTGAATGGAGGGACGAATGGAGACGTGTCGTCTTCAGCGATGAGAGTCGCTTCTGCCTTGGTGCCAATGATGGTCGTATGCGTGTTTGGCGCCGTGCAGGTGAGCGCCACAATCAGGACTGCATACGACCGAGGCACACAGGGCCATCATGGTGTGGGGAGCGATCTCCTACACTGGCCGTACACCACTGGTGATCGTCGAGGGGACACTGAATAGTGCACGGTACATCCGAACCGTCATCGAACCCATCGTTCTACCATTCCTAGACCGGCAAGGGAACTTGCTGTTTCAACAGGACAATGCACGTCCGCATGTATCCCGTGCCACCCAACGTGCTCTAGAAGGTGTAAGTCAACTACCCTGGCCAGCAAGATCTCCGGATCTGTCCCCCATTGAGCATGTTTGGGACTGGATGAAGCGTCGTCTCACGCGGTCTACACGTCCAGCACGAACGCTGGTCCAACTGAGGCGCCAGGTGGAAATGGCATGGCAAGCCGTTCCACAGGACTACATCCAGCATCTCTACGATCGTATCCATGGGAGAATAGCAGCCTGCATTGCTGCGAAAGGTGGATATACACTGTACTAGTGCCGACATTGTGCATGCTCTGTTGCCTGTGTCTATGTGCCTGTGGTTCTGTCAGTGTGATCATGTGATGTATCTGACCCCAGGAATGTGTCAATAAAGTTTCCCCTTCCTGGGACAATGAATTCACGGTGTTCTTATTTCAATTTCCAGGAGTGTATTTGGCGAATGGACTGGCTGCTTGTGCCCCAACTTAGACCCTATCGAGCACGTGTGAGATGCCTTGGGGAAACGTATTCCAGCCCACATGTGCCAACGGCTATCCCGCAATTGCCAACGGCGCTCGTGAGGGAACGGAACGCCCTACCACAAGAGGGCCTTACGAACTTTGTGGCGAGCATGGAATCACTTTGCAGAGTGTGCACTGCTATCTATGGTGATCACACACACTATTAAAAACCATGTCCCGCCTTTTGTGATGTCCAGGGGACTATCATAAATCGCGGTTGCCATACTGTAATTACTGTCTTTGAATTAAAATGTCATTTCCGTTCGTCTGATTGAGTATTTCTTTCAGTTACCTTCCGAACTACGCTGTAGAAGTGCTTTTAATATATGGCCCAAGTTTCTTCGAGCTCTCTTTCTTGGCAGTGACACATTATGCGAAAGATGATTTCGTCCTTACGTTTTGCACACCGGTGTATATTACTAAGCAACTAGTCCGGGGCACAGTAACCCGATCCTAGCTGCTGAGTGCCTATCTAATGGCTTCCAGGGACAACAAAAATTAGATTTTCATTATTTTTACATAATTACCAATCGAATTTTAAAAGCGGTCATAATCAGGTATACCCTTGTGTTACAGTTTTAACACAATAAGACAAGTATTACAGTTAGAAGCTGTGAATATGTCTTGAGGTAGCACAAGTCAAGGCATACAAATACCCAGACTATATTCATCCAGTATTTGAGAATGAGAGCATTCAGCAACTCCCAACAAACTTTAAACATAATTTGAAACCTTTTATGAACTTTTTCTCGTTCTCATGCTTAACGTCAAATATTCAACACATTAACTCATTTGTGAAGTAATGAGAAGTTTGACGCTGTTTTATACATGGCGGTTCGATTGTTTAAAGAATCGGACGTTTAGTGGTACCTACTATTTGACGTCTTGTCCTGTCACTTGCCTTCACCTTTCAACTTTGCGTTAACGATCTTTTCTTTGCAATAGCCACATATACATGATCGTCACTTTTTCTGTTTTCCGTCTTTCCCTTAGTTGCTCTAAACTCGTGGAGGTACGTACCGTCTATGCACCTAATTGGAGGCAGTTTGTTTATTGCCATACATGTTTCGCTTCTTTTATTTGGGAAGCATCATCAGTGGCCTGAAATACATGTTTCCATTTATACATACAAGAAACGTATTATGTGGTAGATATAATATGATCATGCTAGCCATCAAAACAGTAACAAAGCGAAATGTAACCAGTATAAATAATTAATGAATCTCCTTCCCCCCTTTCTCTCCCTCTCCCTCTCCCTCTCTCTCTCGCTCTCTCTCTCTCTGTCTATCTCCACACCCCCCCCCCACACACACATAAGCTCATATTTATTAAAAAAACACACACACACACACACACACACACACACACACACACACATTTACACCCAGGAAAATACACACACACACACACACACAAAATCATATTTATAAAATATTACACATAGCAAAACGCGCGCGCGCACACACACACACACACACACACACACACACACACACACACACACACACACACAACAAATAAAAAATATCAAACCACAACACAAGGCAAACAAAAGACGGACAAACACACAACAGTTGGGCATTGCTACACAACGAAAACACACATATGTTGATCACAAAATGGAAAGTGCAAGTTATACAGGGTGTTTCAAAAATGACCGGTATATTTGAAACGGCAATAAAAACTAAACGAGCAGCGATAGAAATACACCGTTTGTTGCAATATGCTTGGGACAACAGTACATTTTCAGGCGGACAAACTTTCGAAATTACAGTAGTTACAATTTTCAACAACAGATGGCGCTGCAAGTGATGTGAAAGATATAGAAGACAATGCAGTCTGTGGGTGCGCCATTCTGTACGTCGTCTTTCTGCTGTAAGCGTGTGCTGTTCACAACGTGCAAGTGTGCTGTAGACAACATGGTTTATTCCTTAGAACAGAGGATTTTTCTGGTGTTGGAATTCCACCGCCTAGAACACAGTGTTGTTGCAACAAGACGAAGTTTTCAACGGAGGTTTAATGTAACCAAAGGACCGAAAAGCGATACAATAAAGGATCTGTTTGAAAAATTTCAACGGACTGGGAACGTGACGGATGAACGTGCTGGAAAGGTAGGGCGACCGCGTACGGCAACCACAGAGGGCAACGCGCAGCTAGTGCAGAAGTTGATCCGACAGCGGCCTCAGGTTTCTGTTCGCCGTGTTGCAGCTGCGGTCCAAATGACGCCAACGTCCACGTATCGTCTCATGCGCCAGAGTTTACACCTCTATCCATACAAAATTCAAACGCGGCAACCCCTCAGCGCCACTACCATTGCTGCACGAGAGACATTCGCTAACGATATAGTGCACAGGATTGATGACGGCGATATGCATATGGGCAGCATTTGGTTTACTGAACGAAGCTTATTTTTACCTGGACGGCTTCGTCAATAAACAAAACTGGCGCATATGTGGAACCGAAAAGCCCCATGTTGCAGTCCCATCGTCCCTGCATCCTCAAAAAGTACTGGGTCTGGGCCGCCATTTCTTCCAAAGGAATCATTGGCCCATTTTTCAGATCCGAAACGATTACTGCATCACGCTATCTGGACATTCTTCGTGAATTTGCGGCGGTACAAACTGCCTTAGACGACACTGCGAACACCTCGTGGTTTATGCAAGATGGTGCCCGGCCACATCGCACAGCCGACGTCTTTAATTTCCTGAATGAATATTTCGATGATCGTGTGATTGCTTTGGGCTATCCGAAACATACAGGAGGCGGCGTGGATTGGCCTCCCTATTCGCCAGACATGAACCCCTGTGACTTCTTTCTGTGGGGACACTTGAAAGACCAGGTGTACCGCCAGAATCCAGAAACAATTGAACAGCTGAAGCAGTACATCTCATCTGCATGTGAAGCCATTCCGCCAGACACGTTGTCAAAGGTTTCGGGTAATTTCATTCAGAGACTACGCCATATTATTGCTACGCATGGTGGATATGTGGAAAATATCGTACTATAGAGTTTCCCAGACCGTAGCGCCATCTGTTGTTGAAAATTGTAACTACTGTAATTTCGAAAGTTTGTCTGCCTGAAAATGTACTGTTGTCCCAAGCATATTGCAACAAACGGTGTATTTCTATCGCTGCTCGTTTAGTTTTTATTGCCGTTTCAAATATACCGGTCATTTTTGAAACACCCTGTACATGCGATGTGACAAATGCTGGCGAAAGAACGCCAGAAATCGGCCAGCTGGAGTATGGAAACTAACGAATATACACTACTGGCCATTAAAATTGCTACACTACGAAGATGACGTGCTACATACGCGAAATTTAACCGACAGGAAGAAGATGCTGTGATATGCTAATGATTAGCTTTTCAGAGCATTCACATAAGGTTGGCGCCGGTGGCGACACCTACAACGTGCTGACATGAGGAAAGTTTCCAACCGATTTCTCATTCACAAACACCAGTTGACCGGTGTTGCCTGGTGAAACGTTGTTGTGGTGCCTCGTGTAAGGAGGAGAAATGCGTACCATCACGTTTCCGACTTTGATAAAGGCGGATTGTAGCCTATCGCGATTGCGGTTTATCGTATCGCGACATTGCTGCTCGCGTTGTTCGAGATCCAATGACTGTTAGCAGAATATGTAATCTGTGGGTTCAGGAGGGTAATAGGGAACGCCGTGCTGGATCCCAACGGCCTCATATCTCTAGCAGTCGAGATGATAGGCATCTTATCCGCATGGCTGTAACGGATCGTGCAGCCATGTCTCGATCCCTGAGTCAACAGATGGGGACGTTTGCAAAACAAAAACCATCTGGACGAACAGTTCGACGACCTTTGCAGCAGCATGGACTATCAGCTCGGAGATCATGGCTGCGGTTACCCTTGACGCTGCATCACAGACAGGAGGGCCTGCGATGGTGTACTCAACGACGAACCTGAGTGCACGAATGGCAAAACGTCATTTTTTCGGATGAATCCAGCTTCTGTTTACAGCATCATGATGGTCGCATCCGTGTTTGGCGAAATCGCGGTGAACGCACACTGGAAGCGTGTATTCGCCATCACTCGGCGTGATGGTAAGGGGTGCCATTGGTTGCACGTCTCGGTCACCTCTTGTTCGCATAGACGACACTTTGAACAGTAGACGTTACATTTCAGATATGTTACGACCCGTGGCACTACCCTTCATTCGATCCCTGCGAAACCCTACATTTCAGCAGGATAATGCACGACCGCATGTTGCAGGTCCTGTGCGGGCCTTTCTGGATACAGAAAATGTTCACTGCTGCCTTGGCCAGGACATTCTTCAAATCTCTCACCAATTGAAAACGTCTGGTCAATGGTGGCCCAGCAACCGGCTCGTCACAATACGCCAGTCACTACTCTTGATGAACTGTGGTATCGTGTTGAAGCTGCATGGGCAGCTGTACGTGTACACGCCATACAAGCTCTGTTTGACTCAATGCCCAGGCGTATCAAGGCTGTTATTATGACCAGAGGTGGTTGTTCTGAGTATTGATTTCTTGGGATCTATGCAACCAAATTGCGTGAAAATGTAATCACATGTCAGTTCTAGTATAATATATTTGTCCAATGAATCCCCGTTTATCATCTGTATTTCTTCTTGGTGTAGCAATTTTAATGACCAGTAGTGTATCTCCAGGACCACACACATGAGTTAACAGCGCTGGAAATCGTAAGTAACACCCAAACGACAAGTTCACATTACGGGATTGGTGCTACAAAAGTTGATTCTAACCTTAAAAAAAGAGAGAGAAAAACACTACAAAATGTAACATATCAGCGTATGACATCTACCACATAATACGTTTCTTGTCTGTATAAAAAGAAACATGAATTTCAGGCGACTGATGATGTTTCCCAAATAAAAAAAGCAAAACGCGTATGACAATAAACAAACTGCCTCCAATTAGTTGCATAGACGGTTCATACCTCCACGAACATACACATGAGTTCGTTTTCCACTGAGGTGGAGGACCAATCCATTCTTTTCGAACGAAACTTTGTCTCACCGATGGACTAATCGGATGGGGCTAATAACTTCTCCGTGCGTGCGCAATCGCCACTCCTCGCGATATTTACGTGTGGGTACGTCAATAACAATGTTCCTGTCATCCAACTACTCACCAACTTGAATGGCGTTCCTCATAAAATAACGACAGCTCAACCCAATGGACATGTTTGGGAGGACTTCTCATATCTCACTGATGGAATCATCCTACATTTTTTAACTCCGTATCCATGCGTTCATAAAATAGAGTATCGTGTTTGTCCTTCTACCAAGAACATAGAACATTTTGCTTTCGCCCAAACATGTTTCGTCACAGTTGCGATTCCTGTGAAAATACACTACTGGCCATTAAAATTGCTACACCACGAAGATGACGTGCTACAGACGCGAAATTTAACCGACAGGAAGAAGATGCTGTGATATGCAAATGATTAGCTTTTCAGAGCATTCACACAAGGTTGGAGCCGGTGGCGACACCTAACACGTGCTGACATGAGGAACGTTTCCAACCAATTTCTCATACACAAACAGCAGTTGACGAACGTTGCCTGGTGAAACGTTGTTGTGATACCTCGTGTAAGAAGGAGAAATGCGTACCATCAAGTTTCTGACTTTGATAAAGGTCGGATTGTAGCCTATCACGATTGCGGTTTATCGTATCGCGACATTGCTGCTCGCGTTGGTCGAAATCCAACGACTGTTAACAGAATATGGAATTGGTGGGTTCAGGAGGGTAATACGGAACACCGTGCCGGATCCCAACGGCCTCGTATCACTAGCAGTCGAGATGACAGGCATCTTATCCGCATGGCTGTAACGGATCGTGCAGCCACGTCTCGATCCCTGAGTCAACAGATGGAGACGTTTGCAAGACAACAACCATCTGCACGAACAGTTCCACGACGTTTGCAGCAGCATGGACTATCAGCTCGGAGACCATGACTGCGGTTACCCTTGACGCTGCAATCACAGACAGGAGCGCCTGCGATGGTGTACTCAACGACGAACCTGGGTGCACGAATGGAAAAATGTCATTTTTTCGGATGAATCCAGGTTCTGTTTACAGCATCATGATGGTCGCATCCGTGTTTGGCGACATCGCGGTGGACGCACATCGAAGGCGTGTATTCGTCATCGCCATACTGCCGTATCACCCGGCGTGATGGTATGGGGTGCCATTGGTTACACGTCTCGGTCACCTCTTGTTCGCATTGACGGCACTTTGAACAGTGAACGTTACATTTCAGATGCGTTACGACCCGCGGCTCTACCCTTCATTCGATACCTGCGAAACCCTACATTTCAGCAGGATAATGCACGACCGCATGTTGCAGGTCGTGTACGGGCCTTTCTGGATACAGAAAATGTTCGACTGCTGCCCTGGCCAGCAAATTCTCCAGATCTCTCACCAATTGAAAACGTCTGGTCAATGATGGCCGAGCAACTGGATCGTCACAATACGCCAGTCACTACTCTTGATGAACTGTGGTATCGTGTTGAAGCAGCGTGGGCAGCTGTGCCTGTACACGCCATCCAAGCTCTGTTTGACTCAATGCCCAGGCGTAACAAGGCCGTTATTACGGCCAGAGGTGGTTGTTCTGGGTACTGATTTCTCAGGATCTATGCACCCAACTTGCGTGAAAATGTAATCACATGTCAGTTCTAGTATAATATATTTGTCCAATGAATATCCGTTTATCATCTGCATTTCTTCTTAGTGTAGCAATTTTAATGGCCAGTAGTGTATAAAGGTAGAAATTCAACGAATTTATTATGTGTGGACTAGGTTATTACTGCTGCTTATATGATGTTTATGTCTGTTGTATCTTACCTTCAGATCACGTTTTGTTTTTATCTGTAGCTACCAGACAAAGACACTCATCTATAAACAATGCGGCATGTTATCTACGACAAAGATAGGCTCAGATAATAGAGCTATCAAACAGGTGCAGACCCCACCATTTACAAGGCACAAAGGCACAAAGGGTCGCACCTGTCGAAATATTGACCTTCGCCAAAAATGTCATCACGCTGCATTCCCGTAAGTGGCTACAATGACCACATGTAGGAAGTAAATAAAACGTGTATATCAATTAAACGCGTGTGAATCACTTGGAACAGTAACATACTCTTCTCAGTACAATAACACTTCACGAAATCGGTTTATGTATTTTGAATAAGGCATTATATTGTAAACATCCAGAATGACGCTGAGTAAAGGGAAGCTGACGCCCTCAAGAGATGGGAAGGAGCATTGAAAATCAGTCACAGATTCACTGAAATACATAGAAGGCTGTCTTTGGTTAAATGAGACATAGTGTAACTGATAGACTGACTATATTCATAGATGATGAGAAGGCTGGATATTTCGATCAGTATCATAGTTTCCTGAAAATTATTCTCACAAGGGAACCTCCCCATCGCACCCCCCTCAGATTTAGTTATAAGTTGGCACAGTGGATAGGCCTTGACAAACTGAACGCAGATCAATCGAGAAAACAGGAAGAAGTTGTGTGGAACTATGAAAAAATGAGCAAAATATATAAACTGAGTAGTCCATGCGGAAGACAGGCAACATCAAGGATAATAGAAGCACCGCAGCGACGTGGTCCCGTGGTTAGTGTGAGCAGCTGCGGAGTGAGAGGTCCTTGGCTCAAGTCTTCCCTCGAGGGAAAAGTTTAATTTTTTATTTTCAGTTTATGTGACAAACTATTATGTTTTCATCAGTTTTTTGGGAGTGATTATCACATCCACAAGAAAACCTAAATCGGGCAAGGTAGAAGAATCTTTTTACCCATTCGCCAAGTGTACAAGTTATGTGGGTCGACAACAAATTCCTGTCATGTGACGCACATGCCGTCACCAGTGTCGTATAGAATATATCAGACGTGTTTTTCTGTGGAGAAATCGGTTGACCTATGACCTTGCGAATTAATGTTTTCGGTTCCCATTGGAGAGGCACGTCCTTTCGTCTACTAATCGCACGGTTTTGCGGTGCGGTCGCAAAACACAGACACTAAACTTATTACAGTGAACAGTGACGTCAATGAACGAACGGACAGATCATAACTTCGCGAAAATAAAGATATTAAATTTTTTACTCGAGGGAAGACTCGAACCAAGGACCTCTCGCTCCGTAGCTGCTCACGCTAACAACGGGACCACGGCGATACTCCACTTACATTCTCCTTGATGTTACATATGTTGCACATGGACTACTCAGTTTGTATATTTTGCTTATTTTTTCATAGTTCCACATAACTTCTTCCTGTTTTCTCGATTGATCTTTGTTCAGTTTTTAAAGGCCTATCCACTGTGCCAACTTATAACTAAATTTGAGGGGGGTGCGATGGGGAGGTTCCCTTGTCAGTACCAGTTTTCTTGTACACATATGAACAATGACTAATTTATACTTACTTTGACTTTATCTCTGGTTGTCAGACACCACAGGACAGCTGTTTCTTGTTCTTCGCTCTACTATACCGTTTACGAAATCGAATATAATACAATACCAGACGTACGTTACGTAACCATAACAAATTGTATGAAACAGACAGCGTTAAGAAAGGAGCGGCGCGAGACATCAGACGCCTCTAGGGCTGGTGCCCCAAACAATCGGTAGACCCATTTCCGATGCGGGCTGAACGTGACAGCGCATCATGTCAGAACAAGGGTGGAGCATTAGGGTGAAAAGACTGGGAGGTGGAGAAAGAGGAACAAGAATGGAGGGCGCGCAGGAAGGGTGGGATGGGGGGAGGGTGAGATATCTACATCTGCATACATTCTCCGCAAACCACTGTACACTGCATGTTGAAGTGTATTTTGCACCACTGTGCATCATTCCCCGTCCAGTTCCACTCGTAAATGGAGCGAAGGGAATATGAAGATTGCCTGTATGCCTCTGTACGGGTCCTAATTTCCCCCGTCTTGTCCTTAACGCGAGATGTACATTGGAGACACTAAACCTGGTCCGCAGTCTGTCGCAAATGCTCGTTCCCTAACCTTTCTCAATAGCGTTAAGCGAAAAAAATGTATTCTTCCCTTCAAGGATTCTCATTTAAATTCGCGGAACATTTCGATAACACTATCGCACTGATCGAACCGACCAGTAACAGATCTAGGAGCATTCCTCTGAATTGCTTCGACGTCGTTCTTTGATCTGACTTGGTTAGTATACCAAACACACGATTAGTACCCAAGGCAGGAACGAGCAAGTATTCTCAACGCGGTCTCCTTTATAGCTGACCTACAATTTCCCAGATTTCTCCCAATATACGTATGTGAAAATGACAAGCGGTGTTTCCTGAATCACTGTTGATTTGTGGACAGGCGGTTTTCTCTATCTAGAAAACTCATTATATTCGAGGTGAAGGATCCCACAGAAGACCGACGCCAAGGATTTTCGTCTACTATGCTGTTTTTTTATTTTTTATTTTTATTTTATTTTATTTTTATTTATTTTTTTTAGTGCTCGGGGCCGTACTCTGTGTAAAATCGAATTTCGAATTTTAAATGCATCAGAGTCTGGCACCTTACGTCAGTCACTTGAATGCTTCTGCGACGGTCGAACCATGGAAAACATCTCCACCCAAAACAACGATTTTTATTAAATTTGGCCGGCCACTGTGGCCGAGCTGTTCTAGGCACTTCAGTCTGGAACCGCGCGACCGCTACTGTCGCAGGTTCGAATTCTGCCTCGGGCATGGATGTGTGTGATGTCATTAGGTTGATTAGGTTTAAGTAGTTCTAAGTTCTAGGGGACTGATGAAATAAATGGTTCAAATGGCTCTGAGCACTATGCGACTTAACTTCTGAGGTCATCAGTCGCCTAGAACTTAGAACTAATTAAACCTAACTAATCTAAGGACATCACACACATCCATGCCCGAGGCAGGATTCGAACCTGCGACCGTAGCGGTCGCTCGGTTCCAGACTGTAGCGCCTAGAACCGCACGGCCACTACGGCCGGCGGGACTGATGACCTCAGATGTTAAGTCCCACAGTGCTCAGAGACATTTTTTTTTATTAAATTTAGAGATACTTCAGGAACAGACAGCTAATATACTGCGTGCCAAATTCTTATGGATATCTGCCGATTTCAAGACCAGGCATATATTCACCCAGTACTCCGATCGCATATAGAAGACCTTTTACACACTGGTTTGTTAACATTTTGACTTTTATTCCATGTCTGAGGACGAAAACTGACATGTACAGGGCAAAGGAGAGACGTATGCATAAATGGCTGGAAGATCCCGCAGGGCACGTTAGGCCACCTCATTGGGAAGGTTTTCCCTATCCTTCGCGCCCGCAGACATCTTTCCCTCGCGAAGTACGGGAGCTGTGTGCGTAAGTGTATCTGTTACGTGTCCGACGGTGGCACACAGCCCACTCCTCTCGAAGTTCACGAAGGGGACCACAGAGCTTAGCGTACCCACACGACAGACGGATTACCATCAACAGCGTCGCACTCCCTGACTTCGTGAGACTCTGAGGAGAGGTTTGAAGTTTAATCCAGGATTTCGGCACAAAGACTGGTGGTGAGGGACTTTATGCTACCACCCCTCTGCCGAAAAGGCAAAGAGAAAATTGGCAACAGCGAGCGGCGTGCCTGAACAGTCACTCATTCAAGTACTGGCCAGCCCGACGGTGCTTAACTTCGGTGATCTGACAAGAACCGGTGTATCCATCTCGGCACAGCCGTTGACATGTACAGGGCGTTGACTATCGTACATAAAAACGAAAGGGATGAACAGAGGACAACGAAACAAGCAAATGATCCTAATAAACGTAGGTCCAGAAACCAATGGCTCTCACAATACGACACATGCGCAATTGCAGTCATGCCAATGTTACCATACTGTTAATGTCTAAAACTACGTTTATTTCGAAGCATCCCAAGTGAGGCGTAAATTACAAAGTGATAAATTACCCTCGTTTGATTTTATCATCATTCCAGATACCTACCTACTGGTAAACAGTGTTTACTCGAACCCGTTGGATTTTTTTTTGTGTGGGGATATTTAAAAGCTTTGGTATGCTACAACGCTATTGGTAGTGTCAATGAACTCCGAGAATTCATTGTGGACGGTTGTCAGTGGATTTTTGAACGTGCACTGAGATAGATGACGTTAAGTGCTGATTTTTTTCTTCACATGAACTGTGGCCATGTTGAACACTTGTTGTGATGTGTTTGTCCTCCGATGCATATCTGTAACTGGATCCTCAGTGGACTAGGAGTCTGTTATTAAGGCATTCATGTACTCCATCTTAATACGTTGTACCGGGGAAATCATTGGTTTCCGGACTAATGTTTATTAGGATTCTTCACTTCTTTCATTATACTCTTCTCACCCCTTTCATCTGTACCTGAAATACTGAAAAACCCCAAATTATACACTGAAGAGCGAAAGAAACTGGCACACCTGCCTAATACCGTGTAGGACCCCCGCGAGCACGCAGAAGTGCCGCAACACAACGTGGCATGCACTCGATTATTGTCTGAGGTAGTGCTGGAGGGAACTGGCACCACGAATCCTGCCGGGTTGTCCATAAATCCGTAAGATTACGGGGGAAGGGGAGGCGGTGGAGATCTCTTCTGAACATCACGTTGCAAGGCATCCCAGATATGCTCAATAATGTTCATGTCTGCGGAGTTTGGTGGCCAGCGGAAGTGTTTAAACTCAGACGAGTGTTCCTGGAGCCACTCTGTAGCAATTCTAGACGAGTGGAGTGTCGCACTATCCTGCTGGAATTGCACGAGTCCGTCGTAATACACAATGGACATGAGTGGATGCAGGTGACCAGACAGGATGCTTACATACTTGTCACCTGTCACAGTCGTCTCTAGACGTATCCTGGGTCCCATATTACTTCAACTGCACATGCCCCATGGACTCATGAGGTTGTCTCCATATCCGTGCACGACCAGACGCTTGATACGATTTGAGACGAGATTCGTTCCACCAGGCCACATGTTTCCAGTCATCAACAGTCCAATGTCTGTGTTGACGGGCCCAGGCGAAGCGTAAAGCTTTGTGTCGTGCAGTCATCAAGGGTACACGAGTGGGCCGTCGGCTCCGAAAGCCCATGTCGATGATGTTCCGTTGAATGGTTCGCACTCTGACACTTGTTGATGGCCCAGCACTGAAATCTGCAGCAATTTGCAGAAGTGTTCACTTCTGTCACGTTGAACGATTCTCTTCAGTCGTCGTTTCTCCCGTTCTTACAGGATCTTTTTCCGGTCGCAGCGGTGTCGGAGATTTGATGTTTTACCGGATTCCTGATATTCACGGTACACTTGTGAAATGATCGTACTGGAAAATCCCTAGTTCATCGCTACCTCGGAGATGCTGTGTCCCATCGCTTGCGGGCCAACTATAACACCACGTTCAAACTTGCTTCAATCTTGATAACCTGCCGCTGTAGCAGCGGTAACCGATCTAACAACTGCGCCAGACTTTTTTGTCTTATATAGGTGTTGCCGACCTCACCGCCGTATTCTGCCTGTTTACGTATCTCTGTATTTGAACATGCATGCCTATACCAGTTTCTTTTGCGCGTCAGTGTATAATACATACCAGAAGTGCGCATCCCAGCACCCAGCATACGCTTTTCAGTTCTCGCTGATGGCGACGTAAATTTAACCGAAAGCGTTATAAAACCGTTAAGAAATCATTCGAGGTTTGCTGCAATAATCATACGCTACGCATTTTAGATCATTACAAACTATTGCATATTGAAACTAGTGTTCAGTGTTACACGAGGCAAATTTTATTTTAGATAGGATTTTGGCTTCTACGCCATATAACTATCACATTCTTTTTGAGGTTAGCCACTTCGATTTTACAGATCTCGCACAAATGTTACAAATCTTTACAACTATTTCAATGCATTTTCTCACAATTTTGTTTGAAGCCTTAGTACATATGATTATGTCCTGCAGTTAAAGAGCGTACACATAGTAACGACACATTTAAAACCCACACGAAGGCCGGCCAGTTTTCATTACTTCAATTAGTTCCACTTTTAATTTGCGCCTGCCGCTAAAGGTCAAATGGCCTAATGAGTGTTGAAGAAGAAGATGGGGATTTTTATCTTCAGCTCAGTCAGGAACGATATACGGGTTTTCGCGTTAAGAATGTTTTTGAGGCTGTTAACGGTTCGGGGAACGATACGGCAGCGACCTTTGTCTTTCGTCACGTGTAGCGGCCGCCCTCCGTTGGCAGGTGGTTAACCTCCTCCGTGTCACCCACGCCGTCGATAGTCACCTGTTTATACTGACGTCCGCGCGTCGCCGCTCGATAGAGGAAAACGGAGGAAAAGATAAGGAAGGCAGCGCCCGCTGGTCACGTAGCACGCTCCGAGGAGATAGCGTAGCGTACCGCCGGCACGCGGACGATCGGGCCAACACACAACCGCTCGAGCGGAACTCGTGTTTCCGGACCTCTTTCGAAAGCGACGCAGCTGCCGCGCCGCCTCCGGTCGAGCCGACAGCGCGCTGGACGGCTGCGACTTCTGGAGAACGAGTTGCACGCCGAGTGCGGATTCTCCTGAACTGTGACCCGTATCAGTTTCCAGCACAATTGAAGACATGCGCAGAAATGGGCTAACCCTCAAATGTAAAAGCTTAGAGATAAGTGTTGCCATCTGTTGCTCGGTACGGGAACTATCAAAATTGACATTAGGATATTTAGGGGTGAGACCAATGTCAATTTTGGTAGTTCCCGTACCCATCAACAGATGGAAACACCTTGAAGTTTTTACATTTGAGGGTTAGCTCGTTTTTCCGCGCATCTGCTCAATTAAAAGAAAGGAAGGCTAGAATGTAACGACCAGGCCCGGAGCTAGGGCGGGACAAAGCGGGATATGTGCCCCGGGCGGCAGTTTCAGGGGGCGCCAAATTCGTATTCCTGAAGGAAAAAACCTTGTTTCACAAAGCCCCTAGCACGAAACGCACATTGGTCTATCGATTACTCATATGATTTTAAAACGCTTCACTGCTAGTTTTTTAACACATTCTAAGCAGATTTTTGAATGTGTGTATAGTTATGCGGTGTCTCTGCCAGGGCAATCCCCGACGCGTCTATAAATAAAAAACTGTCCCGCATACAAAAGGAGATAGGGCCATAAACCCGTACGGATGAGTATCAGTCGCTGTTTGTTTATGTGGTTTACTTGGTGTGCGATGATAAGTCTTATTATAATTATTAGGGAAATCTACAGATTCAGACTGCCAGAGTGCAAATAAACGATTACCAGGAATAACAGGTAAGAAAGATTACGTATTATCTTCTGACAAACAGGTAAGAAAGGTTGCATATTATCTTTTGCGTGTATCCAAGAAAATGAAATTTTCACAGAAAATTTTGGCCAGATCGCTACACCACTATGGGACAGTTGTACAGTCCCCGGTTAGCAGCCGCTTAAGTTCTACTCTCGGAATAGCGCGGAAAACGCGATGTACGAACACGCAATAAAGCCTAACTGGAGAACAAAAGCGGGATAACTAAACCGGTGATTCTGGCAGGGTTAGTGAAGTTAACCGGAGAATAAGTTATGACAATGGCAGGAATAGTTACAGAATTAGTGATAACAAGACTGTTTGTTAGAACGGGGAAGGAGAAGAACGGGGACATCACTTCAATTAAGTGGAAGAATATGACGACTTCAAATTTATATAAATATGTCATACTACAACTACTTTTCGATCTCATGCTTGAGAAACTGGAGCATATGAACGAAATGTTAAACTATTTCCTAACATAAAACTTTTTGCTTGTACTAGGCCAAATAGGCATTTGATATTGGTACTTGATGAGTTATATTCTGTAGTGTTATTTATGTAAATGAAGTAGATAAAAATGATCATTTGTGCCAAAACGGTCTAGCTTATTTGGCGCGTGTTATAATTGCAATCTTAGAAAGGTCTATTTCCTTTTATCTAACAGAGAGTGACGAAACACGTAATCACATGGAGAAATCACACTAGTCGTTGGTACTATTCGTATCAACAGCTTTTTCAGTATTAGACAACGACATTTTGATTTTTCATGTAGCAAAACGTTTGACGAATTTTGATGAGGTAATAGATTCTTTCGCAGAAACGAAAGCTTGTCGTGTAAAGCTGTAGCAAGATTCGAGAGAAAAAACGCTTGGACCTAAGGATTGAAGAAATGTGTACCGCCTTGCTTGTCTTTTGTCTTTACTAGTTTTATGTTTCCTATATTTAATTTTATATCACACAAAAGAGCAAGTTAGTAGCTAATAGGCAACAAAAAGTGCAAATTTTCTGAAGAGTTATTCTTCCGGTCACAAATAATCCCACCCAGTATTAATTGTGAGTTTTTTTTTCTTTTTTAAGGGGGCGGGGCGGTAGGATGTCAAACCGGCCGACTGGGAGCACTGGGAGCGGGAGAGGCACCACAGGACATTTTAATTTCCACTTTCCTGAATATAGGTTTGATAGCTTCCATTACAAAATGTACACGTTTGACGTTTGAATTCCACAGAGCGAAATAGTGACGAACGACAGAAAACTGCTGTGTGAACAGCCGTGGCACTGCACTTTGTCACACTTCAGACCAAATAACATGTCTCCGATTTCCTCGAACGTATATGTTTCATATATCAAGCCCATCAGGAAGATGTGCGCTGCAAAATAGACGTTTTTTTGAAAAATCGGTTTTTTAAAATTTTTGACGTCCTGTCTCAAAACGCCCGAGGGGGACGGGGGCGGGGGGGGGGGGGGAGGGGCGCCACTATCAAGTTTTTGCCCCGGTTCGGAAAAATCGTAGATCCGGGGCTGATAACGACCTGTCGACTTTGTTAGGCTTTTTGAAGGAACCATCCCGACATTCTCCTGATTTGATTTGGAGTACACGCTTTTCTTTAGCAGTTTGGGATCACGAAGTGTATTAAAATATTACCGGTTACAGATTACAAACAATCCAAATCTAAAGTCGGTCGTTGCAAAGAAACCCATCGACAATTTTAGGAGCTAAGCTGCTTACACATGTCACGTTATTTTGTAAAATTGTTAGATCTAAAGATGGTGTTTGTAATCCGAAACTGATAATACCGTGTATGAATAGATATTCCGATAGAGAGAGATTTGCAATTAAGACTCGACATATCGTTTTTAACGTAACAAAGTCGACAGCTGAAGGGCCCAAAGGTAATTTCAGGTATACCCCAAGGAAGTGTGACTGGGTCGTTACTTACACAATACATTTAGTAGTGTGCAAACTAATGGGGGCAATCTCATATTTTATAAGGAACTGAAGTTGGTTAGCCGTAACTCATTTTATCTGCTCAATTGTTGGACTCTTGTCATGACTATGAACAACAGTCGTAGGTACACTCCAGTTCAGATGAGTGCTTGTATGTGTAGCAACAGCGTATGTTATTTCTATGCTCTTGACAGAAAACCTTCGTGTTTGTGTTAAAATGGACATTTCACCTAGGAAGCGGGCAAAAATAATAGCTCTTCATGAATACACATCTATGACTATAGGAGACATTGCCTCTATTGTTGGCATGGGAAACTAGTGTTTCGAGACTTATTAGGGCATATAGTGATACTACGTCATTGTCTCAAAGGAGAAAAGGCGGAAATGGACAGAAACGAAAAACCAACCCAAGAACTGACAAAACTCTACTTAGAAACAGTGGAATTCATCCTCACAAGACAAGTAAGGATCTTCAGAGAGAGTTATTAACTACTGTGGTTGAAATTGACTCTTCAAAGGTACGGCGTAGGCTTCCTGATTGTGAGCAGAAGGCACGAAAGCCAATAAAGCAACAATTGTTAACACCTGTCATGAAGCAAAAACGGTTGGCGTGGGTAAAAACATATAAATCTTGGACCTCCAATGACCAAAACCATGTAATTTTCAGTGATGAGTCACATTTTATTGTTCAAGGATACAGAGCAAGGGTTGTCAGGCGAAGCACCTATGAGACGGCGAGAGTTGAGCATCTTAAACAGACCGTAAAATACCCTCCCAATAAATGTTTTGGGGTTTCTTCACTACCCTGTGACACTATTTCTAGTTGATGGTATGATGAATTCAACCAAACACATGGAAATCCTTGGGCGCAGGATTGTGTAATTCCTACAGACGATCGCAGATAGTAGAGGACATTTAAACATGACCTGGTCCCGTGTCACACTTCTAAAGCAGCCAAGACGTTCATAGAAGAAAACAACATTACTGTGCTTCAGTGGCCTGGTAATTCACCAGACTTAAATCTCATCGTAAAGTATTGTTGAAAAGGCGTCTGGGTAAAACAGACTGTTCAACAAAAAATGGTTCAAATGGCTCTGAGCACTATGGGACTTAACATCTATGGTCTTCAGTCCCCTAGAACTTAGAACTACTTAAACCTAACCAACCTAAGGACATCACACAACACCCAGTCATCACGAGGCAGAGAAAATCCCTGACCCCGCCGGGAATCGAACTCGGGAACCCGGGCGCGGGAAGCGAGAACGCTACCGCACGACCACGAGCTGCGGACGTTCAACAAAAGAATGTAAGTTAATAAATATGGTAAAAGTGTAGTTTCATGAGGACGAACTACGAAAAATTTGCTCTAACCTGGTCGAATCTATGCCGAAACGTATTCAGAACCTAATAAAAGCAAAAGGACAACATATTAGTTATTAATATTCAGTAAGCTACTAACTGTATTACACATACAGTAACAAATGTGCACAGTTAAACCTTTAATCGTCTTGTCCCAATTAAATTGCACGCTACTACTCGAAAACAACGAGTTTCCATGTGGCTTTTTGCAGACGACACAGTTGTCTATAAGAAATTCCTTTAGAGATTCGCAGGAAGACTTGCAAAGGATCTGTGGTTGGTGCAAGGGCTGACAGCTAGATCCCTAACGTAAACAGATGTAACGTATTGCATAAAAATGCGAAGAAATCGATTTCACTATTGGCGACAAATGACTGGAAACAGTAACTACCGTAAAATACCTAGCAGTGACCATCCATAGTGGTCTAAGATGGAGTGACCACGTGTAACAAACTGTACGAAAAGCAAATGCCAGGCCGAGATTCAGTGAAAGAAACTTACGGAAATGTAATTCATTCACGAAAGAAGTGAATTACATGACACTTGTTCGACCGATTCTTGAGTATTGCTCATCAGTCTGGGACTCTTACCAGGTTGAATTAAAAGAAGAGAGAGACAACATCGAACGGAGAGTGGAGTGTTTCGTCACGGGATCGTTTAACTGGCGCGGGAGCGTTACAGAGATGCTAAAAAAAAAAAAAAAAGGTTCAAATGGCTCTGAGCGCTATGGGACTTAACATCTGATATCATCAGTCCCCTAGACTTAGAACTACTTAAACCTAACTAACCTAAGGACATCACACACATCCATGCCTGTGGCACGATTCGAACCTGCGACTGTAACAGCAGCGCAGTCCGGACTGAAGCGCCTAGAACCACTCGATTACAGCGGCCGGCTGCTCAACAAACTCCAGTGGCACAGGCGTAATGTATCACGAAGAGGCTTACTACTGAAATTTTGAGAACATATCTTCCAAGAAAGCCGGCCGCAGTGGCCATGCGGTTCTGGCGCTGCAGTCCGGAACCGCGGGACTGCTACGGTCGCAGGTTCGAATCCTGCCTCGGGCATGGGTGTGTGTGATGTCCTTAGGTTAGTTAGGTTTAAGTAGTTCTAAGTTCTAGGGGACTTATGACGTAAGATGTTGAGTCCCATAGTGCTCAGAGCCATTTGAATCTTCCAAGAAGTCAGGTGACGTACGACTTCCTCCCATAAACATCTCGCAACAATCACAGGAATTAAGGGCTCATACGGAAGTTATACAGACAGTCATTGTTTCACGCGCCATTCGCGAGTGGAACAGGAAAGGGGGAGGAGAGGGCGGGGAGGGGGGCAGTGGTGCCGGTAATTCCCTCCGCCGTACACTGTACGGTGGATTGCTTAGGATAGGTGTAGATCCCAGCCCGCCAAGTAAAAGACCTTTATTGACACAGTGATTGCAGTTCTATTTACATAAAAACGTCTATTTTTTATTTAGAGTAAACGTGGGAGACCTAAACCGGAACGGGAAAACGGGGTTTGAATCCTGCTCCTTCCGTATACATGGTGATTCCCTGACGATGTTACAAGCCTTCAGGAACGACAGATAAGGTAAATATATAAGTTTGAGGCAAGGGGCTCTAGTCCGGAAACGACCGAGTCGAAAGGCATAAGCGAAAATCTTTTCAAGTTATACCTCAGCCTCGCGCAGCTCTCAAACTAACGGTCCCAATGTCCGAACCCTGGTCGTGACGTACAGAATTTCCGCTGAATTACTCCCCAACGCCCTCCGATAATTTCAAGTGTCGGCTCACTAATCTGATTTCAGAGAGATTGAAAATCCTAAGTCTGTGGGACAGTAATAATGAATTGCAATCGTAATTGCCGATATCGTTGGGTCAACATGGGTCGTCTGCTACGCAGCCGCATGTTCAACAATGCGAACTGAACGGTGTGTTCCGAAATACTTGTGCCCACACCAGCATTGTAGTCTATTGTCATATTTGCTTTACAGAGTGGGCAAGCCTCGGCCTTCACGTTCTGTGATGACGATTGGACGGCCAACACCTTGTCGTCCATTGGTGGTTTCATTGTCCTTCAAGGACTTTCCATGGATGCCCACAACAGTAGCACGAGACAGTCACCACCTTCACCGTTTCCGAAATGCTCGCTCCCAAGGACTGGGCCGTAGCACTCTGCCCTTTATCAAGGTCGCTTATGTCAGTGGATTTCCCCATTTGCTACCAGTATCGTCGCTAGAATGATCCTCCATTCGTCGCTGCACCGCTTAGATGCTTTCCTTACAACGTCACGTGCATTCCATCTCGCGGTGGGCAATGGTCACCGTGTTTTGGCTTATCTGTGTATGTTATGAATAGCAGTACTTCCTTTAGGTAAGCCTGAAGTTACTCTGCCGGTCGGAGTGGCCGAGCGGTTCGAGGCGCTTCAGTCTGGAACCGCGCGACCGCTACGGTCGCAGGTTCGTATCCTGCTTCGGGCATGGATGTTTGTGATGTTCTTAGGTTAGTCAGGTTTAAGTAGCTCTAAGCTCTAGGGGACTGATGACCTAAGATGTTAAGTCCCATAGTGCTCAGAGCCATTATTTTTTTAAGTTATTCTCGCACTGGTGACTTCGTCTTGTTAAAAATTACGTGTCGAGCTATGTTTGCTGTGAAACCTGAATGCGATCATAAATGTGATCGTGAGTACCTGTTAAATCAGATGCAATTCCTTTGCAAGACAGCTGTGAAACTCAGCGCAAACTGTTGAATCAGGTTGCTGCATAGCTACATACACTGCTGACAACTAAGATAGCAACACCAGGATGGGTAGTAAATAACGATATTTTAATTATTGATTGTTTGCAACATAGTAGGAACAATACACGGTTAAATTAATAGGTGACTTGTGGGTATATTGAGCGTGAAATTCACGGAGTTGTCACCTCTGCTAACAACTTAGTCTGTGAAGTACCTGGGCATCGAGTCGACCTATGGACTTGGATGACAGATAAAGGAACGTCAGTCCACTCTGTGCCAGGGTTCATCAATCGCAGTGGCTGGCGGGTGAGGTTGCGTCAGTCTCTAGGCAACCCATGACCAAATGTTTTCAATGGAGATTTGGAAAACGTGCTAGCCAGGGAAACAGTCGAACTCCCTATATAAGTCAGGACAGCAAAGGCAACATGCGATTTTGCATTATCTTAATGAAAGACAGTGTCACGGAAACTACGAATAGAGGACATATCCACCAGTCTTAACACGCCTGACTACCAGCCACGCAAGGAAGGTGTTCATATTGTACGAGTATGTGGCATGATGCACCGTAAAACCATGTCAGGCGCTGGGTCCATATCTCGCAATGTTCCTTCTCCTCGGAACCTCTACACACGGATCGTCTATCGTGATGCAGCACGCGCAACCGAGACTCGTCTGAAAATATGACGTGGTGGCACCGTTGTGTTCAGTGCTGTCACTGGACGCACCACAACCGACCTCTCTCTATAGGGAAGCAACTACGGTCGCCATCCTGACAATCCACAGTGCTCCAGACGCCGTCGCACTATCCTTGTGGATACATGTCTTGCTGCAAAAAGGCATATTTCGTGATTAAGGATATGTGACGTGGCGGTACATTCCTGCACGGTCAAGCTAACAATGTCTGTCCTCTCAGGCACTAACCGAGTGGGGCCTCTGCGCGGCGTTGAGTATGGCCCTATCGAACCCATCGATTCCATATGCACATGG
Organism: Schistocerca cancellata; assembly: GCF_023864275.1. Taxonomy (NCBI): domain Eukaryota; kingdom Metazoa; phylum Arthropoda; class Insecta; order Orthoptera; family Acrididae; genus Schistocerca; species Schistocerca cancellata. Next base: position 780,959,996 of record NC_064629.1, read on the forward strand.
CAGTTGTGGAATCCCGACCGAGGCGTGCAGCAACATCGCGGAACGAGAAATTGCATTCTCGATGGGTCGCGATCCAGCTGCTGTCCAATTCCAACATATGGTGGTAGAATTTCTCCTTATTAGATGAGGCCTAACAAACAATCGACATTCAGGTATGATTTCAGAATGAGGAAACCTCTGCGTAATCTATATGTATACAGAATGAACCACCTAAAACTTGCACCCAAATATTGCGCAAATGAAAAGGGCGGTTGATCTGTGGTTTTGACAGAAAGGATTGGAAATCAGGGTTTCGTATTGTTAGCCAATAAACAGAGCGTAATAATACTTAGAAAATGTATTTTTCTGCGAACACACACTATTTTAAATGGAACAAGGTCTATTGACATTAACAAACTAAAAGTAAGGTAAATTAGAATGTCAGTGGATTTTCTTTGCAGGATTCTAGTGCGAGTCGTTTAGGAGGTACCGTATTTAGAAAAGTTCCCACACCGACACTCCTTTGCGCCATTCAACCTGCGTAGTTGGTACATACGATGTTGTTATGTTTGCTTACAGTGTACTTGTGTGATCCTTGAGTGCATTGCGACATGCTAGTCAGTTAGTGTGTGACAGTCCAAGCAGTAGGTCGTGAGTGGACGATGGGATTTATCAATGCAGAAAAAGCCGACATGTTCAAAAAATGGTTCAAATGGCTCTGAGCACTATGGGACTAAACATCTGAGGCCATCAGTCCCCTAAAACTTAGAACTACTTAAACCTAACCAACCTAAGGACAGCACACACATCCATGCCCGAGGCAGGATTCGAACCTGCGACCGTCGCAGTCGTGCGGTTCCAGACTGAAGCGCCTAGAACCGCTCGGCCACTGCGGCCGGCCCCGACATGTTCATGGTGTACGGAGTGTGTAGGAAGAATGCGGTCCGTTCTTGTCCAGTTTGCGGCAAGATAACCCAGTAGACGTCAACCATCTTGGCAACTGTTTGTCAGCCTCTTCAACCAATTACGTGAAAGTGGTGGTGTAACACGTAGACAACATAACAGAAGTAAACAAGTCACAAACAAACAAGGAGGGAAATTAATGGTTCAAATGGCTCTGAGCACTATGGGACTTAATATCTATGGTCATCAGTCCCCTAGAACTTAGAACTACTTAAACCTCACTAACCTAAGGACATCACACAACACCCAGTCATCACGAGGCAGACAAAATCCCTGACCCCGCCGGGAATCGAACCCGGGAACCCGGGCGGAAATTAATGTTCTCGCTGTTGTTGCAGTTGATCCGCACGTTAGCTCCCAAGCAGTCGCACAAGGAATCGGCTGATTCAGGCAAGTGACCTACGCATTTTCCATCGACATAGGTTCCGTCCCCGTCACATCTCTCTCCATCAAGAGCTGCGTGGAAACGATTCCGTGCGTGGGCATTAAGACAGAATACTCCAGATGTATCAAGTATCTTGTTTAGTGCTGCAGCCACATTTACCAATCATGGCCGGGTAAACCACCGAAACATGCACTATTGGTCTATTGACAAACACCGTTGGCTTCGTCAGGTGCAACGTCAGCGTCCATGGAGTGTAAACGTATGGTGCGGGATAGTGCACATCAGTTCATAGGCCCATTTTCCACAGACGGAACACTGAACGCACCCAAGTATCGCAGCCTCCTAACAGAACATCTTCCACGGATACTAGAGGACGTTCCTCTGCAGACTAGGAGAAACCTGTCGTACCAACATGATGGCTGTCCAGCCCATAGTGCACGAAGTACTACAGCATGTCTTCAAAAATTGTTTCCAAATCGTGGGACTGGATGGAGAGGACATGTACCTTGGGCGGGTTGTTCCCCGGATTTGACGCTTGTAGACTCTTCTGTGGGGAAAGCTGAAATACGCTGTCTACAAGGACACACCAGCTACACCCGATGATATGAAACGACGTATTACTGCAGCGTACTCGGATATCTCCGCTGAAGTACTAGCACTTGTGCAGCAGTCGTTCCATACCAGACTGGAAGCCTGTATTGCCGCTGCCAGTGGTCATTTTGAACACAGCCTGTGACGGTCAATTGTTTCGTCACTGGTCAGAATCCACATAACTATTGTATGCACTTGTCCTGTAATGTGTGCTACCACAGGTCTTGTACAAGTGTCACGGTTGGAATTTTACAAAATACGATACCTCGTAAACGACTCACACCAGAATCCTGAAAAAAAAAATAACACTGAAATTCAAATTAACTCTATTTTCAGTTTATTAATGCCAGTAGGCATTGTTATATTTAAAAATTTGTGTTTGCCCAAAAAATACACTATCTAAGTTTTATTACTTTATGTGTATCGGCTAAAAAGCCGAACTCCTGACTACCAACCCATTCTGTGAAAACCGCACAACAATAGCACTTCCCATTTCCGCAGTGTCTGCGGCGTAAGTTTAAGGTGATGGACCCTGTATACAGAATATAAATGGCGTTGCTTCTATCTGGTTTTGCAGTTGAGCTGAAATGCTGATCATTTGCATATCCAAGCAAGTAGTATACTTCATGTCAGTTGGACGTTTGTTCCATACAGAGGTTTAAATTTATTGAGTGCTAAAGGCACACGCCTCATTCAATTAAAATAGAAAAGAACGATATTTGATAATTGAGAAAATAGTCTTAAAACAGTCAAAAGCTGTCATTTAGTAATTCGTATTATTTCCGACTACTTTCGATCTTAAACCTCTATCAGCTCGTTCTCTGGCGTGGTGTTATCTTCACTTGACTCACCTGACTGAAGCCTAGTTCCTTTTGCGCTACACAGTGGGCACTCAACCCTTGCTCGCTGGTCTCAATAAACTGAACTATAGTGTAAACCATGATGCGTTATACAGTGGACTCCTCCTGATTTCCGCCAGCACTTTGATGTCAATGAACCATCGTACCATGCTATACTGATAATACACTCCTGGAAATGGAAAAAAGAACACATTGACACCGGTGTGTCAGACCCACCATACTTGCTCCGGACACCGCGAGAGGGCTGTACAAGCAATGATCACACGCACGGCACAGCGGACACACCAGGAACCGCGGTGTTGGCCGTCGAATGGCGCTAGCTGCGCAGCATTTGTGCACCGCCGCCGTCAGTGTCAGCCAGTTTGCCGTGGCATACGGAGCTCCATCGCAGTCTTTAACACTGGTAGCATGCCGCGACAGCGTGGACGTGAACCGTATGTGCAGTTGACGGACTTTGAGCGAGGGCGTATAGTGGGCATGCGGGAGGCCGGGTGGACGTACCGCCGAATTGCTCAACACGTGGGGCGTGAGGTCTCCACAGTACATCGATGTTGTCGCCAGTGGTCGGCGGAAGGTGCACGTGCCCGTCGACCTGGGACCGGACCGCAGCGACGCACGGATGCACGCCAAGACCGTAGGATCCTACGCAGTGCCGTAGGGGACCGCACCGCCACTTCCCAGCAAATTAGGGACACTGTTGCCCCTGGGGTATCGGCGAGGACCATTCGCAACCGTCTCGATGAAGCTGAGCTACGGTCCCGCACACCGTTAGGCCGTCTTCCGCTCACGCCCCAACATCGTGCAGCCCGCCTCCAGTGGTGTCGCGACAGGCGTGAATGGAGGGACGAATGGAGACGTGTCGTCTTCAGCGATGAGAGTCGCTTCTGCCTTGGTGCCAATGATGGTCGTATGCGTGTTTGGCGCCGTGCAGGTGAGCGCCACAATCAGGACTGCATACGACCGAGGCACACAGGGCCAACACCCGGCATCATGGTGTGGGGAGCGATCTCCTACACTAGCCGTACACCACTGGTGATCGTCGAGGGGACACTGAATAGTGCACGGTACATCCAAACCGTCATCGAACCCATCGTTCTACCATTCCTAGATCGGCAAGGGAACTTGCTGTTCCAACAGGACAATGCACGTCCGCATGTATCCCGTGCCACCCAACGTGCTCTAGAAGGTGTAAGTCAACTACCCTGGCCAGCAAGATCTCCGGATCTGTCCCCCATTGAGCATGTTTGGGACTGGATGAAGCGTCGTCTCACGCGGTCTGCACGTCCAGCACGAACGCTGGTCCAACTGAGGCGCCAGGTGGAAATGGCATGGCAAGCCGTTCCACAGGACTACATCCAGCATCTCTACGATCGTCTCCATGGGAGAATAGCAGCCTGCATTGCTGCGAAAGGTGGATATACACTGTACTAGTGCCGACATTGTGTATGCTCTGTTGCCTGTGTCTATGTGCCTGTGGTTCTGTCAGTGTGATCATGTGATGTATCTGACCCCAGGAATGTGTCAATAAATTTTCCCCTTCCTGGGACAATGAATTCACGGTGTTCTTATTTCAATTTCCAGGAGTGTATCTGTCGACTTGCGTTAGTGCTGAGGTGCACGTTTCGAGGCAGCTATTCGCCTGCATAACTGTGTAACAAGAAATGTGATTCATTCAACTAGATTACAAGTTTCCATTGACCCACGGTCTAATCTCGATGACCCCGTGCCCACTGCAATCGTAATTGACGATGTCGTTGGGTGAGCACAGGAGCACGTAGGGGTAGTCGGCTGCGGAGTCCCCCCCCCCCCCCCCCCTTTATCGTCCCCAATGAATGTTCAAAAATATGCTCCGAAACACCTGTTCTTGCTCCAGCACTGTATTTTGCCGTCAGATCCGCCACAGATAGCTACCTCTCCTGCTTCATAGAGCGGGTAAGCCTCCGATCTCTACGCTCTGTGATGTGGCATTAGCGGGCAACACATTGACGCATATTCGTTGCTTGACTGCCCTTCAACCATTTTCCATAGATGCTTGAAACAGCAGGACGCTAACAGCTGGCCAGCTTCTCTGTTTCCGAGATGTTTGTTTTCAGGCTCCGGCAATAGCAATCTGCCCTTACTCAAAAGCGCTTACCTCTGTGGATGTACGCACCCGGTAGCTGAGTGGTCAGCGCGACAGACTGTCTATCCTGAGGGCCCGGGTTCGATTCCTGGCTGTGTCGGAGATTTTCTCCGCTGAGGGACTGGGTGTTGTGTTGTCCTAATCATCATCATTTCATACCCATAGACGCGCAAGTCGCCGAAATGGCGTCAAATCGAAAGACTTGCACCCGGCGAACGGTCTACCCGACGGGAGGCCCTAGTCACACGACATTCATTCCTCTCAGTGGATATCCCCCATTTGCACCCCGTACATGGCCACTTGTATAGCTCCTTTACCGCCTCACGTTACCACAACGTAGGAAGGTGGCATTCAGGCTCACGGTGGGCAGTGGACATTATATTCTGGCTCATCCAATGTAGGTTACTGCGATGAGTGCATGTACAGGTTAGCGTCATCCCCTCTCTCTCTCTCTCTCTGTCTCTCTCCCTCTCTCTCTTTGTGTGTGTGTGTGTGTGTGTGTGTGTGTGTGTGTGTGTGAGAGAGAGAGAGAGAGAGAGAGAGAGAGAGAGAGAGGATGAAGTTCTAGGGGACTGATGACCTGAGATGTTAAGTCCCGTAGTGCTCAGAGCCATTTGAACAATTTTTTGGGAAACAGCCTGCTCATAGCTCTTAAGGTATGCACTTTACATGCCCAAGGTCACTGGACTTTTTTTTCTAGCTTTGGTCACCTCTCAAAATTTGAAAAAAGAAATGGTTCAAATGGCTCTGAGCACTATGGGACCTAACATCTGAGGTCATCAGTCCCCTAGAACTTAGAACTCCTTAAACCTAACTAACCTAAGGACATCGCACACATCCATGCCCGAGGCAGGATTCGAACCTGCGACCGTAGCAGTCGCGCGGTTCCGGACTGAAGCGCCTAGAACCGCTCGGCCACCGCGGCCGGCAAAATTTGAAAAAGAAGGAGCTTGCAGCACAAGATATTTATTTTGCAGTGTCGAAAATGAAGAAATGCTCATAGTACTTAAAGGTGTGCATTGTAGAGCCCATGTTTAATAGACTTCTTTGCTTCGGATGGCCATTCCTGCCATATCCCTGAATATTGGCCATACCTCCTGGGATACCATATGTAAGAGGTGTGAACAGCGTCATATGTCGGGTGATCATTCTGAAGAACACGGACATTCAGTACACTCGTGAGGGCAGGCATAGTCGTCGTCAAGGATCTGACCGACCACGTCTGACTGCCACAAGGGAAGCAGCCGTATTGCTCACGAAGCACATCGTAACAGTTTCACATTTGCGCCTACCACGCGAGAGCAAGTAATGCACTACCAATATTTTATGTCATCCAGCACCACTGGTCGGAAACTAGCCGGATTCAGGAATTATCGTCCTATGCTTAGGCTGCCGTTAATACCACAACACAAACGGCAGTGTTTCGAATGGTATCGTGACCGGGAAGCATGGACAGCTGAGGAATGGCGTCGCATTGTGTTCGTGATGAATCGGTGTTTTGCACTACCCCGGATGACTGGCCGGCGAGTATGGCGGCGACTTGGGGAGAGGGCCCACTGTTCCAGTGTTCTGGAGAGGTACAGCTGTGTTACTTCTGGCGTCATGGTGTGGGAAGTCTTCAGGTATGACTGCAGGTCACCGACTGCGGAACCTCTGGGGGCACAACGGAACGTCACGGACATCCTTGATCCTCATCTGGTACATCTAATGCGACAGTATCGTGGCGACAGTTTTCAACAGAACATTGCTCATCCATACACGGCACGTGTTTCGATGAACTGCCTGCGTGATGTTGAGGTACTCCTGTGACCGGCAAGATCCCCAGAGCTGCCCCCGATAAAACACGTGTGGGACCAGTTCCTGCTCCATCCCTGTGCCAGTATCCAGGGTATAAATGGCCAGTTACAACAGTAGTTAGCCGGCTTGCTTTAGGAAAGAAAATAATGGCTTTATGACACCCTCCAGAAGCGAATCAGTGCATGCATTCAGGCCAGAGGTGGTGAAACGTCATACTGATTAGTGGACTCGTACTGCCAATTTCTTTGTAAACATGATTTCATCACTGTAATATCACAACATATCATCTCAACCCGTGACATGTCATTGTGTTTACTCTTCCCCTTTCTGGGTGTTCCACTTTTTTTGTCAGGCAGTGTGTTTATAATTTACAGAAAAGTCGTGTGAGATCCTCTGATGCTTGGGCCAGCCTAGAACATATATCCTGGATACTTTGGAAGCACATAAAATCTTAACAGAGTCAATTGTATATGGCTTTAGAGGAAACTACTCGACTAGTTCTTTGTATATGGACAAAAGAATGCATTCCTGGCTGCATGCGAACTGATGCACCTCGCATCTCGTGCAGAGATCTACCGAACCTCTGCAGCTCGCCTGAATGATAAGAAAATTCTTCTCGTGATGAGGCGGTGTCTCGTGCCTAGCTTATTGTACGTAACACAATTATGCAGACTACAATGGAGATAGGACAACTACTGCGATGAAACCCCGCCCCCTTTACAAATGACACGTTAAACAGTGGTTTACCCTCAGTTCCTTGGAGTACGAAAGGTGACCACACCTAGAGACTTTTCCACTGCTCGATATCAGCTTTAGTATAAAATAAACATCCTTTCTGGACGGATAAGCAGTTTTTTGGTATACGCGGGAGGTAATGCAAGAAAGAGTGTATAAATGTATCTGTACTTGTTCTGACTCCTATTTTATCAATTTTTATAGTATTTGATCAGATTTATTCATCTCGTGATCATCTCACAAAGATTAAGGATCTGTCATCATAATATAATCAAAAATGGCTCAAAATATACACACATATAGAATAAATAAGTACATTTTTATGAGGGTAGGAAAGGTGGTCAGCCATGGCCTTGCTGAATGAACCATTCCTGCATTCGCCCGAAACGATTTAGGAAAACCGTAGAAAACCTAAATCAGGATGGCCAGGCAGAGCAAACTCCATCCTCTCAAACATGAGGTCAGTGTCTTAACGACTGCAGTGCATCATTCGGCTGGTCCCTATTATACAGCATTCTTTGATTTACACAAAATCAAACGCACATGTAGCTGATTACGTTTTCAGCTCTCCACTAGATATAACTTTGGACCCTTCAAGGGCCAACTCGTCAGATTAGTCGAAGTCTTCAAACTTGAGATCTGCTAGTAAGTTTTTAATCCTGGTTGATGTTGTTCCCGATTTAATAGGGTGCCTACATCATTATCGTAAGCTCACGCTGTATTTGCCACTTTCACTTCACTTGTTGGGTACGTTCCCTTGTGCTACAACGTCTGGAAAATGGTGGAGGAAATGGGGAACTATTACAGCATTTGAAATTTCCTGGCAGATGAAATCTGTGCGCAGGACCCGGACTCGAACCAGGAACCTAACCTTTCGTGTGCGAAGTTCTTAACAGCTGAGCTATCTAGGCACGATTCACGACGCATCCTCACAGCTTAGATTCTGCCAGTATCTCTGTCCTGCTTTGCAAACTTCACTGAAGCTCTCTTGTAGTCAGTTCTTCAGCACACAGGTTTAATCCACGCGGAAGTTTCAAAACAGTACAAATTCCGCTTCAGAGTGAAAGATTCATATTGGCAACAATCCCTATGCTTTGGCTACGCCATTTCTCCTCTGTATTCTTCCTTCAGGAGTGCTAGTCCAGCAGGGTTTGTGAAACAGCTTTTGTGAGGTACGGAAAATAGAAGACAGCTGTTAGCAGAACTTCAAGCGGTAAGAGTATTGCCCACACAATGGCACGTTACGGATCGAGTACCAATCAGGCGCACAGCTTGAATCTGACAGCACGTTTCAAAACAGCGCATACTCCGCTGCAGAGTGAAATATTTATTCTGCGCCCCCAGCACTTTCCTTCGAAGGTAAGGAGAAACGACTTAAAACTACGAGCGAGCCGCCCTGCGTACCAGTCAAGCGCTCATTGTTAATTCAGTGCACGGATCGATACGGCTACCGCTCATCTTCCTGTACCGCCGCGTTGTGCAACACAAGAAGGTAAGCAACAGACCTTAACTTATAAAAATGAAAGTTTCACGACATTTATCCACAACGTAAACATATAAGCATAAAAACATTGCTTATTAACTGGGTTTATACTTGAACATACCTTCAGTAACTTATCTGAAGAATTCCCTCTAATTTTTAGAACCTGTGTACGAACTTTTTTATTCTAACGACGTAGATGTGTTTCAGCTACTAGCTACATGTGTTTATAACCTCTTCCAGAAGCACTACGTCGTCTGCGAGACTCTTTAAACCCTAATGCAACCGTTCTCGTATGCCGAACACAGTTAAGAAATTACACGCAATAGCGTTACTCATCTTTTGTTTAGATTAGACCGACGTAATTTTTGGAACGTCCGAGGGTAGCCAACAGCATCGACATGTGCCCTCGAAGTAAAAAATTCGACGAGTAAACATTTTCTGTCCCAAAATAGTGGCTTCCAAGTTTTTTCTGCGCACAGCTGAAGTTTTAAATTTGTATATTTATTGTGTTTGTTTATTACCATGTGGAGTGACATTTCACTGGTCTTTGCCTATTCTCAGTTACAGAAAGCCTCTGGAAGTTTAATTGCCCCGCACATTGCAGGAGTTTGCGGTATTTGGAAACTTGCTGGGAGATTTAAAATTGCACGCATGGCTCATGAAAAGTCCTCACAGCTTCAATACTGCCAGTAACTTTCTCCCGTCTTCCTAACTTCACATATTTTCTGTTCTCACACATCACGAACGCTGCATTTGACGGATTATGTAAACGGCACGACACTTTTGTGCTTACCGTGTGAGCACAATGGTGCCGCAACGCAAATGAGATCTGGTAAATATGGCACACCATTCAGACAACACGAAAAACCGACAGCGTCAGTAGCGCCGACAGTATGAACGCGATTATTTCTCTGGTTTGTTGGACGTGTATCTCTTTCTTTCAGGATAGTCCTACCGCTACGTTTTAAGCTAAAAATTACTCGTCTCTGACGGCAAAATTAATGTCAACACTGGAAACACCTCATACTACACACAGCTGGATATAAAAAACTAATGTGTACGTTCTGAGACGAAAAAATAATATGAACACGTTTACTGATAAGGTACGAAGCGGGCTTGAGGTCAGTGGAATGGCTCAAAATGGTTCAAATGGCTCTGAGCACTATGCGACTTAACTTCTGAGGTCAGCAGTCGCCTAGAACTTAGAACTAATTAAACCGAACTAACCTAAGGACATCACACACATCCATGCCCGAGGCAGGATTCGAACCTGCGACCGTAGCTGTTGCTCGGTTCCAGACTGGAGCGCCTAGAACCGCACGGCCACTCCGGCCGGCTGTCAGCGGAATGACAGTGGGAAACTATAGCTCATTTACGAACATTACTGCTTACAAAAAAATTGTATAACCTATCTTGAACTACTGATAAAGTCTATTCGATCCATATAAAACTCGTTTATAGTGTACAACGAACCTGCGCAGAAAAGGGCTGTGAAGAAGTCGGCGATTTGTTTCATTCGTTGGAGGAACATTGTATAATCAAAATCGGAAGAGTTGTTAGGTAGCTGTCAAAAATGTTGTAGAAAGTTGTACGGAATATTCTAAGAAAAATACTCAAGAGAAGAACGTTGAAAGCCTTCCATACGCTGCTCAGGTACGGTTTGTGCAAATGAGATCACGTCAACTATGGAAATAAAAGTGTAATCATTAAACCATTCCCAAACATCAGAAAAATAATTATTAATGATGATGCTCCACAATGTATTCCATGTCATTTCCAAAGAATATCGGTCTATAGTTCACGCATGTACCAACTGACAGTTTTCTTCGATTTGATTTTGCGCTGTTTCGTTTCAGACTCTTACTGTGTAAGAGGCAAACTTCTGTAGATTGTCAACACTTGTCTGCGTTGGCCGCATTCTACTTATCTGTTCTTCAGGGAAGTGTGATGACGCGCTGTACTAATGGATAGCGGTGTGCGGCACCACTCTCAAGTAGATAATAGAACGTTGATCTGCAACTAATGGCCACGCCGCCAGTGCGACGTTAGCTCTACACAAAAGCAGCATCGCTTCGCAGTTCAACTGCCGCGCATGCGCCAGCTTATACAATAGGCTGCGAAAAGCCGCTCGATATCGTTCGCCAATCCCCACCCGCAGGGGTGGGGGCATCCATATGCTCGCACGGTACCCTTCCTATTTCATCACAGCGGCCTGCACAATTCCCTCTCGCAGGCCATTTACCTTCACTACAGCAGCTGTGTGTAACAGGCGATTTCACTTAAGTCTCTTTGGCTCTCCAGCCGAAAAACATTGCAGATTTGGCTGTTGTCTCATAAAGTTTACAAATTAAATAAATATTATCAACTGAGAAACCTTGAATAACATAATTCGCATTGGGACTGTTAGCTGTTAACCAACTTATAAACATATGACTTGTAATAGCTATAATTATTAGTCTGCAAATGACGTAAATACTGATATAATATTGTTCACTACTGACCTCAGCCACCAGCTTCACGCTGTACAAAATATAGGTCCGATTGTGAGCTAACATACAATAATCCTTTAGTAGAGTTATGACTCACATAAGAAATGATACCGGAGTAGAATGAAGGTAAAGATGTGACTGTGGTTAATACTTCTGCACACTGAAAGACGTAGCGTATCTGCGAAAACGCAGCTCAAGCAAGCGCTCCCACGCCATCTCCAGTACTGTTACAGGCCTGTTGTATTCTCTCACACCCACGGACAGGTACTAACATACTCAAACGCGCTCCGCAAAGTTTCTGAAATGTTATTTAGCAAACAATTTCTACAGCTTTGCCATTTTTCCGTAGAGACTACAGAAGGGTAGTAACTTCGTTTTCGACTAAACACTGCTGTCACTATTTCGAAATGCAAATGTGAAACAATTTTTGCTGATTTTCTGGGTCAAGTACAGACCACACTAGTAAATCAGATAACTGAAATTCTTAAAGCTGTGTACACTGAAGAGCCAAAGAAACTGATATACCTACTTAATATCGTATAGGGCACCCGCGATCACGCTGAAGTGCCACAACACGACGTGGCATTGACTCGACTAATGTCTGAGGTAGTGCTGGAGGGAACTGACACCATGAATCCTGCGGGGCTGTCCATAAATCCGTAAGAATGCGAAGGGGGTGATCTCTTCTGAACATCACGTTGCAAGGCATCCCGGATATGCTCAATAATGTTCATGTCTGGGGAGCTTGGTGGCTAGTGGAAGTGTTTAAACTCAGAAGAGTGTTCCTGGAGCCACTCTGTGGCAATTCCGGACGTCCTGGGTGTCGCATTGTCCTGCTGGAATTGCCCAAGTCCGTCGGAACGCACAATGGATATGAATGGATGCAGGTGATCAGACGCGATGCTTACGTACGTGTCACCTGTCAGAGTCGTACGTAAATCTATCAGGGAACCCACATAGCTCCAACTGCACACGCCCCACACCACTACACAGCTTCCACCAGCTGGAACAGCCACGGATTAATGAGGTTGTCGCCATACCCGTACACGTCCTTCTGCTCGATACAATTCGAAACGAGACTCGTCCGACCAGGCAACGTGTTTCCAGTCTTCAACAGTCCAATGTTAGTGTTAACGGGCTCAGGTGAGGCGTAAAACTTTGCGTCGTGCAGTCATCAACGGTACACGAGTGGGCCTTCGCCTCCGAAAGCCCATGTCGATGATGTTTCGTTGAATGGTTCACACGCTGACACTTGCTGATGGCCCAGCATTCAAATCTGCAGCACTTTCCAGAAGGGTTGCACTTCCGTTACGTTTAACAATTCTCCTCAGCTGTCGTTGGCCCCGTTCTTGCAGGATCTTTTTTCAGCCGCAGCGATGCCGGAGATTTGATGTTTTACCGGATTCCTGATTTTTCACGTTACACTCGTGAATGGTCGTACGGGAAAATCCCCACTTCATCGCTACCTCGGGTCCCATCGCTCGTGCGCCGACTATAACACCACGTTCAAACTCACTTAATCTTGATAACCTGCAATTGTAGCAGCAGTAACCGATCTAACAACTGCGACAGACGCTTGTTGTCTCATATAGGCGTTGCCGAATGCAGCGCAGTATTCTGCCTGTTTACATATCTCTGTATCTGAATACGCATGCTTATACCAGTTCCTTTGTCGCTCCAGTGTATAAACTCATGTTTTCCTTTGCATCTCTTTAAATATGATGACAAGAAAGCATATTAGATACATGAGCAGCTGAATTAGGAATAACTGCTGCGCTGGAGAGAGCGCTTGTTTGAGCCAGTGGTCTAGTTTGTCGTGTCACGCTACCAGGTTGCCACTGGACGTTGTACAGGACGCCAGGATAACAGGTCGAGATCAGTATAGGCAAGCAGGATTATATAAGCGTATATGAACGTTGTTATTTCGCTGTCGCCCGACGCATGAAAGACTTGATTTCTGGAATCGCGGAGGCACTGAGTTTTTCGCATGACATCGTGTCAAGGATATCAGCTGCCTGGGGCAATAACGTCTTGATCACAGGGATCGACGTCGGGAACAGCTCATATACAACGATCACAGTGCAGCAAACCACTCACCCATTCAGTGCTGAGTAACAACTGGTGTGCAGCTGTACAATCCGAAACCAAATCCTAGATGTGTGGTACACACTGACCGCACACCACACAACACAGAGTATATCACTTTCTCAGAGAAAACCGCCATTCGTGTCTCGAAGCATGGAAGGGGGTAACCTGGACTGCAAATTCGTGGTTCACGCTGACATACGTATGGCTGGGTATGCGTGTGTCTAAAACCACACGATGCGGCGCATCTCACTTGCCAGTATAGAATCATTCAGGCAGATATTTTTGCGTGGAGGATATCTACATGGGGTGACATTGGGCGTGTGGCACGTCTCCTATCGTCTCTAACAGGCGAACGATACAGGAAGATGCTGTCCGATCGTGTACGTCCGTTTGATTAGACTACAGAAACCTGCAATTAGAATGGTCTGAGGACCATTCCACTGACATGAGGGTGCTTGTGTGGTTCCCCATCGCACCTGACTAATACTTCTGAGCATAACCGGGACATTACAGAGCGCGTTGTGCGCACCTTGCTCTTAGTTTCAATCTTACTGCAAAGGTTGTGCACGCTTGTTAAGTGATACTGAATCAGTATGGCTCCGAAACGCTCCTGGTTTCCCGAGGAGTCGACGCGACGTTGCGTCCCCGCCACCAGGGCGACTGAGGGTGCTACTTTACCAGATAGGTGGCCCTAATTCATTGCAACTCAGTTACTCACCATCGCGTACTTATCACTGAATATAAATACTGAATGTGGGCAAATGCAACTGTTTCGTATTCGGAAACTTCCTTTCAGACGGAAAAACGGCAGATTATAGCTTAACGCCCCGCCGACTACGAGGCTACTGGAGTTGGAGCACAAGCTCTGGTTGGACAATGATGGAGAAGGAAATCGGCCGTGCACTTTTCAAAGGAACCAACCCGGAATTCACCTTCATTGATTTAGGCAAACCACGGAAAGTCTAAATTTGGATGACGTGAAGCACCGCTCTTCCCGAATGCAAGTGCAGTACCTTTACCACTGCCGTAGCTCTCTTTGCCTTGCCATAAGGTAGGGTGTCCATTTCACTTTCATTAAAAAAGGGGACATTTAGAGAAAAACCTGGGACAATGAAAAAAAAACGAGACATAAATATTGTATTGACCAAATTTAATACACATACAAGTTTACCATTACAACGAGCACTCAGATGATCCCAATTCACTTATTACAATTATTCTGCCACACTATCACCGTACTATTCACTTTTATGTGCGTTATCAAGAAGTGCATTTTCATTTGAAATTGTATCATAAAAGTCAGTACACGATACACAATTAAGGTGTGTTTTGACAATGAGCAGGGCCCTCACGGGTTCAACTTTCATTCTGTTTTTTTCATCTGACCACAAAGAGTTCACTAACGAAAACACACGTTCCACAACCGCATCTGACCCAGGAATTGCCAGACAAAACTCCACCAAATGAATCATGTTTTTCATGTTAATGTTTTTACTTTTGAAATAAGCAAATATTTTACACCACGTTGCACTAACACTTCCTCTGTCTCCTTCTTCACTTTTTATGAAGTTCTGTGCACATGAAAATTCATCGAACAGTTCGTCTTCATCAACAGGAAAATTTGGTACAATACTTTTAACAATAACACAACAGTCCTGAATATCCTTCCACTGTAGCTGCTCCTTTTCAGTATTAACCCAGTCAAATGCTTTACAAGGTGTGAGAAATACGGCCGCTACGGTCGCAGGTTCGAATCCTGCCTTGGGAATGGATGTGTGTGATGTCCTTACGTTAGTTAGGTTTAAGTAGTTCTAAGTTCTAGGGGACTGATGACCACACTAGTTAAGTCCCATAGTGCTCTGAGCCATTTGAACCATTTTTTTGTGAGAAATGGTAAACACCATTTTTTAATATACTCAATGCAAGACTCATAGAAGATGTCAGCATAAATATGAAATTGTTCTACAGTAATTTCACCCCCTTCTTCCAGCTTTCTTAGAGTCTCATGTACAAAGGATGTGAGAAATCTTTCTGATTTTCTACATTGTAATTTGCCCAGTAATTTGTTTATTTCGTGATAAACTTCCACTATTGTGATTTCTTGTTTCTCAATACATTTAATTGTTGTGGAGAAAGGTTTTAGCTGGCTAACAAGAAAATGTAGAACAACAATAGACACAGGGTTATCAAAGAATTCTTTAAGGATAACAGGACACTTATCAATGGAAATGAAAGACGATTTCAAAGCAGGAAATATCTCTACAATTCTTTCCAATGCTGGTAGCAGAGATAGCCACCTTGTCTTGTTGTGCAAAAGTACAGTTTTGCGTTCAGTTTCAGTAAACTTACAGAATGACTTCAGAGATTCAAGCCTGTGGAAATTGTGGTAGATTTTGTTTACAATTAATTGGCAGTCGATGGGTAGGCAATCTGAGCCAGTTTGTAAGGAATTGTGCACCACATGTGCTGGACAGCCAACACCTACTACATTATTCAGTGTGTTCTGTTGCAGTTTATAGAACAAATTGTTTTTTCCTTTCCTCTGCTTACCACCAAAATTGGTGTTAGTGTTGTCTGCAGAAACTGCAATCATCTTTCCCTCAAGGTCATATTTCTTTAAAACCTCCAGCACATAATTCTGAAGTTTCTCCAGCTAAATTAACCAATTCGAGCACTTTCACCGTGATGCCATTTTCAGGGTGAAAATACCTGATAAGGAGAGGAACCAACTTCAAATCCAGATGATTCGATATATCAATCATTACAGAAATGAATCGAGCACTTTTCGGTTCATTTAAAACCTGCTGAGCTGCATACGGTGCATTACATTTTGTGTGTCCACATGTGAATTTAGGATTGAAAAGTTTTTTAACTGCTGTAGTACAGTCCATTGACTTAAAGCTATGGTTATGCTTTGCACTGTGGTATGCAAACGTAGCTTCTTGTGCTGCCAACTGCCAATCCATTTCTGTTACTGATTTTAAGTTTACATAGTAGTCACTCACGCATTTATTTGCTCTTTTCGTTTGATCGCTCATGCGACGTTTCTTCGTCTTAATGTGATTCACAATGTCAGACCTTCCACCATGACCAATAGCAAATTTTGATCTGCACAACGTACATTCTACGGTTTCTCCAGTACCAGTGATAAAAGGAAACTCGCTTTTTATATTGCTGTTAAAATTACACTTTCGTTTTGGCATAATGAAACAGTGATTGCACAGTGCAAGACCTTAACAGTGTGGCGACGAAAGCCAGAGAGCAAGTATCAGTGGTGTAGAGTATCTCTGGACCGAAAGGACTGATTCAGTGGATCGATTTAGAAGAGAAGAATCTTCGTTGTTATTCGTAACCTATAGTGCGTTTAAAATTACTTGCGATTTTTGACAGTTCGGTACATGTTTGGGGTATGCTGAAAGTCATCACACGCTTCCTAGCGTAAGTAATTGCGCAGTTAATAGCAATTTAAACATCCAGTAGCGTAAAATACTCTAGCCAAGCGGAATCATAAAAAACGGGACATTTGAGCGTCCCCAAAAAAACTTTCGGGACAGAGGGACATTTTGGTAAAAAAAGGGACTGTCCCGGGAAAAACGGGACGAATGGACACCCTACATAAGGTCCTCTTTGTCAACATTACAATACGCTTGCAGTGTCTTATCACTGTTGGTCTACGCTTACTCTAGTTAATGTCCCATTAGAATTTGGACGAAAATGCATCTTATCGTAATAATTAAGTTCAAAGTTCCGCTAGTTCAAAATGTAGTGCAAACTATTAACGATCATCATTATATAAGGCGTGACAATAAACGACAGTTGGATAGAAACCACATTTCCCCCATCATCTGCGTTTCTGCAGATGCTAACAGATAGTTGTATGTTAGAACAGGGAGATTTTAGACTCGTTTTACCATGTCACTGAAAACAAGTATGCGTGTTTTTAACTATTTACACAAAAATGAGAAGCACTGATGAAATTTTTTATTAGTCACGTAGCAATTTTCCAGTCCACGATACAACACAGTTGCCTCCAGTGAAATGTGTTTCAGAAACGGAATCTCGCATATACGTAATCGAGTAAAACTCGGAAATCGGCACAAATTGGATAGCTACCACTATCTGCGTGACGAGCTCTTGCCGGGAAGCTCAAGTTAATTAGCACCGGATACTATGTCAATGGGCACAGACGATTCTATCTTCTTCTTGAAATAAAACGAGAACATTAACAACCTCCTCCTCCTCTTTACAACGGCTAACTTCCGGCACCACCGGAAGTACATTGACCCAGCGCCCGTTCTGCTGAACTGCGCACAGCTAATAAAGTTAGTTCACATGCTGCGAGCTAGCCAATAGTTGCGCCGTAAAGTCATTTTTGAGGGAATCGACTGATGAGGGGACGAAAAACTTTCTGCTAAATTATGACAAGGTTAGCTGTAGAAATTTCCGTGTCTCCGTGATTTGTCGTTAATGTGAAACTCATGAAACATGCGAACACCTTAAATCGTAGCTACAGTTCTTCCTTCTTTCTTTACAATACGCCACAGGAAGTGATGTCATTAGTCGTTATCTGTTGGAGCAACAGTTCAGATGAACGGCTCGGCCGTGTTTATGAAAAACACGCATCCAACATTTTGCAAGGACTAAGAAAGATGACAGTTTTATTTCTTGTCGACACCGATGTTGTTAGAGACGAAGCACTAGCTCAGTTGTATAAGGATGCTGCGGCGTGTTTTAAAGCAGCAACTTTATTCTTTTTTTTCCGTGAGCGATTTTTGGAAAACACGGGATATTTAAATCAGGATTGCCGGTTGGATATTCAGATCCTACACTCCTCAAACAAATTCAATGTGGTGGTAAACGATCCGAGAACTGAAAAGTTCTCGGGAACGAATGTCCAGTATTCTAATACCCACCACTCCAGGACCCCTTGGTGTTGGCGTGCTGCCAGGTGCGTGCTGCACTTGTGAAAGTTCTCGGTTCTCAGGTGTGTGGTGACTCATCCTGCCTCCTTCTACTAAGAGAATTTGGTCAACGTTTTTTCACTTGCTACACAAAATATAACGTTGCATAGAAAAATAATTATTTTAAAATGAAAAGAAAGATACTACTCTGGTTTCTGTTCGTAAAAAATTACATTGGATCATGGACACTTTATTGCTGAACACAATCCCATAGAATTTCGCTACGAAGTGTTCCATTAATTTAAAAAATAATAATTTCAAAAATCACTAGAGGATAACATAGTCGGAAACAAGTTCTGAAGAAACTACTGAAGTTATTTTTCACGGAAATCCTAGAGTTAAGTTCTCAAACCTTCTTTATCCTGTGTTCCAAAAGATAAAATCACAGGGATTTTACAAAACAGACGTGGATGAAAACGTAAATTCGAAATTAACGTTAAGTGTAACGGGGCCGCGTTGCAAGAAGAGGGGAATAGTCGCTAACGTACAACTGCTCAACCTTTTCTAATTGAAAAAAAAAAAAAAAAATTCAGAATCAGCACTGAGGGAAAGGATGTGCCACGTAGAGGTCCATTGTCTGTGAAACTGTGACAATATTGTCTCTGTTTCGCAACAAACGATTTGTGTAGGAGTATTATTTCGGAATGTGCGCCATTTGACGGCGCGTGTGCACAAGTTTTTAGCAACCACGAAGAGCTAAACTACAAAACTTTTAATTCTTAAACAGACAAGGACTGAAGATTAAAATGATTATCGTTAAATCCCACTATTAACGTTCTGCACGTGTTTTGTGTCTGAAGGTGGGACCCATTTTTAATGTTTACTGTTTTGAAAGAAACGTTATTATAGGCAAATTCTATTTCGAAATGTTAAGTACTCTCTTCTTCCAGTATATCAGAAAAATTTTCACGGCGTTTTCGAAATTCCCAACGAATAGCTCGAGTTTTTGGACTTCTTTCAAAATCAAACAATTTCTTACTTACTGCACATTTTCCAAAACTACTTTCCCACCTTCTCAACCAACATCAATCAGGAAAAAGATTGGATGGTTGAGCCTTCAAGTTCAACATGGAAGAGAGCTGTCGATAATATTACAAGAGGCATTCTTACCACATTTTGGAACTCTTGCAGAAAACAAGTGTCGCCCAACGAAGATCTTAAATGAGCACAATCAGCTGGCCTGGCAATGGAACCAGTTGTTACCATGTTCATACAGCAAGTGCTTTCTTTTGTCTCTGTCACAACTATTTAGGGTGGAATGAAAACAAATTATAGATCATGTGTTTCCAACAGCATGAAACCCACACAATCTGTACCCTCATCCAAAGTCAAGTCCTGATGCAGACTTTTGTGACACTCTGGAGTGACCCAACTGACAGAGAGCCCCTACCATCAATAGCCCTTCTCCACAACGCAGCATCACTATCTCCAGCTACAAGTCGACTACATGACACTGAAGAGTTGTTCATTCCTTTGGAGATACCTTTATAACTGCCTCCCTATCTCCTTGCTGATCCAAGAATACACCAGGGTGCTACAACTGTTGTGTGTGGTTAAATTGAGGAGGAATCTTGTATCTTTACTGGATGAAAGGCTAAACCTGCAAATTACAGGTGGTTCAGTACCACCAATCTACCAGATCCTTACCTGCATTTCCATTGGCATACAGCACTGGCCCATTATGAGGCCTGTACTTAAAACTGAATACTGACCAACCAACACCCCAGTTCAGTTTATGAGGACTTTTAAGTGATTTGTATTTGTTGACCTCTAAAATTTAGCATTGGGCTTTTTTATGAGTATGTTATGATTGTTACTTGGACTTCATCTTTCTATGCTGTAGTTGGAAGCTGGCTATTTGTGCAGTACTTTCGGCAGTTCAGCTAGATTGGACAGTTACTATGCTTACACAACTACATACATACTCCCAATATGATGCATGGCAGAGGGTACCTTGTACCTCTACTGGTCATTTCCTTTCCTATTCCACTCACAATGAGAGCTAGGGAAAAACAACTGTCTATATGCCTCTGTATGACTGATAATTTCTCTTATCTTCATGGTCCTTATGCAAAATGTAGGTTGGCAACAGTAGAATAGTTCTGTAGTCAGCTTCGAATGTTGGTTCTTTAAATTTTCTCAATAGTGTTCTGTGAAAATAATGTTGTCTTTCCTCCACAAATTCCTATTTGGGTTCATGAAGCATTTCTGTAACACTCACATGATGCTCTAATCTACTGGTATCAAATCTAGAAACATGCTTCTGAATTGCTTTGTTGTCTATTACTTCCAGTGGTTACCTAATATATGCATCTACTGCACTTTTGAGGTGCTTGTATTATGTAATCAATAAAGGAGTGCTACATGTGATACCACAAACTTGCTTGATGATGTTTCAGACATCTATACTCCTTTATCACAAAATTTCTTTCACAATTCTTTCTTGTGAATACTCACAGTGTCCTGGTGGGAGATAAGAAATTTACTAGAATTGAAGAAACTTCATGTTTCAGCATCAATTGGGCATTCTCATAACTTTTGGCAATTGAAAAGTCATAGCAGTTATTTAAAATTAGTTGTCACAATAAGCAGTACTTCAGTCCAAAGTCATTTCTCTAATTTAAATTTATACCTGAAAAGTCAACAGCCTTTTTCCCTTTTGGCTATCATAAATACAATACAGATGTACCCTATGACTACTGACATATTTAAATTAACACCTTGGCAATGCTGGAGCTTTTAATCAGTAGTAGACTCTACCCATTGTGGACTGTTTGGTTTGTAGAAATATGATCCATTTTCATCCCATATACAGCTACAGTAAAGATAGTCAATTGAAGTAGAGCCCTGCATCCCTGACCTACCATAATGATTCGTGCAAAACCAGCAAATAATTATTACAAAAATTACATTTGCTACTTTCCCTGTTGATGTTTCTCTCCTTGATTTTACAAGGATACTTTCACCACCTGAAAATAGGATCAGTTCTGCATCCTGTTTCAAATAAAATAGTACAGCAACAGAAGTAGAGGGTGAATAGCAGTAGTCATATAATTGAAATTTTTGGAATGAGCACTACAATTTTTCCCTTGTCTAGGCTTACCATACTTTTTAGGGTCCAACTTTATTTATTCAGTTGTATTTTTCAAAGAGCATGATATTTTTCAGAAATGATTTGTGTATAATGTGGGCTGGGTAACCAAATCCTAAAACAGATCTATCTAAATTGCTTTGAAGTTTTCTGAACACATTTTCATTCCCCCCTGTCTTCACATTACCAAAATTACTGTAGTTTTATCAGCAATATAGTAAACCAACTTTCCTCCAAGTTTATATGTTTTCAGATGTTGCAAGAGATAATGAGTCAAAATGTGTGCAATTTCACGCAACATTCCATCAAAATTTAAAAGTTTACCTTAAATTCCCTATTCCAGACTAAAATATTTTACAAATAGAACAAGTTTTACTTCACTTCTGTTTGAGCTATTGATTCATTATTACCATTACATAATTAATGTTTTCCAAAGAACACAACACATTATCATATACAAATGGTGAAGTAACATTAACAATAATTACCTTGGCTTTTGGCTCTAGCAGATAAAAATTTTAGATTATTCAACTTTTTAACCAATTTAGATACGCAGTCTGTTGTTTACAATATGACAATATAGAACCTTTATCAGCACACTTCAGATCACAATTCCCATCTTTAGCTTTAAAAAAATCTCTCATGTCTGGTGAACAAGTAACATTAATGGCATTCCTATGTTTTGTCTTTAGTATTGCTCTTTCTTTTATGTGTAACAGAAAATTCTCCAGTACATGTACGTAGTACGAAAACCATATTCATTATTACTGTCATTACACAATTTCAAAAATTTGTATGTTGCAGGTTAACATTAAACATGCACTTTCTTTTGCCCATTGCTAAAGGATGAAACAGAAACTGAATAGAGGTGATAATGACCAAATATGTAGAGGAGTTACTGTACACATAACAACATGAACACGTTTCTTCTGCTGTGCTGCCATATGACCAAATGTAAGTGAAAAAATATGTCAGAACTGGTAGCTATGCCTCCCCATTGATATCAGTGCTTGCGCCAAGATTGGCTGATGGAGGCTTGGCCATATGCAAATGTCTAAAAATGCAATGTCGAACACATAGATCTAAAAAAACACTCTTCACATGTCATAAAATTCTCAAATTTTGGACAGCACTTAAAACCAGGGCTGTCCGGGCTAATCCTGAAGATATGGTAAGCCTACCCCTGGCATCCCTCAGTGGATTACTCGAAGAACATTCTATAACTGTTTGCATTGTGTTAGTTGCACTGAATAAGGTTTACAATGCAATACAATTTTCATATAAATAAAACTTCTGTCATCGATTGTTATATCTGACAGGATAAAATAACTTCTATAAATTGTAAAATATTACAATTGGTGGTATTTCATAATTTTAAAAATTTTATTATGTACTCAGTAAATGTATAGCTAGTTGTCTTAGTAGAGTTTGAGGCCTGATATGCATATTCCCAGATTTTTTAATAACCTTCCACAATATTTTATGAATGAAAGTACTTCGTGATTACAAGATCTTCCCTTCTGTACTTGAAAACACTGAGATAATTTTATTGATCTAATCTTTTTAATGATACAATCTTCTTCTTCTTTCTTATTTTTGAAGAGTTTCTAGTACTGCATTTAATTTTGTTGTTGTTAGGAAAACAGTTTTCAAGAATGGAAACAAACTTACTAAGAAATATTTCTAGTTTAGAGCTGGTATTGGGCTCATGGCAAACTTAATTTGAGTCAACGTGTTTTTAAGTCCACACTAAAGTCTTTGATTTATTTTGTCATTAAACAGCCTCTCTATACAGAATTGTATACATAACCAATTTACCCAATATGTGTAACTACTTATCACGATCTGATAGGCCATTTACCACACCAATGGTATGTGTCTGTTTAACTTTTGCTTGTTGTAAGAATGCATTATCTATTAGGGCACTACACATTTCTTATGAAGACAGAATCCCTTCCGAATAGCACAGATGACATACTGCCTCAGCATGAAACAATTTCTATATATGTCCATATAATAGCTACGATTAAATAGTATGCCAGGTGGCTAGTAGTCTCCAGTCATCACCGCCCTGAGATTTACAGCAGTCAGCCTAGACAGATAAGGCATATTGGGTGAGACACCAATGTCAGAACTTGCGCATGAAGTTAGCAGGATCTGAAATCTTTCCTGTGTTAACAATATATGCAATGCTAGGAGCGGCCCAAACAAACAATGCAGTTTCCATGCACTGTTCACTTTCACTTATTTACATGCACATGTACAGATAATCTTTTATTAAACACTAACTAAATGATTTTGCTAACAGTTTATAGAAAGAACATAAGCACTGGTGTAGAGTGGGTAACACTGTCAAGAAGGGTGATTAATAAATTGTACAGAAACAATATACAAACAGAGCAAGGAACAGCTAATAGTTCTTGCTCTAGTTACATATGAAATTATACACCTGTGGTGGTGCCAAGGTGTGCTGCTAAATCTGGAACAACCAGACCTAGTACACTCTGAAAGAAAATGAAATTAATGTGAAGTAGTTTTTTTACTTTTATTTAAGCTTCTGCACATTTATGTTCGCCCACTATACAAAGGTTGTTAATGTGATTAGTTTGCAAAATATAAGGGAGTATGATGGCACTGAAGCAGTATGGAAAGAACTAGATTTCAGATTTTGTTGAATTATTCTACAGTTAACCTAAGTAAACAGTGCAACTTCAGAACATCGACAGATTTTTGGCAAAGAGCTTTCCAGCAATTGTGATAATATATGTTTGTTACATCTAACTAGTCTATCAAGGGTGTAGTTCATATCATCTACAAACTGATTTTAATTAGACATGCTATATTAAACTTCTTGTATATGTAACATGATCATGTAGAATCTGCAATCAAGTACCAGTCACAAGAACAGGGTTATCAACATGAACTAACACTTCACACAGTAAGCACTTTAATTAAGCATATACAAAAGGACAGAGCTGAACTGCCTCCCTCAGCAGATAGTGCTGAGATTTATGAATCAACAGAATGTTTCAATGAACTTCAACATTCCGTAGGCAAATAACACCCAGAATTTCCCAGAAATTACAAATCTTAAATGATAATTGCAGGGGGCCAGAACCGAACTGGTGACCTGTACTTCACAAGCCAACAACTATAACCTCTACACCCTGGCGGTGGTATACCACACACGGTATTCCTCCCCATCCTCAGAAAACAGCAACCTGCTGTTTCAGAGTTGGCTGCAGCTACGTGGGTCTAGTCCTTCATATGACATTGATGATGGATCCTTGGTTTTGGCCATGTTGATACGTCTGTACAATCCTTTTGACATTCAAATGGAGATACTTAGAGTGGGGGGGGGGGGGGGGGGGGGGAATGGAGATTTTGCCTTAATGTCCCATTGAGGCCATTAGAGACAGTACTTACGCTTAGGCACTACGATCATCATGCACAGCTTCACGTTCCTTGCATCGGAAACCCCTATTGTAGATCTGCACCTCAGGACTATGACAAAACTTCATGCGAAGGAAATGGATAATGTCTTGACTCTTTTGTCTCCTCAGTGTAGGATGATCATCCTTGACTTCATAGGCAACACAGGACTCAGTGCCAGCCACAGTGGCACTAATTATATTTCTGATACACCAATGTTGCACATTTCTGGTACATCAACCACAATAAGTCACCTGAGTTGCAGCTCAAAAGCCAGTGTCTATCATTATAACAGTCATGGTCCTTATCCTAGATGTGAGATGTCCATAACCACATCAGCTATATTATTTCTTCAGTTCTGATGATTAGCTGTTTGCCATAAACATCCTGACCATCATCAAGTTAAAATGAACGTGAAGTGCCCATTATTGTTTCAACCTCTTGACCACAAATCAGGAAAAATGGTGTGAGACATGTAAACTATTGCTTTGCTGTGTTGTATGCAACTGTCATGATAGGCAGTATTGCATATAGTGCTCTGTTCAATACCAATGTAAATTGAGAGCATAAGTGCCAAAGTCTTATTAAAACATTCTAAGGGGCCACTAGACTGCAGATGATAGGCATTTATTGTACTGTGGACATCATCATCACATGCTTCTATATAATGTTTTCAACAAGAAACCTAGGGACTTCCAAAGCTTCAGGAGTCATCAAGTGACAAACAGCATACTGATGTCAAAACAGGGAACAACTGACATTCTGACTGATTGCAGCACCATATTTTCAACCAATGTCAGAAACTACTTTTTTCCAGCATACTCAACGAGCACTGTGAATAATGAACATAGTACAACATTTCAACATCCTGTAATGTATACAGCCCACACTGCAGCACTCAGAACACTGTCAGCTTAATTATAATTCCAAGTATTTAGACTACTTCATGACTATATATTTACAAATGGTTTATATGCAACCAAACAAATCTTTTTTAAACACAAATTTAGGCTTTTCACTCACAAATTAAACATCTACAGCCAAGCTCCACACATTATATTGTGATGAAAATCTATGACAAAGGCAGCAAGGAAATTACAATACGGCAAGAGAACCACTAAGTGGTGACAGCATTGACTTCAGAGAATAATGGTGAAAACTTCTGCTTGAGGATTAATTCAGGTATAGAAGGTTATGCACAATTACTTTCTGCCTTTTAAATCAATTATTTTACTTTGAACAAAAATGAGACAGTAAAACTGAATCTTACACTTGTTCTCTGCTATAGATAGCTCTTTTGACAGTGAGTTTCAAACTCTTTCATGTGGTACAAATTATAAAATTGTCTTTAGGGTATATTCTATCATAAAACTCAAACAAAAGTTCAGTTCTTTAATTCACATAAATGTAAAGAGACAGAATATTACAATGGTCGATCTGATTTAAGTGTTGTAACAGAATGACAACACTGATAAATAAGTTTCAAATTATACAACAGTTTCATAAATCATTACGGTTTACATCTTTCCAGTATTTTTTATTCTATCAACTCCAGCTTTATTGTACACCCAAGATGACTTTTTGTTATGATCCTGAAAAACCAAAACAGTATAATTACATGACTAATTCAAAGAATGTGTGTATGGAACCACAGATCAATTGTAATTGTTATCTTGCATGCAGATAATGTAATGCCACAATGAATACTGGTAATACTTTTTTAATGATTAGACTGATCTCATTCCAAGTTAAACTTCACTTCAATTATTTTCTATTATGTCTGCTTCTTAATGAATTAAAGAGTCATGCTGAATGTAACATTTAATATTGTCAGAAGTTGATGTACCTTAATTATTATGCCGGCACTGCGAAGATCATCCCTGAAGTTGTCACATGCTTTCAGCAAGGCCTCTGAATTTGCTTTTGATTTTTCAGCATGATTCTGAAAATAATCACTGCATATAATGCTATGTGGAGGTAATGAATAACAGGAAAATCAGACAGTAATGTATCACATTTGCATAGCAGGTACTGAGATTCATGTTCATATTTATATTCATACAACTCTCTAGACACAGAATGTGATTTTTATATATATATATATATATATATATATATAAAAACCTGATCAGCAACCATCGTCCAAGTAGCTGGACTGTCACCACCTCTTCTGCTAGACACTAAAATTACATGTTTCTCAGTACTATTTTATATACATCACTAACCAATTCTTCACTAAAGTTCCTTGATCTTAGTACATGGCCAATGGGGTGTTTCAGACTTGCATGGCACAGCAACTATTTATCATTATTATGTCTTAACCCTAGATTGCAGTGCATAATCCATAAGGAAATTAAATTTTACTTCTAGTATTGTGGTTGTGATTTGCACAGTTCATGCTGAACTCACACACAATACCATTAGGATGTTTACATATTGGTATGTAACTGCAAGAATCCCTCAAGTCCCCGAAGAAGCTTCTGTAAGCTGTTCGGTTATTAACTTTACACAATATTCTTACTGCATGCTTCTATAGGATAAATACATTTTTAACCTTAGCTGCACTGTCCCAGACGATCATGCCATAGGACAGTAGTGAGTGAAAGTATATAGAGTATGCTAACAAACCTATCTGCATGTCAACACAATGAGTGAGATTTTTAAGTGCAAAGAAGGCAGAACTGAACTTTTTGCTTAACTTATCCACACACTGGTGCCACCTCAGTTTAATATCCATCTGAACACCTAGTACTTTCGCACATGGAGCCTCATCCAGTGGGTGCTCATTGACAGCTACTTCTGGTATTTGTAAGGAATTTTCAATTTGGTTGGAATTGGATTACACGAGTCTCTGTAAAATTAAGGAGTCTGGCATTTGCTGTGAACCAGCTGTAAGTCTGTTCCATTATTCTTCTGGCTTTGTCTGGTAGAGTGTCCTTCAGGGTTTAAGGCAAAGCATTCATGTAGGTCAAGATCTGAAGGGGTCAAATAACAAACTTTGCAGGACTTCATATTTAATGTTTCCCTATTTTGAATTTGGTCTTATTTCTGTCATATTATTTCTTAAAGTGACCCTCTGTTCTCTGTTGTTACAATAAAATTCCAAAATGCAAGGAGAATGTATTTAATGCTATAACATTTTAGTTTCCCTAGTAGAACTGTTGTATGATCTACACAATCAAAGGCCTTAGTAAATCACATAATAAAATGCCAATAGGGTAATATTTCATGTTTAGTTGTACCAAAACTTAACTTAGGAGATCACATATTGCTTTCTCAGTACAGAAGCCTCTATAGAAACCACACTGAGACAACGTTAAAAGGTTATTCTCAGAAAGGTGGTTAAATATTCTGTTGCACATCATTTTTTCAAAAATGTTTGAGAATATGGGATGCAAAGAGATATGTCAATAATTAGAAGTTACTTGTTTATCTTCATTTCTGTAAATGGGCGTTCCTACCACCTACTTCAGTCTTTTATGAATGATACCTCGACTCATCAACCAGTTACGAAGGTAACTCAACGGGTCACTACCAAGTCAACACAACACTGTAGATGAGATAAGGAATTACTTGTTGGTGTGTGACATACCCACTTTCAAAAGTTTGATGGCAGTGCAGACAAGCTATTCCTAGCCACCAGACCACTCTTTACTTATGATAAGTGTGGCACACAACTCTGAGTGTAACATGTTAAGCAAATATGAGATCTCTTTTTTAAAAGTTCAGTTTCAAATTTCTTTCCCTGGAATATGTGTAGAGAACCTGCAACATGTTAGCATACAGACAAATTATTAACAACTGTATGTAATGCAAAACTCTTAATTACCTCACTATCTTTATCCTTCAGTGAGGATTTAGATAATTCTCTGACAGTGTTCCTGAATGTCAATGCACTATCGATAACCAGCCCAACATCAGCAGTGACTGTTGTTTCACTATGTTTCTGTAAGAATAAATAAATTGAAACATTACAGAAGTATTTAATAGAGGTATATAATGTACTATGAAGAAAACTTATTACATCATATCTTAGTATATTTTATTATATGCTCTGTAAGTATAAACAGGATATAATTCATTTGACAGATAATGCAGCATGCCACAAATAACGCACAGATCAACACATTGTAATTCTTCTAATTTGATTCATACTCCAGAAGAACAACTGAAAAACAAGTTCATGCAAAGCTACATCTACTGATCAACTGACTCAATCAAATAACCCAAAGTTCAAGAGAAAAAAGACTTGACATGAGACTAAGGAAAGTTACGTAAGGTAAAGGTAGGGGGATGGGGCTTAAATAAGGAAACAGATATCTACGACACAGTGAGGGCATTGTGAAATAAATGTCAAGATAAGCAAAGATACTACAAATGGTGCCATGGCTATTAGATAATGGTAAGAAACAGGCAAGGAGCAGACATTAATAACAAAAAATGCACTATTTTTAAAGAAAAGGAAATGAGAAACAAATGGTGATTATTAACAGAGAGGAAGAAGAGATGGCCAACATGAGAAGATGGAAAAAAGGTTAGGAAGAGAGAGGGACAGGAAAGGGGTAAATAAATGAAGAGAGGAGAGGAGATGAGATGTTGAGGAGAATTTGAGGGTAGAGGAAGATGATGGAAAGAGAGGGAGTGGATGAAGAGACAGGAGGAGGAAGAGAGAGACTAGGGAAGAGGTATATAAGGAGAAAGAGGGAGAGAAGGGGGAAATGGACAGTGGGAGGAAGAGGGAGAGAAGGGGGAAATGGACAGTGGGAGGAAGATGGAGAGCTGGGGGGCGATGGACTGAAGGGGGAAGGGAGAGAGAAGTGGGGGGGGGGGGAGAAGGGGGAAAGAAGAAGAGAGGGGGGAGAGTAAGAGAGGAGGGAGAATGAGAGAGGGGGGAGAATGAGAGAGGAGGAATATTAAGAGAGGGTGAAGAATGAGAGAGGGGGAAGAATGAGAGAGGGGGAAGAATGAGAGAGGGGGAAGAATGAGAGAGGGGGAAGAATGAGAGAGGGGGAAGAATAAGAGAGGGGGAAGAATAAGAGAGGGGGGAAGAATAAGAGGGGGGAGAGGAGGATATATGGGAGACAGGGAGTGAAGGAGCATAGAAGGGATAGCAAGGGAGAGGGGGTAGAGAGAAGGTGGGGGAGGGGATTAGGGGACTGGGAGGTAAGGAGACAGGATGTAAGGTAAGAGGGAGATATGAAGTGGGGGCAATATGGAGAGGAACATGGTCAGGAGAGAGGGGGAACAAAAGTAGTGGAAGAAGGAGGGGCGAAGGGGTACAGAAGTAAAGGGGAAAAGAAGGAGGGCATACATCAGTACTGCTGGAGGAGGAGGAGGTGAAGGCACAGAAAATGTGTTCTGAGTCTATTTTTTTTAAAGTAATCAAACGATCACAAACTTTAACATTATAGGATGAGGCAATGCCTTCCATGATCTCAACACTGCATAATGACACTTCCAGATAAATTACAACCAATTATTATGTCAGGAAGTGAATCTGCATTTTTTACATTTTTGAGCAACATTCTAGCAACTGAACCATCTGTGCATGCGTCACAGCCAATTCAATGCTTCTGCTATACTTCATTCTGGAACAGTAGGTTTCTTTCACTTTCTCTCTGTAAGACACAGTACAGTGCTTTGCAAATTAGTTGATGAAGCTGGCATATAAACTGAGAAAGCAGGTATAACATATTGTCACTTTTCCCCTTCCGCAGCCTCAATTATGGGAATGAACTCAGTGATTTAAATTCATATACATGCAGTCTTGGCCATGAGTCCTATGTTCTTGTCATTTTGGGACCTCAGCCATGCTATGCATTAGATGAATCCAGAAACACTTCTCATCAAACAAACACTCATGAAAAAGATTTCTTATCATGTGGCAATGTCATGGTGTGGGATGGTTTATATTTAACTGGATGTATAGACTTGGATGTCTCTCCATTTCACTTGGAACTGTAACTACACAAGTCTATGATGATGACAACCTTTATGCATAAGTATGTAAATATGCTGACCCAATGGGTAATAATTAATCTTACCAGATGTCAATGCTTAACCATACACAGTTTGTCTTGTGGAAGAATATACTTAAGAACAAACAATTTAGCACAAACATCCATTGCTATTCACTATCACCACCCTGACACCTACCAAACAGAGCAGCCTTGCAAGAACAATGGTGAACACCATTATTCTTGCAAGGCTGCTCTCTTTGGTAAATACTGGGATCATGATACTGGAACTCATACACAGAATTGTCAAAGGCAACACAAATCACAATATGATCTATATTGCTGCTCTAGGTAGTCTCATCATGTACTGACATCATTTATGACATACATAATTTAATCCAGTTTGCACATTTCAACAGATTCTAACGATTTATGAGATATCCATAGCAGAACTTGGACAGAACGTAATTTGTACATGATGAGAAATCACTACTTGCCAACTGCAGGAGGCAGTGAACACTGGACAGGTATGTAAAAAAAGATGGAAAATTGTTTAGCGATCAGAAAAAATACATTCTTCACCTCCCCCCCCCCCCCCCACACACACACAACAGAGAGAGAGAGAGAGAGAGAGAGAGAGAGAGAGAGAGAGCACTGGTCTGTCTCAGAGACATATTACAAACATTTCTAAGTTTGAATGTATAGTTTTGACAAAGTATTATGTTTTCATTTCTAGAAAATACTGTGGAAGGCAACACATAGTGTTTAACTTCTTTATATGACCATTAAGATTGGAACACAAGGTTGGATTGGGCAGGGGTGGAGAAACTTCTCATTTTATTGTTTATAGAACAGTAGCATTCTCTGAATCCAGCATCAGTAAATCATTTCACATAAGCATCACATCCTTGGTTAGTAGACACTTCCTTTATCACCACTGCTGTAACTCGAGGGCCAGTTCTGTATGACAATAAACTCAGTCTCCTGGTTATCTGATTATGTCATTTGTATGTTACTACAAACCAGGATTTGGCTGATATTTGGTTAGAAACTACAATCATAACTATGGCAGCCTGACTTTCCAATGATGATCCTGCAATACTAATCAGATTAGTCAGTTGTGGTATAACAGCCCTGCTGTATTTTTCCACTGTTTTTCTATGTGATTTTGTATTGTGTATAAATAATATGTTATATGTTTACAAAAGTGGCTGAGAGTTTTCAGAACCTACATCAGTGTACTATGGACCTAGTTAATCTAAATTATGTAGATCCTAAAAACCACTGGTATCAGCAGCTAGTGCTACTGCTACAACAAGAATAGCAGCAACCGAAAACGTAAGCAAACCATCAGCAGCTGGCATAGGCACAGCAACAAATGCAGGAATAGCAACTGCATCAAGGACATAAGCAGTTCTTGTTAGGAAAAATCTCAGTGAATATTTCCTGCCTTTAAAAATGTTTCAGAGGAATAGAAGGTCTTCTCCTGGTATGTCATGTTTCTTATGGAATTTTAAGGCACTGGCTGTCCTCATTCTTCACATTCTAATGTATCTGTGGCTTTTCGACGGTGCATTTCACACAGAAAATGCATATTGTGGCTACTCCATTACAATTTCTACTGACAGACATTATCAATGTATATGTATGAAGTCTTGTTTCTTAAAATGAAAGTTCTTAGCCACAAATGCCATTTCGTTTATAGTAATCCTCAATGTCAGAAATTGTACTTAGATTCAATGGTTTGCAATGTTGCCATTCACTACACCCCTGAGAGATGTTGACAGCACGAATGAAACTTTTGGGTCCGTACAACACAGACTCTGACAATAGTTCAGTCACATGAAACTTCTATTGTTGCAGAATAAAATATGCAGGAAACAATACAGAGTAAAGAGAGGAGTACAGTCCAACAACATTCAACTCACCCCCAACAACTGTGTCAATGTCAGTACAAAATAGATGTAGTCCATGATATTGCAGCATGGCACAGCAACAAAGAATTATTAAATCACATTGATCTTCTTTAGCATTATTGTTATAACCTGGTTCTACATCTATATCCACATACATACTCTGCAAGTAATGATATGGTGCATGGCAGAGGATACCTTGTAACATTGCTAGGCATTCCCTTGCATGTTCCACTCAAAAATGGCATGAGGGAACAAATGCTTCACTCCATACCATCTGGTATATGTTAGTTGTAGAATAATATTACAATAGGAGTATCTTCTCATGTTTTATTTAGCACACTGCAAGCACCTGGTTTATATTGTAAAGTATATAAAATGCCATTTTTTTGCAGCCTAGTGTTCAATATTTAGGTTTTATCTAAAGCTATGACAGTATAATGTCTTAGTGTTCATGCTACATATCAATGACTTAGTGGGTAATATTAGATGCAATATCAGACCTTTGCAGCTAATGTGGTTATGTATGATTTGCAGATGATATGATTATGCATGAGGAGATGCTATCTAATAAAACCTATAGCAAAATCTGGTCAGATCTTCACAAAAATTAGCTTGGGCAAAGATTGCTAATTGACTTTCAATGCATACCCTTTTGATTACACAGTTCAAAATGGTTCAAATAGTTCTGAGCACTATGGTACTTAACATCTGAGATCATCAATTCCCTAGAACATAGAACTACATAAACCTAACTAACCTAAGGACATCACACACATCCATTCCCGACGCAGGATTCGAACCTGCGACCGTAGCGGTCACTCGGTTCACACGGCCACACCGGCCGGCAACAACAAATATATCCAGGCCCGGGGCAGGATTTGAACCTGTGACCGTAGCAGTCACACGATTCTGAACTGAAGTGCCTAGAACCACTTCCACAACGGCCGGTGATTACACAGTGAATGAGTTACAACCGGAGTCAGTAATGTCCAACAAATAAGTAATAACACATAGTGATAAAAAGTGAGATGATTATAGAGGTTCAGTTATTGGTAAATCAAATGGGAGAATGAATGGTCACCATCTTATGTGGCTCCCAGAATGGTGTGGCAGAAATGGTGAATGATTTCATCTGACAGACACTCACAGAAAAAGGTCTAATATAGCATAAAAATCTACTTAGGAAATTCCAATAACTGTTTCTCAGCACAGAATCAAAGAAAATGTTTCAAGCCCCCCGTTATTCCACCTTCAAAGGCAGTGCAGATTAAATTTAGACTAAAAACTGCTTGCACAATGGCATATAAACAATTATTCTTCTCACATTCTATCAATGAATGCAATGGAACAAAACTTTGTATACAAACATGTGTTTGAAATTTTTGGCGATAAATCCTAACATCAAGACAAAAAAAAACTCTCCATATGAACATATACTGTATAATGGGTTGGTAGTGAGTATTAGAGTTGCACAAGATTTGGTACTATGTATCACAACCACAGTATACTTCTCGGGAGACAGCTGTTACATCCCAGCACTTATGAGATCCACTATTATGACAAATACTAAAATAATTCAAGAGTGTCTCACACAGGGATGGGTAGCCCCCGAATAAACCATGAAAACATTCTCTGCAGCATAATGTTGTTGCCCCAGTAGTACTCCACCAGCAAGGTGCTTTTTGCCATTGCTTAAAATTGAGCATTCAAACATTCATTTATCTAGTTACACAGACAACAGAATTCATTAGCAAACAGAATTTTTGCCTGTTAGGAGAAGGTCAGTTTCAATAATGTGAAAGTAATTGAACATGCAGAGAAGAAGCAAGTTAGAGTATAATGCCCTATCAATATCATCAAATATAGACCCGCTCAGCATATATGGTTAACTGGCAAATAAGCCTGAGTTTGTGAATAGCATGTTTGCTCTGCTTATCTACACTAGTTCTGCAGTAAGTGACAAGCAAGTTGGAGGCCATCGAGAGAAAATGGAGGATGGGGTCGTTTGATTGGTGCAGAGCTGGCCAGAGGAAGAAGAATTGACAACTAGAGTGCTCTGGATTAATAATTCCAATAACATCACATGAGGCCATGAGAAATGGAGGAGGTGTTAATTCAATGAAAAACAGTAAATAGACTTTCAGGCTATATCTTGTGGTATATACAAAAACATTTTCTCTGAGGACACGTCTGCATTTGTAATCAGAAAGTAAATTACATTTTGTTATGGTATATCAAAATGGAGTGTCTTGATGGGTACTGTCAGACTACAAATTTAAAGGTACGGGTTTGACCCTTGGCAAGACAAAGATTTCTTCTATTACTTATCACTTCTTTAAGCTCTGGCAATGATTCTGAGATGAAGACAGCTTTAACTTCTTAAGTCAAAATGAAGATGATATATGTAGCAGTTGTTATAAAAACACGAGAACCAAAAAGTTTTTCCTGTGCAGAAATGACAATTATTTATGAATTACTGCAAGTTTCATGCCAATGTTTTTTTTTAAATTGTCACTGGCCAGAGCCAATACTTTTATATGTAGATTGGAACTTAAATACTGGCAACACTGCTGTGGAGACACTATGCAATGGAATCTACTATTGTCGCTGACAGCACATGTTGTTGACATACCTACCTTACCTCCGAGCAAATGGACTCGTCCGCCCCATGTCACCGGTGTGCGCGCAGTCGAGGAAAATACAGTCACTTCTGAGTGAGTGGTCTAACATAATGGTGTCACTATGTTTTCAAAACAGGAACAACAGAGTTGGATCAAGATTGAATGTGCCAGAGGTCATACAGCATGACAGTGTCATCAAGGTCTTCAAAAGGTGTGCGCGGAATTGGCACTGCCATGCAGAACAGTGGCACATTGGGTAAAAGCCTTCAACGGTCAGCAAACTGTGGCAGAAATGCATCGGGCAGGTCATCCTAGCATCTCTGAAGAAGAAGTGCATGCTATTGCCGTGTTAGTGGACAGTGATCGACCCCATATGATTCATGAGCTTGCCCACAAAACTGGATTAGCGATATGACTGTGCTTCCCATACTGAAGAAACACCTGGACAAGCGAAAAACTGCATCACGATGGGTTACGCATGACTTGACGGAAATGCAGAAATGGATGTGTTACAGATGCACTCGGAGAGCTATGAGCATGAAGGTGAGGCTTTCTCGTGCCGTATAGTAACACTGGATGAGGCATGTGCCACATCGTATGAGCTAAAACTGAAATGCCAATCCAACGAATGGCGTCATTATGGGTCACTGCGAAAGTTGAAAGTGCGTCAGAGCCCCAGTATGGTGATTCTCATGTACAACTGTGATGGTGTTATCCTAACACATTATGTTCCTCCACGATAGACCGTCAATGCACAGTATTACTGTTCATCTTTGGAGCATCATCTGTGACCAGCTTTGCACAAGAAGCAACGACACTTTCTGAGCAACCCACCCACCATTTCGCATAACAATGCATGGGCAAATACAGTGCAAGATGTGGCTTCTCTGTTTGGTCGATAGGACTGGGAAGTACTGTACCATCCACCATACTCCCCGGACTTAAGTCCTTGTGATTTTGATTTGATTCCGAAGATGAAGGAACCACTTCATGGCATTCGCTTCTACATCTACATCTACATGGATACTCTGCAAATCACATTCAAGTGCCTGGCAGAGGGTTCATCGAACCACCTTCACAATTCTCTATTATTCCAATCTCGTATAGTGCACGGAAAGAATGAACAACTATATTTTTCTGTACGAGCTCTGGTTTCCCTTACTTTATCGTGGTGATCGTTCCTCCCTATGTAGGTCGGTGTCAACAAAAATATTTTCGCATTTGGAGGAGAAAGTTGGTGATTGGAATTTCGTGAGAAGATTCCGTCGCAACAAAAAATGTCTTTCTTTTAATGATTTCCAGCCCAAATCCTGTATCATTTCTGTGACACTCTCTCCCATATTTCGCGATAATACAAATCGTGCTGCCTTTATTTGAACTTTTTCGATGTTCTCTGTCAGTCCTATCTGGTAAGAATCCCACACCGCGCAGCAGTATTCTAAAAGAGGACGGACAAGCATAGTGTAGGAAGTCTCCTTAGTAGGTCTGTTACATTTTCTAAGTGTCCTGCCAATAAAACACAGTCTTTGGTTAGCCTTCCCCACAACATTTTCTATGTATTCCTCCCAATTTAAGTTGTTCATAATTGTAATATCTAGGTATTTAGTTGAATTTACGGCTTTTAGATTAGACTGATTTATCGTGTAACTGAAGTTTAACGAGTTCCTTTTGGCGCTCATGTGGATGACCTCACACTTTTTGTTATTTAGGGTCAACTGCCACTTTTTGCACCATTCAGATATCTTTTCTAAATAGTTTTGCACTTTGTTTTGATCTTCTGATGACTTTATTAGTCGATAAACGACAGCGTCATCTGCAAACAACCGAAGACGGCTGCTCAGATTGTCTCCAAAATTGTTTATATAGATAAGAAACAGCAAAGGGCCTATAATACTACCCAGGGGAATGCCAGAAATCACTTCTGTTTTACTCAATGACTTTCTGTCAATTACTACGAACTGTGACCTCTCTGACAGGAAATCACAAATCCAGTCACATAACTGATACGATATTCCATAAGCACGCAATTTCACTACGAGCCACTTGTGTGGTACAGTGTCAAAAACCTTCCGGAAATCCAGAAATACAGAATCGATCTGAAATCCCTTGTCAACAGCACTCAACACATCATGTGAATGAAGAGCTAGTTGTGTTTCACAGGAACGATGTTTTCTAAACCCATGTGACTGCGTCAATAGACCGTTTTCTTCATAATGTTTGAACACAATATATGTTCTAAAATCCTGCTGCATATTGATGCTAACAATATGGGTCCGTAATTTAGTGGATTACTCCTACTACGTTTCATGAATATCGGTGTGACCTGTGCAACTTTCCAGTCTTTGGGTACGTATCTTTTGTAGAGCGAACGGTTGTATATGATTGTTAAGTAAGGAGCTAATGCATCAGCATACTCGGAAAGGAACCTAATTGGTATACAGTCTGGACCAGAAGACTTGCTTTTATTAAGTGATTTAAGTTACTTCTCTACTCCGAAGATATTTACTTCTACGTTACTCATGTTGGCAGCTGTTCTCAATTCGAATTCTGGAATATTTACTTCATCTTCTTTTGTGAAAGCATTTCAGAAGGCTGTGCTTAGTAACTCTGCTTTGGCAGCGCTGTCTTCGATAGTATCTCCATTGCTATCGCACAGAGAAGGCATTGATTGTTTCTTGCCATTAATATACTTCACGTATGACCAGAATCTCTTTGAATTTTCTGCCAGGTTTCGAGACAAAGTTTCATTGTGGAAACTGTTATAGGTACCTCGCATTGAAGTCTGCGCTAAACTTTGAGCTTCTGTAACAGATTGCCAATCTTGGGAATTTCGTCAATCTTAGGGATTTTGCATCTGTTTAAAGTTGGCATGTTTGTTTCATTGTTTCTGCAACAGTGTTATAACCTGTTTTGTGTATCAAGGAGGATCAGCTCCGTCGTTTGTTAATTTATTTGGTATAAATCTCTCAATTGCTGCTGATACTATTTCTTTGAATTTAAGCCACATCTGGTCTACACTTATATTATTAAATTGGAATGAGTGGAGATTGTCTCTTAGGAAGTGGTCAAGTGAATTTTTATCTGATTTTTTGAATAGGTATATTTTTCGCTTATTTTTCAAGGATTTGGGGATTACAATATTCAATCTCGCTACGACAACTCTGTGTTCACTAATCCTTGAATCGGTTTTGATGCTCGTAATTAACTCAGGATTATTTGTTGCTAAGAGGTCAAGTGTGTTTTCACAACCGTTTACTATTCGCGTGGGCTCATGAACTATCTGCTCGAAATAATTTTCAGAGAATGCGTTTAGCACAATTTCGGATGATATTTTACGCGTACCTCCGGAATTAAACGTGTATTTTCGCCAAAATATCAAGGGTAAATTAAAGTCACCACTAACTATTATCGTATGAGTCGGGTACGTGTTTGAAATCAAACTCAAGTTTTCTTTGAACCTTTCAGCAACTGTATCATCTGAACTGAGAGGTCGGTAAAAGGATCCAATTATTGTTTTATTCCAGTTGCCAACAATGACCTCTGCCCATACTCACAGGAAGTATCTACTTCAATTTTGTGACAAGATAAACTACTTCTGACAGCAACAAACACACCACTGTCAACCGTCTTTAGCCTATTCTTTCGGAACACCGTTAAGTTCTTCGCAAAAATTTCGGCTGAGCTTATATCCGGCTTTAGCCAGCTTTCAGTGCCTATAACGATTTGAGCATCAGTGCTTTCTATTAGTGCTTGGAGCTCTGGTACTTTCCCAACACAGCTACGATAATTTACAACTGTTATACCAGTGTTTGCTGTACGTTCTTCCTGTGTTCAGCCTGTACCCTTTGTGACTGAAGACCTTCTTGTGTTTTCCTGAGACCCTCTAACCTAAAAAAACCGCCCAGTCCATGCCACACAGCCCCTGCTACCCGTGTAGCCGCCTCCTGCTTATAGTGGACACCTGACCTATTCAGTGGGACCCGAAACCCAACCACCCTTTGGTGCAAGTCGAGGAATCTGCAGCCTACACAGTCGCAGAACCATCTGAGCCTCTGATTCAGACCTTCCACTCAGTTCTGCACCACAGGTCTGCAATTGGTCCTGTCGCCTATGCTGCAAATGGTCAGTACTGCTTATGTCTTGCAAGCAAGACTGGCAGCCTTTACCACTTCTGTTAGCCGCTCAAAACCAGAGAGAATCTCTTCTGATTCAAAGTGACACACATCATTGGTACCGACGTGAGCAACCACATGCAGTTGGCAGCACCCTGTGCTCTTCATGGCATCCAGAGGACCCTTTCCACATCTGGAATGACTCCACCCGGTATGCACATGGAGTGCACATTGGTTTTCTTACCCTTCTTGTCAGCCAAGTCCCTAAGGGGCCCCATAACGCACCTAACATTGGAGCTCCCAACTACAAATAATCCCACCCTCTGCGATTGCCTGGATCTTCCAGGCTGAGTGGTTCCCTCCTGAAAGAGGACAGGCGACAGCATCTGGCTCAGCGACAGTGTCAGCCACAGACAACACCTGGAACCTGTTTGTCAGACAAACCAGGGAGGCCTTCCGTGCGGCTGCCTGGGAAGCCTTTCGCCACCTGCTTTGCCCCAGGGCGACCTCCCACTCAACCACAGGTGGAGGGTCAGCCTCAGTGCGAGCAGTAACTAGGATGGCCACTGGTGAGGACCGATCGGAGGACTCTGGCGTGCTGAACGTCTGTTGGATCCCCATGGCCGGCCCACAACAGTGGTGCCCATCCACTGCAGCCTCTGCTTCAGAACTGTTCCGGAGATTCGACAGGCAGTAGACCGCTCCATTGCACCATCAACAGAACAGGCTCTGCTAACGGTATACTACGCCTTCCACATCACTGACAATGGGTTCTACACAACACTGGTGACTACTTTGAAGGACAGTAACAGGTGCAAACATGTAACGCTTTTGTATCAGTTGTGAATAAATAGTTGCCACCATTTAAGTTCCAACCCTCGTACAAAATCATGGGTTTCATTATTCTTAATTTATTTTTCTTACTTTTCACAGGAAAATTAACATTACTCTTACTTTAAATTCAATCAAGATCTTCAAAACTTTCCATACCCTTCTAGCAGTTTCATCCTCATAGAAAACAAAATCCACTTATATCCCGCAAAACAGAGAGTCAGTTTTTACATTATTCTCTATTGTGAATTTTGTTGTTTTATTCCCATGCATTCAAAAGCAGCAGTAAATTTTAGGCAATTTTCTTTTTCTCTGCATGTTTTCTCTGAAACACACACAAACATAATATTTTTCAGCAAGCTTTTGTATCCAAATCTATCAAAAACTTCTGATGGAAACACATGGCAGTCAGTTAAATCCACCTATTTGAGCTCCCCATGTTTCCTGACCAACCAGAGGAACTTGGAGACATGTAATACTGTGAAATCTCTGAATATCTGCACTATGACAACATTGCTAAGAGGTGGAGAACTAGTTTGGATTGGGCAGAGGCAGGGGAATGAATCAACAAAGAACTACAGCACAATTTGACAAAAGTAATATTTAAAAATAGTAAAAATTTAAAATCAGGGTAGCCAAAAGGGAATTTGAAATTCAATGTAATTATTTTGGAGCTTTATATTTGTTTTTAAACAAATGTTTCATAGACTCCTAGTTAATCTGATGGTGAGCTGCTCAGCTGTAGCACACTAATTAGCCCGGGCAAGCTTTTGTGGCCACTGTTTACTTCTACACCCATAGTATGCGGAACTCTTCATGACAGTTGTGTTCATATATGGTGCAATTTGCCTATATGTTACAAACACACACTACAGAAGTATGCAACAGATCACAAACAGTACTGTTTCAAAAATCCTGTCACTCTTGGCCTCAAGCCAATACCCAATTTTGTTTACAATATGTATAAGTCCTTCCTTTTACTCGAGACAGCAACAAGAAACGTGCAGTTGGCCACTGGCACATCTTACGTATCATACCCTCCTTCATGGCTAATTTAATTTAAAATGGTGATTAGTCTTAGTTCTAGCAACCAGTGAAGCGCAGAACATTATCTTTCAATACAGAGTTGTATTTCTTTTGTGTTAGCAGAAGAGCCAACACCGTGTTACGAGTGGAGACCGAAATGCATGCATTTTAGCTCATGCAGGCTGGCATGAGGAGGGAAGAACTATACTGACGTGAGGTCTGGAACATGACAAGGAATGAGAATTCAGAAAGCGGACGTAATTAATTTGATACTTAACTTTAATCCATTAATGATGAACGTCGCTCTTGATGGTACATGACTCACAATATTATCTGTTCAGAATATATTCTTGAAGATAGTAATTATAGTAACTGAATATGGCACCTTGCTAGGTCGCAGCAAATGTCCTAGCTGAAGGCTATGCTAAACTGTCGTCTCTGCAAATGAGAGCGTATGTAGACAGTGAACCATTGCTAGCAAAGTCGGCTGTACAACTGGGGCGAGGGCTAGGGAGTCTCTCTAGACTAGACCTGCCGTGTGGCGGCACTCGGTCTGCAATCACTGATAGTGGCAACACGTGGGTCCGACGTATACTAACGGACCATGGCGGTGACACCACAATTTCTTGCTGAAATAAACTCCTGCCTTGACTCACATTTGTTATGAATACAGAAACAGTACATGGTGCAATATTATATGGGAGAAATCAGAGGGAGTCTGACTGAATATGCAAAATAACTCCTTTGCAATTATTCAAGAGCAAGCATTTCAGTTTCAATCTTTTGTGTCATCTCTGTTATAAGAATGAACAGCTTACCTGTCCTGTAGAAGAAGTTACTCCAAATGATTCCATAGTGTTCCTTATAAAGTTGCAGCATGCTACCAATCCAGCTGTCTGGCTTCCAACATAAACATCCTACAATTAAAAATGATGTGCAATATTAACAATAATGACTAAAATTTTTGTTCAAAACATTTGATGCTAAATAAAACAAAAACCTCAGTTATTTACTACTAACATGATGATGATACTCATGGAAATACTTTACCATTTTTTAAAATGCGTGGTCCAGTCAAATTAATGGGACCACCTATCAGAAGCATTAATAAACACCTTTTGCAGTGCAGACTGGCGGGAAGAGAGCCAATGATTATCTGGAAGGTACTGACAGGGATGTGGAGGGACTCTAGTGCTGTGGCAGCTGCACTTGGTTTCATGGCAACGGATCCATGGTGCTAACAGACCGATAGAGGTGATCCCACAGATTCACGACTGAGTTTAAATCTGTGAAGTTTGGTGGCCAGGGTGAGGCGAAGCGTCGTATACTGATCCTGCCTTGGAGGCGGTTAAGTGGGAGAAGTGTCTCAGAGTTGGATGGTGACAGATGGTGACGTGAGACTGGACGCGCATGTAGTTTATGTATCAGCCGATAAAGGACAGAATTGGATAGGGGACTGTAATTTAGTTTCGATTATGCCCACTAGAGTGCACTAAAGTAATAGAATGTTTTTCATAAACTGTTCTAGTATTTTCATAAAGTGTTATTATGTCTTTTTGTGTATGTAAAATGTTGTAAATGTGTTTTAGCAGTATGAATGATGCGTGAGTGTGGTTTAAGGTTAATATGAAGATAATTGTTTAACGAGTTATGTGGTGGCATTTAGTGTGGGAACATTTCGAAGACATATGGATGTGGACAAAGGGGATTTTTGTAGAATAGATCTGTAACGTAAGTTTATGGTAAAGGGAAAGTTAATTCAGGCATAAATAACAATAGTAACTAACTTTATGCATAAACAAAACTTCAGCATATTAGATAATTACGTCGGTAAAAAGTGCAGTCGTTAGGTTTACTATTTTGCGATTGGTTATTGATAAAAAGCACGGACTGACGCGGGAGAATGTTGTTTTGCTGTTGGCTGTTGAATAAAATCACCAATGGTAAAGCAATATTCTTCGCGCGCCTTTCTCTGCTGGTAGAGAAGACTTAAGAGTATTCTAGAGAGGAGTCAGAGCCTAGCCATGAAACAGTTCAGACGTGTGTCATAATAGTTCCGATGGAAATGATAAGTTGCCGGATCTAGCAGTGTTTCATACATCAAAAGTGTTGTAAAGTGACAGCATAATTATTCCGATGGGTGTGTAGAAATTTCAGAATTTTTTTAGTGAATTTTATGATGAGAAAAGACATAAATTCTGCGTGGCGTATTTGTCGGTGGCTAAAAACTGTGACTGCATTAGGTACCGACAGACTTAATTAAGGACATTTCCAACTTTCATTTCGTTTGAAAACTTTCTCCTGAAATTTAGATTAGTGACTTTAATTGCAGCCTGGTTAACGTTGAAGTATAGTAGGTTTTGCTCGGCTTCCCTACTGATGATCTGCTGAGACAATGTTCACAGGTAGATGCAGGTTCGTCGTAAAGGGATGGAAGGAACCGCGCCGCCGCAAGGGGAGTACTGTAAACTCATCCTGGCGTTCTTTGAATTATGCACATACACTGTGAGCTGTGTGACACATTGCTCTGTCCTTCTGGTTGGTGCCATCATGCTGACGAAAAGCCAAACAGCACGTAGGTGTGGATACGGACCCCGAGGAGAGATGTGCATGTGTGATTATCCACTGAGCTTTCCAGAATGACGAGAACACCCAGGCAATGGCACAAAAACATTTTGTGAACTGTAACACTCCCTCCTCCAGCCTGGGCACTCCTGATGACTGTCGCAGAGAAGTACACACCAACAGCCATCTGTCCAATGGAGAATAAAATGTGATTCACCTGGAAAGGCCACCTGTGACCACTCAGTTGATTTCCAGCAGCAGTACTGAAATACAAATTCCAGTCTTTGTCACCGATAAATAGCAATCGACACGGGCACAAGAACTAGGCGCCTGCTGTCGAGGCCAATATACAATGACGTTCACAGACTGGCCATTGAGGAGACGCTGCTGGTAGCCCCCTCAGTTCACCTCGGTCGTCAGTTACTCAAGAGTTACATGTCTATTCACCTGTACACATCTCCACAGCCACCATTCAGCCCTGTCGTCTACAGCCCACAGTGCACCACAGCTGCCTAGGCACTGCTACACAGCTAGTGTTGCCACCAGCCATCTGAGAGTGGTTTTGCACAGTGAC
The DNA here is from genome assembly GCF_023864275.1 of Schistocerca cancellata. NCBI lineage: Eukaryota > Metazoa > Arthropoda > Insecta > Orthoptera > Acrididae > Schistocerca > Schistocerca cancellata. The sequence goes on from NC_064629.1 coordinate 781,004,574, forward strand.
ATTGAACATAGGCAGTCGTTACACTAATGTAACTGGACTGTGTAATGTATACCACAACAAAAGCATTATAGTTTGGGAATGCTGCTGTCATATTATTAAAAAGACTTTTGGTTGACTGATACCCAGGAAAAAAAGTAGGGTAGGGGTCAAATATGTCCACAGCACTCAACACTGTCTGACTAAAGAGCTACATCTACATCTACATGGCTACTCTGCAAATCACACTTAAGTGCTGGACAAAGGGTTTACCCAACCACCTTCACAATAATTCTCTCTAATTCCATTCTCAAAGAGCATGCAAAAAAAACTAACATACACTATGTGATCAAAAGTATCCGGACACCCCCAAAACCCAGAACCATATGTTTCTCATATTAGGTGCATTGTGCTGTCACCTACTGCCAGTTACTCCATACCAACGACCTCAGTAGGTATTGAGATAACCGATCACAGACTTGAAAAGCAGCTACAAACACTTCAGAACCAGATAGATACCTATAAGATACTATAAATATTATGTGAAAGAACTTGCTCCCCTTCTAACAGTAATTTATCGTAGATCACTTGAGCAACGAAAGGTACCTAACGACTGGAAAAAAGCGCAGATCACTCCCGTTTTTAAGAAAGGTCATAAGACAGATCCACACAATTATAGACCTATATCGTGCTCAGGCTGATGTCGTAAGGCATTTGACACCGTCCCGCAATGCTGTTTAATGAAAAAAATACAAGCTTAGGGAGTATTGGTGCAGACCTGTGACTGGATTCAAGACTTTCTTGCAGATAGAACTCCACACATCGCTCTTAAAGGAACTAAATTGACAGATGTAAAGGTAATATCTGGAGTACCACAGGGAAGTGTGATAGGACCGTTGCTGTTCACAATATATATAAACGATCTAATAGAAAACGTCGGATGCTCTTTAAGGCAATTCGCAGATAATGCAGTTGTTTATACCAAAGTAGTAACGCCAGAAGATAGTAAGAATTTGCAGAATGACCTGCAGAGAATTGATGAATGGTGCATTACCCTGAACGTAAAAAAATGTAACATATTGCACATACATAGGAAAAGAAATCCACTACTGTACAGCTACACTATTGATAACAAACATCTGGGGACAGCATCTGCCATAAAACATCTAGGTGTAACTATCCGGAGTGACCTTAACTGGAATGACCATACAAAAAAGATAGTGGGAAAAGCAGACACAAGACTCACATTTTTCAAATGAATCTTAGGGAAACGTAACTCATCCACAAAAGAAGTGGCTTATAGGGCACTTGTTCGCCCAATTTTTGAGTACTGTTCATCTATCTGGGATCCCTATCAGGTAGGACTGATAGAGGAGATAGAGAAGGTCCAACAAAGAGCGGCACGTTTCATCGCGGGATTGTTTAGCTGGCAAGAGAGCATAACAGAGATGCTAAACAAACTCCACTGGCAGACGTTACAAGAGAGACGTTGTCCATCACGGAGAGATTTACTACTGAAATTTTGGGTCAGCACTTTTCAGGAGGAGTCAGACAACATATTACTTCCCCCCACATACATCTCACATATTGACCATGAGGAAAAAATTCGAGAAATCAGAGCCAATACAGAGGCTTACCAACAATCATTCTTCCAACGCACTATTCACGAGTAGAACAGGGTTGGAGGGATCAGATAGTGGTACCTAAAGTACCCTCCACCACACACCACTAGGTGGCTTGCGGAGTATTATGTAGGTGTAGATGTAGACATTGTGAGAGAGCAAAATGGTGGTCAGGTGATTGGGTGTCACTTGTGTCATAACTCTGTACGTCAGATGTCCACACTTCTGAACATCCCTAGGTCCACTGTTTTCGATGTCATAGTGAAATGGAAACGTGAAGGGACACATACAGCACAAAAGCGTACAGGCCAATCTCATCTGTTGACTGACAGGCAGGTTGCAATGTGTAATACGCAGACATCTATCTAGACCATCACACAGGAATTCCAAACTGCATCAGGATCCACTGCAAGTACTATGAAAGTTAGGCGGGAGGTGAGAAAACTTGGATTTCATGGTCAAGTGGCTGCTCATAAGCCACACATCACGCCGATATATGCCAAATGACGCCTCGCTTGGTGTATGGAGCGTAAACATTGGATGATTGAATAGTGGAAAAACATTGTGTGGAGTAACGAATCACAGTACACAGTTTGGCGATCCGATGGCAGGGTGTGGGTATGGTGAATGCCCGGTGGAGGTCATCTGCCAATGTGTGTAGCGCCAACAGAAAATTCGGAGGCGGTGGTGTTATGGTGTGGTCATGTTTTTCATGGAGGGGGCTTGCACCCCTTGTTGTTTGCATGGCACTATCGCAGCATGGGCCTACATTGATGTTTTAAGCACCTTCTTGCTTCCCACTGTTGAAGAGCAATTTGGCAATGGTAATTGCATCTTTCAACATGATTGAGCACCTGTTCATAATGCACGGGCTGTGGTGGAGTGGTTACATGACATTAACTTCCCTGTAGTGGACTGGCCTGCACAGAGTCCCGACGTGAATCCTATAGAACATCTTTGAGATGTTTTGGAACATTGACTTTGTACCAGGCCTCACCGACCGACATCGATACCTCTCCTCAGTGCAGCACTCCATGAAGAATGGTCTGCCATTCCCCAAGAAACCTTCCAGCACCTGATTGAATGTATGCCTGCAAGAGCGGAAGCTGTCATCAAGGCTAAGGGTGGGCCAACAACATATTGAATTCCAGAATTACCGATGGAGGGTGCCATGAACTTTTAAGTCATTTTCAGCCAGGTTCCAGATACTTTTGATTCCATAGTGTACATCTGTCCATGTGAGCTCTGATTTCCCTTATTTTATTATGATGCTCATTTCTCCCTATGTAGGTCAGCATGAACAAAATATTTTCATATTCAGAGGAGAAAGTTGGTGATAGCTGAAGTCTGGAGTACCCAGACACCCACTTGTTCGTCACAGTACACCAGCACCAGTAGGTTGACTGACACACACACACACACACACACACACACACACACACACACACACTTATAGATCAATTCACACAAAAGTTTTGGTTTGTTTTTAGCAACTGAACAGATCAGCCTACTTGCAGTCCAATTATTACCAAAGGAACTGACAAAGCCTGTAAATAAGAGAACCCCGCAGAGTGCATAGAATCTAGAAAGCTAAAAAATTTAAAAAAATTATGCTATATGTGGTGCACGTAGATCATCTATTCTGAGCAGCAGTGGTGAATTGGTGGTCTCACGTTTGTTCCCAACTGTGTCCACGGTATCAGCTCATGTGGCCACTGACATAGTGTGAGGTCTGAGAAACTCATAAGCACAATGGGACATGGATGCTGTATGATGACTTCGGGTCAAACGTCATCTGTTTAGCCAGTGTAGATACAACAACCTTCTCCCCTTTAACTGGGCAGGGAATGGTAGCCTAGTGGGTAGGGCACTTGACTCCAACCCTGGGTATCCCAGATTTAACATAGGTAGGGGAGGGGATATTTCCACATTCCAGACCCTAAACAATGGCCTTAGATCTTCTCAGCCTGCTGTCAAAATGAGTTCTGGGGATATTTTCTGGATGGGGTGAGGGACTTGCCAACCCCTCCCCCTCCCAGTGCTGTAGTAGACAGAATGGTTTCACTCTGCCAGCAATCAAGCACAGTCTGATAATGGGCTTGCACTGCAAACTTCTTAACCAATCCCTCCAAGTGGTAACCATCCAGCCTGTGTGGGATTGGCATCAATCAAAAGAGGCAGTTATAAGTATCTTGATGAGACCTGTGTCTCTGCTGTCGTGAAGAGGCAATGCAAATACTATCGAGAAGTCAGAGATGTTGGACTGTGTTAGATCATAGCTGCAAGAGGAGCTGGGATGAAGACATTCCTCAATGGACAATACAGCAAGGTTTCCACCAGATCCAAAACTCCATCTGGTGCTTCAGCTGTGTTTATAGTGGATGGTGATTGTATTGAAACACTGCCAAACTGATGGTGTTCATGCCAATGCTGTAGAGGGAGTCAGCATGGACATCAAATTTGCGGCTAGGGAGTGGTGTTACGAGAAACTCATGACTCAGGTACAAGAGCTCACACGCAAGGCAACTTGAACATACTTTTAGCAGAGGGAAATCAGTGAAGTTTAATAAATGGATGACCTGCAATGAAAACTGCATGTATGACAAAACATATTTAATGAATACATTATTTCACCACCATAATATTTTGACCTTCACATTTTCTTACCCTCTCATTTAGAAATATTATAGTATTTTAAAATGGCCTTACTTTTCATTCAGTGAGCATGTGCGCAGAAGTAAAGGTTTTGGCTGCTATAATCACAATCATTTATGAAGTCATTCTAGGACTGTCCAGTGAAAGAAATAATAGTCTTTATGAAACATAAATGTATACAGAATGAGATTTTCACTCTGCAGTGGAGTGTGTGCTTATATGAAACTTCCTGGCAGATTAAAACTGTGTGCCGGACCGAGATTTGGACTCTGACTAGGGACCTTTGCCTTTTGCGGGCAAGTGCTCTACCATCTGAGCTACCCATCAGCCTACTTGCAGTCCAATTATTACCAAAGGAATTGACAAAGCCTGTAAATACGGCTGTAAGCATGACTCATGCGCCGTCCTCTCAGCTTTACTCCTGCCAGTACCTTGTCTCCTACCTTCCAAACTTTGCAGAAGGTCTCCTGCGAACCTTGAAGAACTAGCACTCCTAGAAGAAAGGAAATTATGGAGACATGACTTAGTCACATATATCAGCGCACACTCTGCTGCAGAGTGAAAATCTCTCTCCCAGGCAACTCTTCATTAAGGAACACGCATCTACATCTACATCTACATTTATACTCCGCAAGCCACCCAACGGTGTGTGACGAAGGGCACTTTACGTGCCACTGTCATTACCTCCCTTTCCTATTCCAGTCGCGTACGGTTCACGGGAAGAACGACTGCTGGAAAGCCTCCGTGCGCGCTAGAATCTCTCTAATTTTACATTCGTATAAGTAGGGGGAAGCAACAAATTCGAAACCTCATCCAGAAACACACCCTCTCGAAACCTGGACAGCAAGCTACACTGTGATGCGGAGCGCCTCTCTTGCAGAGTCTGCCACTTGAGTTTGCTAAACATCTCCATAACGCTATCACGCTTATCAAATACCCCTGTGACGAAACGCGCTGCTCTTCTTTGCATCTTCTCTTCTCCTCTGTCAACCCAACCTAGTACGGATCCCAATGTGTGCCCTTAATGTTACGATTAGGCAGTGCACAGCGCATAGAAGACATCTGTGATACTAGACAGCTTTCTTTATGTTTGACCCTATCATTTTTGATCAATGCATGTAATGCCTGTTGGTCGCGCTTCATCCACAGTTCATTCAGTTGGTAGTGCATTGAGAATGGCTACTTTCTAGCTGAAATCTAGATCTGCCAATAAAATTTCAAAAGGACGACTGATAACTGAAATCTATTATTTACAAAACATTATTCTGTCAAAGATCTGATCTCTTTCTCTTACCTCTTTAAATGGGGGACCACTGTTCCTCACATCTGCAAGTATTACGTCTCTATTACTTTGCACATGTTCCCCTTGTGGTGCTAAACAGCAACTATCAAGACAAGACCAAATGGAAAGATTGGACCTTTAATATCAATTTACCAACTGAACATAGAGGGCATAAGCAGGGAAAAGAGTGAATGTTTATCCAGAATACAGAAAGAACATCAAATTGATATCATCTTATTCTAAGAAATCCATGTAGAACTTCACAGCAGAGGAAAGATTCCAGGCTTTAAGCTTGTTACTACTAAAGGTCATCCGAAATATGGCCCAACTTATGCAACAAGCAACATTAGGTCTTGCCATCATGTTCAGACGATAACATTTTCACAGTCACAGTTAAAGTGAGGAACTTGACAATAGTCAACCTGCAAACACTGCCAGGATGCAACTGGCCCCCTGCACTTGTGCTCTCTCTACAACAACAAATTATCATTGCTGGAGACTTCAAAAGCCACAACATACCTTGAGGACATCAAGAATGTGACAAAAATGGACAAAAAACTTGTTGACTGCATGGAAACAGAAAACCTCAAATTTGTACATGATGTGAAAGGCAAGGCAACCTTCTTTTCTGCCTGATGGATTAAGGGCTGCACACTTGACCTGTCCTTTATCACAGTCTCCAAATATGTCCAATGAGGTGTGCCACTAAGTCATAACAAGATTCCCTTCTTGTTAGCATCGTACAATATTGTTCCAGAGAGGACTGTTCATACCCATCATCTACTACTATCCAAAGCCAAGATGGAACATTAAAAAAAGCCAACTGGTCTGTATTTTACACACAAACAGATAAGATGGATAAAACCAACCTTCAACAACTACAATAGAGATTCATTGGTGTATTGAGAAGTGGAGCAAAATAATGCATACCAAGAGGATGTTGCAGATAATACACTCCTGGCTGGAATGAAGACAGCGGATGGCTTCACAAGAAATTCGAAGACAGTACTGATCCTGCTACTGCCTCTGACCTTCTACATTCACTAAACCAGAGCAGACAAAAAAGATTGAAAGAAACTGTAGCTTCCTTGGATCACATTCAGTCCAGCAGGAAGGCCTAGTTCTTAAACAGCAAGCTGAATACAGCAAACACCATCACCCGACAAAAATCTAACACAAATTTAGATGATATGGCCAATTACATGATCTTCACCTCTAAGTCAACAACAGATAAACACATCAAAAGAGAAATTAGACACCTCTTAACAGTAAAGATACAGTTGGCTCCACAAACATCTGTGTTTTTCCAATCCATTCCAATTGGAAGAGACCATCATAGGAGCTATAAAGAACATGAAAACTAGGAAGACATAAGGCGTTGATGGTATTTATGCTGAGTTTCTGTTGTACTGTGGTCCTGGTATTCTCAAATGGCTGGGCACCTTCTTTTTGCAAATATCTCAAGTCAGGTCATCTTCCACCTCTCTTCAAGAAAACTAGGTTCACTGCTGTACTAAAACCAAATGAAGATCCATTTAAAGTTGAAAACTGCCCCATTGCTCTCCTTAGTGTCACGTTAAAGCTCCTGGAGAGGCTAATTCATAACAGAATATGGTTAGCCATCACAAACATGACCCAATAGGGAAAGCTCAGTCTAGACCAGGAAGAGGATGTGAGGAACAGGTGCTAGCAATAGCAACTCATATCAAAAATGGCATTGAGAAGCAGAAGATAAACAGGAGGGTCCTCTTGGATCTAAATGCAGCCTGCGATACTGCCTGGCATGACAAACTCCTGTTCAAATTCATCAGCATCATTCCGCATCACAAACTAACCATTCTAATTAGCAACATAATCAACAATAGATACTTGGAGTTTTTCTGAGAACTCTGAAAGCAGAGTTCACAAAATAATATATGGTATCCCACAGGGTTCTGTTTTGGCTCCATTCCTTTTAAATTTGTATACATACGATCTTCCAGAAAGAAAGACCAGGAAATTTATTTATGCTGATGATATTGCTTTGATCGCTCAGGATCAAAGCTTCAGGGAAGCCAAAGCAACACTAACATAAAACATGAAGACGTTGGATGAATACTTCAAACATAACTCTCATTGCAATACTCCAAAATACCTAGGTGTGCCCATAGGCAGGTCTTTGACATACAAAAGCCATCTCTGGAATGTGGCAGCTAAAATCAAAACTTGGAACGATGTACTCCAGAAGTTAACAGAAACCGCCTGATGTGACACTACAACAGTCCTCAGATCAGCTCTAGCTCTTTCATATTCATTCACGGAATACTGCAGTTCCCCCTGGCTAACCAGTGGTCACAGTAAAATAATTGACACACAGTTCAGTTAACCAATGCACCTCCTCATCGCAGGGTGTATTTTCCCTGCAAACATACAATGGCTATTGGTACTTAGTGATACTTCAGCACCATCCATAAGATCACAGCAATGGCTGAATCCAGAATTACCAAGCCATTCAGAAATTTCATCACCAGAACCCCAACAACTGAGGTCTAGAAAACCATTGCAGCATACAGCAATCAGCTTGCAGACACTAACTTCAACATGCAAGAAGCCTTCAACAATAGCAAGAACAATCTTCCATGAAGCACTGTCAATTAATCAAAGCTCCCTGGGACTGACGAGGAAGTTTTCATCCACCCCAACAACACTAGTGCATACTGAATTGGATCAGAACTGCATTGCTGTGCCAATGGGGATGGAAGTTCTACCATGAATGTGTGACTCTGGTGACAAGGAGCAAATAGTACCTCACATAATATTTGAATGTTTCCTCAGAACATTCAAAGGGACACTGGAAGACCTTCACAATTTGTCTGCAGAAGCTTTTGACGGGATTTTCAACTCTTACTTAGAGCTGTGAACCCATTACGAACTTGAGATAGTGAGTATCAGTATAGAAATGTATAACAACAAAAATAAGCCATTTTTGAAAACATACTGTAATTCCTTCTCATCCCATCTGTTAAGTCTCCCCTGACTTGGGGTTCTGGGCAACTTTTCTGAACCCTCCGCATTTCTTAAATCTCACCAGTACTTTTCCTTCAACCCTTTTCCTTCCCCTACAACCCTTCTGCCAGAAGGAGGCGCCACTGGCTCTGAAAGCTTGCAGATTTCAATGCCTTAATATGTGTGTTCTACTGCTGCCACTTGGTGTACAGAAATGTATGTATTTGTTGTAAATGGTTGCCTATATTTCTCTGTCACCATACAATAAATAAATATATAACCTCTTTAAAGTAATGAAGCAAATATTTAGAAATTACAGAGCACGGAAAGAAATTAAAGAGCAAAATATTATGATTATTTCCACAATGGCCCTAGTTGGACCCTGGTGGAGAATTCCTTTGGTACATAAGAAATATTATTCAAATTTTTTGATGGCATCAGTGGAATATTTTTTCTAAATCCTTTCTCAATATGTATCTTGTGTTTCAGTTTCCATTTCAGCATTTTTTTAAACTGTGACATCTGGTGTTATCTCCAAACATTTGTCCATTATTGAGCTTTTTAGCTTGATGTGGAACCAAGATAACTTGACTTAAATAAGATCTTGAGCGAAAGAAAAGTGTTAAGGTTTTGCTGTTTAGCCCACCAATGCTCATAAAATGTGAGAGAGGTGTGAAAATAAACAGTGGCACTCTTACTTCATATGGATGTAAGAATAAACAAGGAAAACTTTGGGAAAATCCAATAAAATTGTCTTGGGCATCTCAATCATCTAGCATGAAATGACACAAATTCCTAATAGAATTAAACAACCAAGTACCTTGAAATTATCCCAGCTGGCACTACCTTGGGTTACTCCAGGTCAGTCCAGGAGAATGAATGCCCTGCCTGCTAACGTTTGCAGAATGTCCTTCTCCATCATCACAGCACTGTAACAAACAGCACTCGATACACGAGTCTTATGAGCATTACGAACACAATGGAAATTCACAGGGTCACTATGTCAAACGGCTATCACTGGTTCTTGCCCCACTGTCACTCGTGACTGTAATAATGTGGCACAGTGCTAATGAGCGTATGGGAGAGGCTGTGACTACAGGAGCAGTAAAGGGAAGTTGCTGAAGGATGACAACTGCAGTTGATTCTGGTGGCAAGCCATGTGACTGCCCATTGACTGAACTGAAAAAAGAAAAACAGCTGTCATCTCAGATTCCTGCAGCAAATGGTGGCAGGTATCTAACACACCAAATATCAGTATATGGAGGCCCAGATAAGGGAGCCCATTTGAACTATGGACACTGCCACAACACAGGTGCATATGGTACTGGCCAGATGACGTTCAGTAATGTTTCACAGCCTGTTGCTGAAGTATTTCCACAAGGCAATGACCATGTGTGGTTATGAACCTGTAAGTACTTTGTAACATGTGAGGGTATCATCTGCAGCCTTAATTTTTTTGAAAAACTAATTCTGAGGTGCCTGATGTATGTCAGGTGCATTGGATCTGATAGTTACAGGGCCTTTTGTACAAAAGTATATTCTTCATTTGAGTTTTAAAAATGTACACTGTTTTCCCATGTGAAGCAGGATGGAACAGCAGCAGACATGAACTGTGGTCAGTTGCCTGTTACAATGATGTATGATGTTCCGTCAATGACGAACTCTGTTAGGGCTTTGGGCAAAGGGAAAAAGATTGTGGAGGGTCTGCCTGAGTCTGTGCTCAAGCCTGGTGTGCTCAGTGAGGTGCCTAGTACATTGCCTCTGTTTTGTGGCTGGTGATGAACAGTGGTTAAAATTTTTTCTTGTTTTAGTTGCATGGTCACACTTGAACTTCTGAAGCCTTAATTTCTTTGAAAAACTAATTCTGAGGTGCCTGATGTATGTCAGGTGCATTGGATCTGATAGTTACAGGGCCTTTTGTACAAATTTCATGAACTGGTAATCCACTCCTTAATAAATGTCATGAATGTGAAAACTGGTGCTAGATTTGATGGCAAAGTAGACTCTGCACTATCTGAAATTTTTACTGTTACATATAAATATGTAATGGATACTGTTTTCTCACTTTTGAAGCTGCTGTTGTTGCACACCCATCTGTTCTTGTTGTTGTTACTGTTACTGCAGTTGCTCTTGCGATATATTTAAAAATTATGGGTTCACCACTCTTACCACTTCAGTGAAAACTTAAATTTTTATCTTTCATTTCTCACCATTTACTGAAACCAGTAGCCAGACCTCAATGGGACGATCACTCGTATACCTGTCTACTCACGGTTATTGTTATCAACTGATAATTTTAGCCTAATCACAGTTCAAGTATCACAAAAAGAATTCTGAAGTCCATCAACAAGATAATCACACAAACTACAAAGAATATACCAATCACAAACAAACCTAAGCTAAATAATGGTTCACTAGGTCTAAAGTTATGTATGGTGAGTACAGATGGTTCACCAAGGAATGTAGAGATAAGATGGCAGTCCCTGTTTTATTCCAAATTGTGGGACATGGCATGACATGTAAAGCTTGTACAACTAATGAGAGTGGAAACTCTAGCCTGAGTCACAGCTGATTATCATCTGTTCTTCCAGTTGAGAAACAAGAAAACTAGTTTTCATAACAGTTTAAGACAATTTGCCTCTTCATATAATTTCATTATTGATACTGCTCATCTTATATATTGGTTGGAGATGAATATCCATGGTCATGGAAGAAGACAACAGATGGCCATGTATTTGTACAATCTACAGAATTAATTACATAAACCTGACTATATTAAAATCTTGGAAACTTACACAAATAGCTGTGACAGTTCACGAACTAAGTTAAAACATTCAGTTCCCCTTGTACTCACAACAGTACTTTGAATTATGCCTTGTGAAAGTATGTACTAGTCAACAAATACGCCCAAATTCAATTTTAATGGTGTTATCAACTGAATTTTTGATATAATACAATTAAAAAATATATTGTGTGACATGAAAGGAATAATCTGGAATATAATACCACACAATAATAGAGAATAAATAAAGTGTGGACATTCTTCTGACATTGCTCTCAACTTGTTACTTGCATATTAATAAAGATGAGTTTAGTTATTATCAAACAAATTTCTCTATTCTACAAAGTAAATACAAACATAATCTTTAATAACAAATTTAATAAAAACTGAACATAATACTTATTACTTACATTCCTTTTATTTAACAGCATTTTATTTACAAAGTGAATCAGATTCATTATAATACTTGTTGTTTTACTTGTGTCAAAGTCATCAGCCAGTGCTGAATGAATACTGATCCTTGCCTCTTCTAATGACTGAAAAGCAAAATATACACTAATGAGAATATTTACCTTTCAGTACTTTATTTACAATTTCTTCAATAAAGCAATGAAACTAATATACCTTCAGAACTTCAGGTTCGTCAATTACTCCTGTATCTTTATATCCATTTATAGAAGCTTCACAGTCTACAAGAAAATCCTCAATCTTTCTGTACACTCCTCGAGCGTGCTCCATTGATGAGTGGGTAAACTCAATGCCTGTAAAAAGCATAGGTAAACTTTTAAAAAAATCACTATCACTAATCCTGAAAGCAATAAATCATACAAAAAGCTTTGAGAAAACTTTAACATAACATCAAGAGCACAGTGAGAGCAAAGCTGCTTATACTAATCTTCCGCATGCTCAATTCTTCCTTAGTAAGCCACTAAAATAGAACAACAAATGAAAGCAAAGATTTAATTTGACCCCCCACAATGAATACAACAACACGGATATCTTAGTGATACTTAAACCTACATGACATCAGACTTCCGTTACAGAAAACTGGCGTCCTTATAACATCATAACGTTAAATAGGGCAAAATTGCCTTTTTTTAATTATTGATGCAATTATATTTGGAGCAAGCCACCCATCAATGTGAGGGGGACCTCAGATATGATAATGTTGCAAAATTCTGCTTCCTATGAAATTGGAAAACATGGGTGGTGTGTGTGTGGGGGGGAGGGGGGGGGGGGGAGTGAAATATTTAATGATATTTAATGAGACAAACATGAGTAACTTTCACAAAAATCATTATCATTTTAACCCAGTCTTCGCGACTGAGCAAGGTATTAAATTCAACTACAAATCTACAACTAAAACCAAATGTGAATCAGAACAGTATTAATTTACCATCAATAAGCAAGTCTCTCAAGGTATTATTGTCTTTTATGAAATACAGAAAAATTATAAAAGGTGAAATAAGACACCAAAAGCAGAGTTAATACACTTAAAGACTGATAGCCAATGGTAAGGAGTAGCCAACAAACTACCAAGCATGAGTATTCCCAAATTAAAATTAAATCCAACATTATGACCCACACAAAGTCACAAAACTGGTCCTATATGAGTAAGGACACTTTTTAAAAAAAACTTGTACAGATGTGTAAACTAAATGTAAGTACGTAATTCCACAGTCAGGCCCAGAGGACCACATGCTGCCGACTGACCATCATGTCATCCTCTTTCATATAGCATCACTTGGAAATGTTATGGAGGGGGATGGAGTGAACACACTGTACACTGCTCTCCTGGACATTGTCTACATTTCAGATGTTGGAACCACTACTTCTCATTCGAGTAGCTCCTCAACTGGCATCATGGGACTGACTGCACCCCATTCCAGTCCTCCCATCAAAGAAAAATCCATGGCACTACCGAAAAATTGAACCCGGGTCCTCTGCATGGCAGTCAGACATGCTGACTGTTGTAACCATGACTGAAACGGTTGTGGGGTGGCCAAGAACGAAGTGCGGTGGGACCAAACGGAGAGCGGCCCACGAACAAACAAACGAACAGAAAGGACAGACACGAACAACGATGGACGACTGAGTGAGACCTTATGACGACAACACGCAAGAAGCAATGGGGTGACAGAGACAACCAAACGAGTTCACAATGCCCGCTTGTAATGAAAACAAAGTACTGTAAACACGCTGTCTGTTGCCGAGAGGTTAATAGACTCCACGGAGTTCAGACTGCCTAGCTGAGCGAGAGGCAGGCACTTATATACATAATAAGGCATGCCGCTATTGGCTGCTGGGACCATGTAATCCACCATGGCACCCTTATGTTATAAGCGAGCCAGGAACATGCGTAGCCGTGGCTTGCGGCGCAACAGCTGTAGAGACCTCTAGTGGTAATCGAGGTCCATGCTGTGTGGCGCGGATTCAAAACCCACGGCGCTTGGTACCAGACTGACTGCTCAGCTATGGAGATGGATGTAAACTAAAGGCAATTAAAAAATGGAACATTCATTCAGCTACACAGTTTGTGGAAGAGATTTCACACAGGTCACGAATTACATCTCGTCAGACTGGGAAAGACATTTTTTAGCAGTTTGCTTTCCTAAAAGGTGCACATGAAATTAAGTTTGCAACATGAGTTTACATACATCATTTCTCTGAAGGACAATAAGAGTAATTAAGCAAGCAGTGTTATCAAATAGCAGTGATTTCTCCCAAGATCAAGAGAAATGACAAAAACAGTGCTTTTTTATGAAAGAAAAAACAGTGCTGTTTTTATGAAAGATAAAACACTCCAACAGTTCTAACTTGGGCAGCTACAGAACGTAAGAATCATACAGGCCATATACTTATTTCTGCTAAATTAAAACAAAAATAAAGACAGAACATTTATGTTGCTAAAGATTAATATTATTTGTATTTGAAATAAACTGTTCAAGGTGAAGCATTTTCCTAGCACTACATGGTGACACATTTATCAGAACACTGTCTAGCACACTATTTAGTTTCATTCCTCATGGACATGTGGGCATCATATTAGGAAACTGAGAAAAAATTGTGATGCTGGAATTTATATCAGGTATGGTTTAACGTGATGTAGTGATGTAGTTGTTAGAGTATAGGACAAGGACAGTGTTCTGCTCATGGGTGATTTTAACGCCAGGATTGGAAATCGAACAGAAGGGTATGAAAAGGTTATGGGTAAATTTGGAGAGGATATGGAGGCCAACAGGAACGGGAAACAACTCTTGGATATCTGTGCCAGTATGGGCTTAGTAATCACAAACTCCTTTTTTAAACATAAGAACATTCACCGGTATACTTGGGAAGGCAGGGGAACCAGATCTGTCATTGACTATATAATAACAGATCAGGAATTCAGGAAGGCTGTGAGGAACACACGTGTATTCAGGGGATTCTTTGATGACACTGATCATTATTTAATCTGCAGTGAAATTGGGATTGTGAGGCCGAAAGTGCAGGAGGTCAGGTCCATATGTAGGAGGATAAGAGTGGAGAAACTTCAGGATAAGGAAATCAGGCACAAGTACATAACAGCGATCTCAGAAAGGTACCAGTTAGTTGAATGTAGTCAATTACAGTCACTGGAAAAGGAATGGACAAGGTACAGGGACACAGTACTAGAAGTGGCTAAAGAATGTCTTGGAACAGTAGTGTGTAAAAGTAGGATGAAGCAAACATCTTGGTGGAATGATACAGTCAAGGCAGCCTGTAAAAGGAAAAAGAAGGCGTATCAAAAATGGCTACATACCAGAACCCAGGTAGACAGAGAAAGTTATGTTGAAGAAAGAAACAAAGCCAAACAGATAATTGCAGCATCCAAGAAGAAATCGTGGGAAGACTTTGGAAACAGGTTGGAGACTATGGGTCAAGCTGCTGGAAAACCATTCTGGAGTGTAATTAGCAGTCTTCGAAAGGGAGGTAAGAAGGAAATGACAAGTATTTTGGACAGGTCAGGAAAACTGCTGGTGAATCCTGTGGATGCCTTGGGCAGATGGAGGGAATATTTTGAAGAGTTGCTCAATGTAGGTGAAACTGCGATCAGTAATGTTTCAGATTTCAAGGTAGAATGGGATAGGAATGATGATGGAAATAGGATCACATTTGAGGAAGTGGAAAAAATGGTCAATAGATTGCAATGCAATAAAGCGGCTGGTGTGGATGAAATTAAGTTGGAACTCATCAAATACAGTGGAATGTCAGGTCTTAAATGGCTACACAGGATAATTGAAATGGCCTGGGAGTCGGGACAGGTTCCATCAGACTGGACAAAAGCAGTAATTACACCAATCTTTAAACATGGAAACAGGAAAGATTGTAACAACTACAGAGGTATCTCTTTAATCAGTGTTGTGGGTAAAATCTTCGCAGGTATTGTTGAAAGGAAAGTGCGAGTATTAGTTGAGGACCAATTGGATGAAAATCACTGTGGGTTTAGGCCTCTTAGAGGTTGTCAGGACCAGATCTTTAGCTTACGGCAAATAATGGAGAAGTGTTATGAGTGGAACAGGGAATTGTATCTATGCTTTATTGATCTAGAAAAGACATATGACCGGGTTCCTAGGAGGAAGTTATTGTCTGTTCTACAAGATTATGGAATACGAGGCAAACTTTTGCAAGCAATTAAAGGTCTTTACATGGATAGTCAGGCAGCAGTTAGAGTTGACGGTAAATTGAGTTCATGGTTCACAGTAGTTTCAGGGGTAAGACAAGGCTGCAACCTGTCTCCACTGTTGTTCATATTATTTATGGATCATATGTTGAAAACAATAGACTGGCTGGGTGAGATTAAGATATGTGAACACAAAATAAGCAGTCTTGCATATGCGGATGACTTAGTTGTGATGGCAGATTCGATTGAAAGTTTGCAAAGTAATATTTCAGAGCTAGGTCAGAAATGTAAGGACTATGGTATGAAGATTAGCATCTCCAAAACGAAAGTAATGTCAGTGGGAAAGAAATATAAACGGATTGAGTGCCAAATAGGAGGAACAAAGTTAGAACAGGTGGACGGTTTCAAGTACTTAGGATGCATATTCTCACAGGATGGCAACATAGTGAAAGAACTGGAAGCGAGGTGTAGCAAAGCTAATGCAGTGAGCGCTCAGCTACGATCTACTCTCTTCTGCAAGAAGGAAGTCAGTACCAAGACCAAGTTATCTGTGCACCGTTCAATCTTTCGACCAACTTTGTTGTATGGGAGCGAAAGCTGGGTGGATTCAGGTTACCTTATCAACAAGGTTGAGGTTACGGATATGAAAGTAGCTAGGATGATTGCAGGTACTAGTAGATGGGAACAATGGCAGGAGGCTGTCCACAATGAGGAAATCAAAGAAAAACTGGGAATGAACTCTATAGATGTAGCAGTCAGGGCGAACAGGCTTAGATGGTGGGGTCATGTTACACGCATGGGAGACGCAAGGTTACCCAAGAGGCTCATGGATTCAGCAGTAGAGGGTAGGAGGAGTCGGGGCAGACCGAGGAGAAGGTACCTGGATTTGGTTAAGAATGATTTTGAAGTAATAGGTTTAGCATCAGAAGAGGCACCAATGTTAGCACTGAATAGGGGATCGTGGAGGAACTGTATAAGGGGGGCTATGCTCCAGACTGAACACTGAAAGGCATAATCAGTCTTAAATGATGATGATGATGATGATGGTTTAATTAGACATTACACCATACTGCTCAAAACTATATGGAGAGTCCACTCCTATAAGACTGACTAAGAGAAATTAATAATTGCTAGCTTACTTGAGTCTCAACGTGGTGATATATACACATTTTTCCTTTTTTCAAACTTTGAGTTAATGGTGAGAGAAACTACTGAAATTTAAATTAAAGGTGTTATCTCTTTAAATTTCAACATTGAAATGGCACAGCTCAGAGCAAAACATTAACACTTTGTGATTGCGAAAATTGTATTGCATGTACTAATGTCCCATACATTATGATACCTGCTTATATAATATTATTGTTAACTTTTACATAAAAGATTATATGGCTAATTTTCAGGTGGAATTTTTGAAGACCATGAACCATTTCTTCTAATACGATATCATAAGCAACCAATTCATTCCAATAAAATTAGTGTAATGGGTAAGAGCTCAAAAGAGGTACATTGTACACAGGCATCCAAAATTAATGCAACAAACTGCTGTTTCCATGTCCTGTGTCTAATTCATGATATAATTATACAAACTGTCAACAGATGTCTGTATGATCATGTTCTGCACGGAAGATGGCATTTCGGTCAATGCAAAACCACGCCAACGATGATGTCAGGGCATCTATCAAACGGAGTAGCATTTGCTAGATAGTTCCACATCCACAATTGCCATGTACACAGTCACAGAAAGTGCAGTATGGCACAGTGAAAACACCTTCCACAGTTCCTGTGGTGGAGGGCCACAGGAATAATGGAGGCGGGATAGTCGCAAACTAATGTCTCCCAATGGCTTATTAACATGAATCGTTCTGTTGTTTCTTGGATGTGGCAACAGTTTATAGAGACCAAAACTGTATCATAAGACCAGGCCAGGTCCAACCACGTATGACATGAGAAAGAGATGGCCATTATGTGGCTGTAAGGGCACAACGGTATCACCTTAGTACTGTGCAGCTGCTGGCATCTTTTCTCACAGCATCCACTGGATGTGTTGTATCGAACAAACGGTGTAGAGAAGGCTTCGACAGAGTGGCCTTCATTGTTGGAGACCTGCTGTATGTTTGCCCCTTTCACAAAAGGAAACGAATAGAGTGAAGTTGTCAACATGCCACCTCAACAGTGGGTCGATGTTCTTTCCACAGATGAGTCCCGATTTGGTCTGTAGAGTGGTTCTTGACAGATTCGTATCTGAACATGTGGAATACGATTTTGAGACCTGAACATTGTGGAAAGAGACCAGTGTCAAGGAGAACCCCTAATGGTGTAGGCAGGGATCATGTTGATCATTCGAACATCTCTTCATGAAATTGTGAGGGTGAATTGGAAAGGTTTAACTGCTGACAGGTATCATGACAAGATCTTGGGCCCTCATGTATGGTTTTGCGAGGTGCTGTGCACCCAGACTTCGTACTGATGGATGACAATGCTCGACCTCATAGAGCATCGAGTGGCTGATGTTTTTTTGGAAGCAGAATATACTGTACGCATGGCGTGACATGCTCGCCCTCCCAATCTGAATCCCATAGAGCACATCTGAGGCACATTAGGTAGATGGGTTGCATCACATCAGCATCCACCAATCACTCTCCAATACTTGCGAGCAGCTCCACAGGAAGAATGAACATTATTGTCTCAACATGACATTGATTACATTATTCACAGCATGCTCCCTTGTTGTCAGGTCTGTATTGCGGCCAAAGGTGGTCACACACCTTAGCGAGCACATTAACTAGTTGTCAGAATGTGTGTGCAAATCTGTTAAGTTGGAAAAAATGAAGAACTTTTTTGTCTACTGTTATGCATGTTGTAGCTGTTTATGTTCTGTATTCTTTACATTGTTTCTACTTTGTTATCACCTGTCTGTACTGTTTTGTGGCAAAATAAATGCAGCCTTGCTAAATTTCCTTTTGTTGCTTTAATTTTGGACATCAGTGTATTATTTATGGATAGTTCCAACAACACAAATTGGAACTCATATTTGAGTGTCAAATTGGAGGAGTTGAAGTTGAAAGTGCTTTTGATAGTTAATACAAGGGTTAAAATTTAAATAGTGGCAACTATTTATTCACAACCGATACAAAAGGGTTACATGCTTGCACCTGTTACTGTACTTCAAAGTAGTCACCAGCGTTGTGTAGAACCTGTTGCCAACGATGTGGAAGGTGTAGTATACCGTTAGCAGAGCCTGTACTGTTGATGGTGCGAATGGAGTGGTCTACGCTGCTCAGACGCACTTGGAGCGCTATGAGCGCAAAGGAGAGGCTTTCTTATGCCATATCATAACACTGGATGAGACATGGGCTACATCGTATGAGCCAAAACTGAAGTGCCATCCAACGAACAGCATCATTATGGGTTGCTGCGAAAGTTGAATGTGCGTCAGAGCCCCAGTATGGTGAAAGTTATGGTGATTCTCGTGTAAGACTGTTATGGTGTTATCCTAACACATTACATTCCTCCATGGCAGACCGTCAATGAACAGTACTACAGTTCATTTTTTGGAGCATCACCTGTGACGAGCTTTGCGAAAGAAGCGGTGACACTTTCTGCACAACCCACCCATAATTTTGCATGACAATACGCGGGAACATACAGCGCAAACTGTGGCTGCTCTGTTCGGTTGATGGGAATGGGAACTACTGTACCATCCACCATATTCCCCGGACTTAAGTCTTTGTGATTTTGATTTGATTCCGAAGATGAAGGAACCACTTCATGGCATTCGCTTCAGAACTGTTCCAGAGATACGACAGGCAGTAGACCAATCTATTCGCACCATAAACAGAATAGGTTCTGCTAACGGTATACTACGCCTTCCACATCGCTGGCAATGGGTTCTACACAATGCTAGCAACTACTTTGAAGGACAGTTACAGGTGCAAACATGTAACTCTTTGGTATCGGTTGTGAATAAATAGTTGCCACTATTTAAGTTCCAACCTTCATATATGGACCTTCTTGCCCTGGTGAGTTAGCTTGTGTACCTTGACAATACAGATAGCCACTGTAGGGTATCTGTGAAGAGGCCACACAAACATACAGTTCCTAAAGAGAGGCAGCAGCCTTTTCAGTAGTAGCACGGCAATAGTCTGGCTGATTGACTGATCTGGCCTTGAGAGATAAGTTGACATGGTTTTGCAAGCTGCCACTTTGTAAACAGCTGAAAGCAAGGGGAAACTACGGCCATTATATTTCCAGAGGAAATGGAGCTCTGCTGTACAGTTTAATAATGATGGAATCCTCTTGGGTGAAGCATTCAGAAGGCAAAACAGTCCTCATTCAGATCTCCATGCAGGAACTACTCAAAGGATGTTGTCATCAACAACATAAAACCGGACATTCTATGGATTGGAGTGTGGAGCATTAGATACATTATCAGGTAGGTAGGTTAGAGACTTTGAAAAAGAGTTGAATATAGATATTATGGGAATTAATGACCTGTAGTTGCAGGAAGAACATGATTTCTGGCCAAAGAGTACAGAACTATCTACACAAAATCAAATCTTGGTAACACAGGAAATTATATATAATGAAGTCTAACATTACTGGCAAAGACAGAGCAACCATTCGGAACCTGAGTGTGTGCCCTGAGATTGTTATCTTACCTGCTGACTAAGGCAATGCTACTGTTGTTCTCTCCTACATGGACTACACCGATACGATGTAGAAACTGCTAAATGATTACTCCTACAGGAGGATCAGCACTGATCCCACCAAGATGGTGGAGAACAAGACCAGTGCGCTTTTCAAGGAATCTATGTTACCAGAGTGGGTCATCAAGAAATTGTACCATAAGGACCTGTACCACCAAGATTTTATGGACTCCCCGAGGTCCACAAGATGAGGTGCAGTTATGCCCCACAGTCAGCAACATCAGAATTGCTAAATATTTGCTGGGAAACCATGGACCTTGCCGTTGGTGGGGAGGCTTGCGTGCCTCAGCGATACAGATGGCCGTACCGTAGGTGCAACCACAACAGAGGGGTATCTGTTGAGAGGCCAGACAAACATGTGGTTCCTGAAGAGGGGCAGCAGCCTTTTCAGTAGTTGCAGGGGCAACAGTCTGGATGATTGACTGATCTGGCCTTGTAACATTAACCAAAACGGCCTTGCTGTGCTGGTACTGCGAACGGCTGAAAGCAAGGGGAAACTACAGCCGTAATTTTTCCCGAGGACATGCAGCTCTACTGTATGATTAAATGATGATGGCGTCCTCTTGGGTAAAATATTCCGGAGGTAAAATAGTCCCCCATTCGGATCTCCGGGCGGGGACTACTCAAGAGGACGTCGTTGTCAGGAGAAAGAAAACTGGCGTTCTACGGATCGGAGCGTGGAATGTCAGATCACTTAATCGGGCAGGTAGGTTAGAAAATTTAAAAAGGGAGATGGATGGGTTAAAGTTAGATATAGTGGGAATTAGTGAAGTTCGGTGGCAGGAGGAACAAGACTTTTGGTCAGGTGATTACAGGGTTATAAATACAAAATCAAATAGGGGTAATGCAGGAGTAGGTTTAATAATGAATAAAAAAATAGGAGTGCGGGTTAGCTACTACAAACAGCATAGTGAACGCATTATTGTGGCCAAGATAGACACAAAGCCTATGCCTACTACAGTAGTACAAGTTTATATGCCAACTAGCTCTGCAGATGATGAAGAAATAGATGAAATGTATGACGAGATAAAAGAAATTATTCAGGTAGTGAAGGGAGACGAAAATTTAATAGTGATGGGTGACTGGAATTCGTCAGTAGGAAAAGGGAGAGAAGGAAACATAGTAGGTGAATATGGATTGGGGGGAAGGAATGAAAGAGGAAGCCGCCTTGTAGAATTTTGCACAGAGCATAACTTAATCATAGCTAACACTTGGTTCAAGAATCATGAAAGGAGGCTGTATACATGGAAGAAGCCTGGAGATACTGACAGGTTTCAGATAGATTATATAATGGTAAGACAGAGATTTAGGAACCAGGTATTAAATTGTAAGACATTTCCTGGGGCAGATGTAGATTCTGACCACAATCTATTGGTTATGAACTGCAGATTGAAACTGAAGAAACTGCAAAAAGGTGGGAATTTAAGGAGATGGGACCTGGATAAACTGAAAGAACCAGAGGTTGTAGAGAGTTTCAGGGAGAGCATTAGGGAACAATTGACAGGAATGGGGGAAAGAAATACAGTAGAAGAAGAATGGGTAGCTCTGAGGGATAAAGTGGTGAAGGCAGCAGACGATCAAGTAGGTAAAAAGACGCGGGCTAATAGAAATCCTTGGGTAACAGAAGAAATATTGAATTTAATTGATGAAAGGAGAAAATATAAAAATGCAGTAAATGAAGCAGGCAAAAATCAATACAAACGTCTCAAAAATGAAATCGACAGGAAGTGCAAAATGGCTAAGCAGGGATGGCTAGAGGACAAATGTAAGTATGTAGAGGCTTGTCTCACTAGGGGTAAGATAGATATTGCCTACAGGAAAATTAAAGAGACCTTTGGAGAGAAGAGAACCACTTGTATGAACATCAAGAGTTCAGATGGCAACCCAGTTCTAAGCAAAGAAGGGAAAGCAGAAAGGTGGAAGGAGTATATAGAGGGTTTATACAAGGGCGATGTACTTGAGGACAATATTATGGAAATGGAAGAGGATGTAGATGAAGATGAAATGGGAGATAAGATACTGCGTGAAGAGTTTGACAGAGCACTGAAAGACCTGAGTCAAAACAAGGCCCCGGGAGTAGACAACATTCCATTAGAACTACTGATGGCCTCAGGAGAGCCAGTCATGACAAAACTCTACCATCTGGTGAGCACGATGTATGAGACAGGCGAAATACCCTCAGACTTTAGGAAGAATATAATAATTCCAATCCCAAAGAAAGCAGGTGTTGACAGATGTGAAAGTTACCGAACTATCAGTTTAATAAGTCACAGCTGCAAAATACTAACGCGAATTCTTTACAGACGAATGGAAAAACTGGTAGAAGCCGACCTCGGGGAAGATCAGTTTGGATTCCGTAGAAATGTTGGAACACGTGAGGCAATACTGACCTTACGACTTATCTTGGAAGAAAGATTAAGAAAAGGCAAACCTACATTTCTAGCATTTGTAGACTTAGAGAAAGCTTTTGACAATGTTGACTGGAATACTCTCTTTCAAATTCTGAAGGTGGCAGGGGTAAAATACAGGGAGCGAAAGGCCATTTACAATTTGTACAGAAACCAGATGGCAGTTATAAGAGTCGAGGGGCATGAAAGGGAAGCAGTGATTGGGAAAGGAGTGAGACAGGGTTGTAGCCTCTCCCCGATGTTATTCAATCTGTATATTGAGCAAGCAGTAAAGGAAACAAAAGAAAAATTCGGAGTAGGTATTAAAATTCATGGAGAAGAAATAAAAACTTTGAGGTTCGCCGATGACATTGTAATTCTGTCAGAGACAGCAAGGGATTTGGAAGAGCAGTTGAACGGAATGGACAGTGTCTTGAAAGGAGGATATAAGATGAACATCAACAAAAGCAAAACGAGGATAATGGAATGTAGTCGAATTAAGTCGGGTGATGCTGAAGGAATTAGATTAGGAAATGAGACACTTAAAGTAGTAAAGGAGTTTTGCTATTTAGGGAGTAAAATAACCGATGAGGGTCGAAGTAGAGAGGATATAAAATGTAGACTGGCAATGGCAAGGAAAGCGTTTCTCAAGAAGAGAAATTTGTTAACATCGAATATAGATTTAGGTGTCAGGAAGTCGTTTCTGAAAGTATTTGTATGGAGTGTAGCCATGTATGGGAGTGAGACATGGACGATAACTAGTTTGGACAAGAAGAGAATAGAAGCTTTCGAAATGTGGTGCTACAGAAGAATGCTGAAGATAAGGTGGGTAGATCACGTAACTAATGAGGAGGTATTGAATATGATTGGGGAGAAGAGAAGTTTGTGGCACAACTTGACTAGAAGAAGGGATCGGTTGGTAGGACATGTTCTGAGGCATCGAGGGATCACAAATTTAGCATTGGAGGGCAGCGTGGAGGGTAAAAATCGTAGAGGGAGACCAAGAGATCAATACACTAAGCAGATTCAGAAGGATGTAGGTTGCAGTAGGTACTGGGAGATGAAGAAGCTTGCACAGGATAGAGTAGCATGGAGAGCTGCATCAAACCAGTCTCAGGACTGAAGACCACAACAACAACAATTGCTGGGAAAGTGCTTATGTGGGTAAATACCCACGTCACACTCACAATTCTGTGGATTTTGTGAAATACCTCAATACCTTCAGGCTGAAGGGCTCACATATCATGGTTAGCCTTGACATCATTTCATTAGTCACCAGAGTGTCTCTACAAGAGTCACTGAAACTCATTGGTCAGAAATTTGACAAGAAGACCACCAATTTTTCCAGGCATGTTCTAACATTTATGTATCTTCTATTTAATGGAGAATACTATGAGCAATCAGAGGGAGTCACAATGGGCAGCCCACTCTAGCCAATGGTTGTGAATTTGTTTCTGCAGCACTTTGAGCAAGAGGTCCTGACGTCATCCAAATAGACACCCATCTGCTCTTTCTGTTATGGGTATGACATGTTTGTCATCATGGAAGGGACAAACTCCTTGACTTCCTTGCACACCTGAACACCATACATCCCAACAACAAATTCACTATTGGGGCTGAAGAAGAAGGAAGACTACCATTCCTCGATGGCATGGTCAAGAGAAGAGCAGATGGCACCTTGGGCCACAACGTGTATTAGAAGAAAACACACACTGACCTGTATTTGGATGCAGATAGCTGCCACTATTCTGCACAGAGGAGTGGGGTTATAAAAACACCAGTATTGAGGGTGACTGCCTCCTCAGATGTATACAGTCTGCCCCAGGAACTGGAATACCTCAGATCTGGTTTTCTTTTTTTTAAAAAAAAGACAGGTACTCAGAGTGGCAGATTAAGCAAGCTCTCCACCCCACCACTACAGTACAACACGTGGAGATGGAAGAAATCATGAAGGAAGAGGTAGTCATGGCCTTCATACCATACATCGGTGGGCTATTGGAAAAAGTCAGGCACATATTGAAAAAGCACCATGCAAGAACTGTCTTTTACCCACCCAATAAAACACAGGCATTACTGGGGAGTGTCAAAGATGAACTCAGTTTGCAGAAGGCTAATATATGTATGGTTCCATGCCAATGTGGCAAGACATATATTGGACGAACAGTGCATACCATCAAAGATTGATGCTGAGAACACCAGCAGCACATTTGACTAATGTACCCCTACAAGTTGGTAGTCAGAGGGGACTGCTTATCAGAGAATCATGCAAGGAATACAAACATACCAGGATTTTGATGTAGACTTCCAAATACTGGGACAGTGTCATTATAGAAGCCATGAAAATGTTATCAATTGGGGCTGCAGCTATAATCTCAGCAAGCTTTGGGAACCAGCACTGGGTTTAATTAAGAAGATGCCCAGCAAACACAATATAGCAACCAAGGCGGACAGAGCAACTACATCGTTGCTACCACAGATGTCGATGCAAGCGTTTCCGTGACTGCTGACACATGCCCTCTGGCATGGACTGCAGAGGGGACTGATTGCAGTGGGAGGGGATATAAGTCAGCCATGCACCCGCAGGAGCAAACTTCTTCAACACATCTGATGATGGCAACATGTCTGATCACCTAAATATTGCGCCCATTGGACAGCAGTGGACTGTTCGATCAACAAATACCCTGTGAGAAACTGAAGAGTCACAACTAACTAATCTGGCGCGCAAAATATGTGACACAGGGGAAATACCTTCATGCTATAAAAAACTGTAATAGAGGCAAAGCTGAGTGGTAAGAATTTTATCATATCATGGATTTAGTAAGCCACAGTTGCAAAATTCTAATATACATTATTTACAAAAGAATGGAAAGAGTGGTAGAAGCTGACCTCCGGGAAGAGTTGGACTCTTAAGGACATGTAACAACACATGAGGCAATACTGGCACTATGACTTATGCTTGAAAACACATTAAATAAAGGCAAACCTATATTTATAAAATGGGAGAAAGCTTTTGACAACGTTGATTGGAATGCAGACCTTCAAATTTGGAGGTATCAGGGATGAAGTACAGGGAGCAGAGGATTATCTACCAAGCGTGTATCCTGGACTTGGACTAGAGCAATGGAAAGCACAGGTGTGTGGGGGGGGGGGGGGGGGCAGGAGGAAGAAGGAGACCAACTCATCTTCATCATGCAGCAAACGATATAATATTTTTCAGATTTTGTGACACTAGCTACTAGTCAATATGCATTATATTTGTTTTCTTTCTTCAAACTAATACTGAATTAATACATCTATCTGTCTGGTGAGGTAGTGTGTGACTTCTGTTCTGGAAGATATTTTTTCTGGAGAAAAGGGGGGAGGGGCATAGGAACAGGCAGCTGTTCTCTCTTGTCCCTCACTAGATATGCCATTTGTAGTAGCCACCAGAAAGATCGCGGGAGGCGCACATTGGCACGGCACGTCACGGACGGTAGTTGCCGCCAGTAGAGTCCCATCCACCAGAGGGCACGCGAGAATTCGGACGCGACCTCTGCCGGCGTAACAACAAGAACAACAACAACAACTCCGGCAGGACAGGCCGTGCACAGTCAGTCAACATCGGGCATGCCTAGGACACAGTCCCGGTCTACGCTAAGTGAAGTGCGACGTAACGTGAACAGTGTTACTACACAATTGGCGACGAGTAGGGTCGTTCTTTCGCGTGTTGCGTCATTGTTCCGGTTTCGCAGTTTCTCCACGGCATGGAGGATTTGGTGCAGGTTTTGGTTGCGCAGCAGACGGAGCTCATGGCCACCATGAAACAAGTGCTTCCGGCGTTGCTCTCCACGCCGTCTGCTCCGGCGCAGTTCCCTCCTCCCTTTCCCCCGTATGATGAGATGGCGGAGGATTGGGACGCATATGAACATCGCCTTCGGCAACATTTCCAGGTGTTTCATGTTGCCGATGCGGAGGTATGTCGTGCTCTCTTCTTGTCTTGGATATCTCCCTCGGTGTATCAAGTTTTGCGGCAGCTAGCGCCGTTGCAGGAACCCTCGTCCTTGTAGTTTGACGCATTGTGTTCATTGCTGTCTTCATATTATCGCCGCCGCACGCATGTTGTGGCGGCTAGGGTCGAGTTCTATCAATGCAAGAAACAGCCCCATCAGTCTTACCGGGCATGGGCCGCTACCCTGCACGGTCTTAGTCGCAAGTGTCATTTTGTCACGGAGCAGTCGCGGGAGTCGTATGCCCATGTTATGGTCCGCGACGTCATTGTTCGTTCGGCCCCTGATCGGGAGGTCCGGCAACGGGCCCTGCAGTTAGAAGACCCTTCCCTCGAGGAAGTCCTGTCCATTGCTCAATCGTATGAAGTCTCTCACGCTGCAGGTCAACAGCTGGAGGCGTGGTGCGACGTCGCGGAGGTTCAGGGCGGCGCGGCCGCGTCCACTGTGTCCGGGGTGGACGACGTGCGAGCAGTACAATCCGGCCGTTAAGGCCGCTCCCACGCGGCGCGTAAACAGAATTCCGGCCGCCGGCCCCTGTTGCCATCCTGTGCATCGTGCTATCTACATCACGATCGGTCAAAGTGCCCCCAGCGTTGGGCCGTTTGTCGCAAATGTCATAAAAACGGTCAAATTGCTAAAGTTTGCCGCTCAGCCTCAAAGGAATCGAAGGAAGCAAGTCCAGAGGACATGGACGTTGACATTCAGGAAGTTTCATCGGGTCAGGCTCCCGACGCATCGGCACGCAAACTCTTTATCGAGGTGTCGGTTCGGTCGCGCCGGTTACAACTGCAAGTAGATACGGGCGCGGCAGTTTCGTTGTTGAATGCACAAACGTATTCCGACCTTGGATCGCCCCCGTTGGCGCCAGTTTACCGGCGTCTACGCGGTTATGGTAAACAGTTCATTCCCCTACTGGGTCAATTCACTACCGACGTGACTTACAAATCAGTCACTCGGTCTATTACTTTTATTGTTGTCAGTGATGGGAGCTCCGCTAACCTTTTTGGCCTGGATGCCTTTCAAGCTTTCGGTGTTTCTATCGCTGACACCATACAGTTGGTCTCCGAAGACGTTCCCTATCACTCATTGGAATCTTTGATCTCAGACTTTCCAGATATTTTTGAGGAGGGCCTGGGGCGTGTTTCAGATTTTGAAGCTCACTTAACGTTGAAGGCGTCGGCTCGCCCGCGTTTTCTACGTGCGAGGCAGATCCCCTTGGCTCTCCGCCCTCAGGTAAAGGAAGAGCTAGACCGGCTGACAGCCCTAGGGGTCGTTCTTCCCATTTCTTCCAGTGAGTGGGCTTCGCCCCTCGTTATTGTCAAGAAGCCCTCGGGAAAATTACGTCTTTGTGGCGATTTTAAGGCCACCATTAATTCCCAATTGGTGGTGGACACCTATCCTTTGCCTCGTGCTGATGAATTGTTCTCCGCCGTGGCGGGAGGCCACTATTTTTCGAAAATCTATCTGTCAGAGGCTTATCATCACATACCACTTGATGAGGACTCCAAACGGCTGGCAGTCGTCAACACCCCGTTTGGCCTTTACCAATACCAGCGGTTGGCTTTTGGAATATCCAGTGCCCCGGCGATATTCCAGCGTTATCTTGAGCATGTCACGTCGACAATCCCTCATTGTATTAATTACCTGGATGACATAATTGTCACGGGCCGCAGCACGACAGACCACTTGCACAACCTTCGCACCCTCTTTCTCAAATTCAGGTCTGTGGGCTTGCGTTGCAACCTGCATAAGTCAACCTTCTTCCAACCGTCCATTGAGTATGTGGGCTACACCATATCTCGGCACGGCATCCAGCCACTAGGAAGTTTGGTCCAAGGTATCGTCAACCTTCCTCGGCCCACTTCGCTGAAGGAGTTACAAGCTTTTTTAGGCAAGATAGCCTATTACCACCGGTTCATTCCCAGGGCTTCCACTATAGCCCACCCCCTGTACTGCCTTCTGCACAAGGGTGTTCCTTTTGATTGGTCGCCTGCATGCGAGCGAGCGTTCACCTCGTTGAAGGGCCTCCTCACGTCAGCCCCTTGTTTGGCTACTTTTGATCCCCATAAGCCGTTGGTCCTGGCTACGGATGCTTCGCAGTATGGGGTGGGGGCGGTCCTGGCCCATCGCAACGCAGATGGTTCCGAGCAACCACTGGCGTTTGCGTCGAAAACGCTTAGTCCCGCGCAGGCCCATTACTCCCAGGTGGAAAAAGAGGCTTTGGCCATTGTCTACACTGTTACCAAGTTTCACCCTTTCTTGTATGGCACGAAGTTTCAGTTAATCGCTGACCTTAAGCCGTTAATATCGTTATTTGGCCCCGCCTCTCAGATTCCGGATAGGGCGGCCCACAGACTACAGCGCTGGGCCTTGTTCCTCTCTAAGTACCATTATGACATTCGTTTTCGCCCTACAGGCCAGCATGCCAACGCCGACGCTCTTTCCCGTCTTCCGGTGGGCCCGGACCCTACATTTGATCGAGAGGAGATTATGTGTTTTCATTTGGATGTGGCGTCCCGCCAAGCGGTTGATGGCTTCCCGATCACTGGTTCTCGAGTCGCCAGGGAAACGGCGGCTGACCCGGTTCTCCGGCAAGTAGTTCGCCTCATTCAGCAGGGATGGTCGTCCCGCCCTCCGGGCCGGGCCTCGGACCCTCTTCGTAATTATTTTCTTCTACGAGACCGTCTCTCGGTCTTGGAAGGAGTTCTCCTTCTGGCTACCGATGATACAGCTCCTCGCGTGGTTGTTCCTGCGAGTTTACGAAGGGAGGTCCTCAAGTTATTACATGCGGGGCACTGGGGTGTTTCCCGTACTAAAACCTTGGCTCGCAGACATGTGTACTGGCCCGGTATTGACAGAGAAATTGAGCACTTGGTGGCCGCCTGTTCCCAGTGTGCGAGCCAACAAGCATCTCCCAGGGCAGCGTTCTCTTCATGGCCGCCGGCAACCCAGGCGTGGGAACGTGTTCACATCGATTTTGCGGGCCCGTTTCTCAATGGCTTTTAGCTCATTGTCATTGATGCTTATTCCCAATTCCCATATGTGGTTCGCTGCTCCTCAACCACTTCAGAAGTTGCAATCCAGGCACTCGCAAAAATCTTTTCTGTGGAAGGTCTGCCAATCACCCTGGTCTCGGACAATGGACCGCAGTTTCTTTCGTAGGCCTTCCAGGATTTTTGTAGGCGCTTCGGTATTCGACACGTTTGCTCTCCCCCCTTCCATCCACAATCGAATGGGGAAGCTGAGCACATGGTGCGCACCTTTAAGACGCAGATGAAAAAGTATGTGCACGAATTTCCGGCAGAAGAAGCATTGACGTTTTTCTTGACGGCATACCGGACCACACCAATGGGAGACCGCAGCCCCGCAGAGCTCCTCCATGGGCGTCAACCTAGGACTCTGCTGCACCTCCTCCAGCCTGGTCCTCGCCAGTCTTCACGAAACGGAGTACCTGGTTTTCCACTGGGTATGTCAGTCTGGGCCCGTGGGTTTGGTCGCAATCCACATTGGATACCGGCGGTGGTCCTGCACCGACATGGCTGCCGGCTCTATACCTTGCAGGCGGGGGACCGGGTGGTACGTCGTCACCAAAATCAGCTCCGTCCACGTTCGGACACCCACCCTCCGACCTCTCGGACACCGGCTTCCCCATTGCCGGCACCTGTATTGGTTTCACAGGGGACGTTACCTCCTCTCCCCGCTGTGACTCTGCCGCACTGCGATGGTTCTCAGCCTTGGCAGCCTCCAGTGGCTCCAGCACCGGCATCGCCGTCATTCGAGATGCCCCAGCGAGAGCCGGCCCCCCTAGCCGGCCCAGTTTCGCAGGGGGCTAGTTCCCCTGTGGTCGTCCCTTCCCCTTCGTCCCCGCCACTGGGTCTTGCCCCTCCTGAGGTGGAACAGGATCCAGAGTTCGACAGCTTGTCGCCCGTTCTGTTCTGGGCTCCGGTTGTGGGACGACGGGGGCCTCTTCGTGTGGGTCACTTCCAGCCGTATTCGAAGGTTCCAGCTCGAGGGTTGGCAGATCCCCTCGACTCCGGCCATCCAATGGATGTGGAGGTCATCGCTCCTGCCCGACGCTCCACCTTCCGACGCCGTGGATCACAGTGGCTTCACCCCCCGAAGGAGGAGGAGTGTAGTAGCCACCAGAAAGATCGCGGGAGGCGCACATTGGCACGGCACGGCACGTCACGGACGGTAGTTGCCGCCAGTAGAGTCCCGTCCACCAGAGGGCACGCGAGAATTCGGACGCGACCTCTGCCGGCATAACAACAAGAACAACAACAACAACTCCGGCAGGACAGGCCGTGCGCAGTCAGTCAACATCGGGCATGCCTAGGACACAGTCCCGGTCTACGCTAAGTGAAGTGCGACGTAACGTGAACAGTGTTACTACACCATTGTTATCTACAAATTTGATAAAGCAGTAAAGGAAGTCAAGGAGAAATTTGGAAAGGGAATTTAAGTTCACAGAGGAGAAATAAAAACTTACAAGGTTCACTGAGAGAAATGTTATTCTGTCAATTATGATGAAGGAATGGGCAATGTCTCAAAAAGTGATCGTAGAACGAACAGCAAGAAAAATTAAACAAGGGTAATGGAGTGCAGTCAAATTAATTAGCCGATGATGAGAGAATTTGCTTTTGGATTTCTTTTTTGGTTCTTGGAATCTCAGAAAACTATACTGCACTGGAAGTGCCCAAATACTAGTATATGAACTAGAAGTATGTAGGCTATAAATGGCAGCTCTCCAAGAAGTAAAACGATAAGGAACAGGGGCACTGAAGATAGGAGATGGAACAATAATGTACAGAGATTGCAGTCAACACCATGTATTTGGTACCAGATTTTACATTCATAAATTAATAAATGACTGAATAAAGGAACTCAAACATGTTAATAACGCAATATCATACAATTCAGACTCAGTGGTTATACGTTGCATTTCTAAATGGATATGAACCAACAGAAGATAAGGATGATGAAATGAAAGAAGAAATCTACAGTCAACTGGAACACACATACAACTAAATACACAGGCATAATGTAAAAGCTGTATTACGAGATTTTAATGGCAAAGTAGGAAAGGACGATATTTACAAACCACCATGGACAATTTCAGCATACAAAAGGAAAGTTCAGATAAGTTTAAGTTAAGCTACACTGACATCCAACCACTTTGTAGTGAGTTCAACTTACAAACTTTGCAATGACAAATGCTCTCACATTAAGCAGCACAAAATTTCAGTACAAACACATTAATTTGGGGACACAGATATCACCAAGTTGACCATGAAGCTATCCAAAAGAGAATCCAAAACAGTATTACAGACATTAGAACCTCCAGGGTCCAGAGTGTGACACAGACCACATGTTAATAATATCAAAAATAAAAATAAAACTCAAAATGAAAACAGAAATAGAGTGGAAATTACTAGATACAACATAGGAAATACGGAAGAATAAAATACACAAGAAATGTTAACAAAAGGAATGGGAAGTAACTTAACAAAGACTAGACTGGCTAATAGGGATGAACGAGATGTCAAAAGCAGATAGACACACCTGAAGAAAAGTATTCAGGAAGTAACTTACAAAGCTATAGAAAAAAAATATATAATGTAACAAAATCTGGTTTAACATAAAATGCCAAGAAAAAGTGTTGGGGAGAAGAGATGCAAGGAAAGTGTTGATTCAAGAAAGGAACAATATGATCCTGAAGGAAACATATTATAAAATCTGCCAGGAAACACAACGAACCCTAAGACAAGAGAAAGGGAATACTACAACAATATGATAAGAGAAACAGTTTTCTGGTGTGACGAAAAGTGCCGGCATGAAGATCAAGAATGCAAGAGCAGAGAGCGCTGTGAGATGGCATGAGCCAATAGTACACTGACTAGGAGACACCATGACTGTAGCGGCATCTATACAAAGAGAATATTAGCCCCGCACCACCTAGCCGCTGCCGGACTGGAAGACTAGCCATCATACTAACTCTACAGCAGTGGCTTGTGAACTGTTTTGTTTTGCTTGTATTGAAATTGTATATACCAAAGAACATTGATTATTTGCATGTCACTATTTGCTTGCAACATACCTCTGTGGATATGCGAAGTTAAGTATTGTCAGTTTAACTTATTGAAATAAACTCCATTAATGTGACTTTCTTGAATTGTTGTCTGTCAATCTGAGAAGGTGGCTTCCTAGGCACCCTCTATTGGAAGAGTGGGCAGGATACTACACAGAGGGTGATTTCAAGCATCACACAGTAAGCCAATGTATCATATAAAAATCTTTTGGTAAATTTACTAAAAGAGAACAGTTTATTAAGCTCAATACGGGAAAATACTGACCAACAAAAGTGACATACAAAAAGATGGAAGACATACTTTTTGCAAATAATCTACTGTGATGATCCACAATCATGCTTTAACTTGAAGCACCTGATACAGTTGATGTACAAGTCACCACTTCATCATTAAATTAAAGACTAAAACAGATTCTGGTAAAGATACTAAAGAATGAAGGATCACGACTGGAGTTAGAACTACAGTCTTTAGTAGGAACAATTTGGAAGACAGAAACCGTACCTTACTGGAAAAACACAATTACATGCCCCATCTTTGTGCTATAACTGCAGAGGAATTGCTTTATTGGATATCACTTATAAAATCCTTGTGATATGCCTATTAAACAGACTGATCTCAATAACCGAAGAACTAATTGGTGACTACCAATGTGGTTTTCACAGAAATATAGCCACATTAGGTCATTTATTCACTCTAAGGCAAATAACAGAGAAGGTGTGGGAATTCAATGTAGACGTCCACATACTGTTTCTATACAGGGTGTTACAAAAAGGTATGGCCAAACTTTCAGGAAACATTCCTCACACAAAAAGAAAGAAAATATCTTATGTGGACATGTGTCCGGAAACACTTACTTTCCATGTTAGAGCTCATTTTATTATTTCTCTTCAAATCTCATTAATCATAGAATGGAAACACACAGCAACAGAATGTACCAGCGTGACTTCAAACACTTTGTTACAGGAAATGTTCAAAATGTCCTCCGTTAGTGAGGATACATGCATCCACCCTCCGTCGCATGGAATCCCTGATGCACTGATGCAGCCCTGGAGAATGGCATATTGTATCACAGCCGTCCACAATACGAACACGAAGAGTCTCTACATTTGGTACCAGGGTTGCGTAGACTAGAGCTTTCAAATGCCCCCATAAATAAAAGTCAAGAGGGTTGAGGTCAGGAGAGCGTGGAGGCCATGGAATTGGTCTGCCTCTACCAATCCATCGGTCACCGAATCTGTTGTTGAGAAGCGTACGAACACTTCAACTGAAATGTGCAGGAGCTCCATCGTGCATGAACCACATGTTGTGTCGTACTTGTAAAGGCACATGTTCTAGCAGCACAGGTAGAGTATCCCGTATGAAATCATGATAACGTGCTCCATTGTGCGTAGGTGGAAGAACAAAACTAAAATGAGCTCTAACATGGAAATTAAGCGTTTCCGGACACATGTCCACATAACATCTTTTCTTTATTTGTGTGTGAGGAATGTGTCCTGAAAGTTTAGCCGCATTTTTTTGTAACACCCTGTATTTCAAAAAGGCATATCTAGTATCCACTGACAGACACTCCTGAATACAATGAGGGAATCTGAAATACCATCAAAGATGATCACATTAGTTACAATGTGTATAAAGGAAACTTTAGGTTGCATAAAGACACTTGTAGGAGGAACTGAAAATTTTAGGGTGTTCACGGGATTTTATTTATTTATTTAGCGTATGGCATTTAAGTACATTTCAATATTGGATCACGTTATTCTACATTACATATATTCACAGACAAACATCTAGTCATTGTATATATTCAATGGATTTTTGGGATGCCACGAGGAATTCTTCAAAGTCTCCACTGAACGGGGTGGTCTGCTTAGGCACGTCACAGTCAAATACTGGCGAAGACAGCAGTCCCCATTTGAAGAGTGAGTCAGCACATCTTCCATGCCCAGTTCTTAGTCGGTTCAGAATTGACCAGATCTTGTGGGGCTGATCAAATCCAGGAACAGCCTCAGTAATACAAGGCATTAGGTGGCAAGCTGGTGGAGCATCTGGAGCCATTCTCTTCTCCAAAAGTTTATGTCAAATCCAATGAGGCTGTCGAGAGCAAAAGGAGGAATTCTTGAACGAAGCCTCTTGATACTCAGATCAGGTATATCGATAAGTACCGATAGCTCAGGGATTGCTTCAATCCTGTTGTATTCCCTGACCAAGGCTGCTTCTCGTCGTATTTTTGGAGTGGTATATGACTCAGGATAGGTAGCCATATGTGAGGGGTAGACCTATGATGTTTTGAATGAAGCCTCTTGATACTCAGATAAGGTATATCGATGTGTACCGGTAGTTCAGGATCTGCTTCGATCGTGTTGTATTCCCTGACCAAGGCTGCTTCTCGTTGTATTTTTGTGGGTGGTATATGACTCAGGACACGTAGCCATATGTTAGGGGTAGACCTAATGGTTCCTGAAATAATGCGCATGGTATTGTTAAGTTCGACATTGATTTTGTTCACATGACTACTGTTTAGCCATACAGGACTGAAATAAGGGGACACCCTTTCATCTACTGTATTTAATCTTGTCTTGGGAAGATCAATAGAGAATTTAGTACACCCAATCCCCAAGGGAGGTATACGTTATTAGACTTGCCTACACAGATGATACAGCATTAGTACATAGTTCCAAAACAGAATTAATCAGAATAATGCAAAATTATTACAAAATCGCTGAGATAATAGGATTACGTGTTAATGAAGGTAAGACAGAATATCCAGTCATAAGTAAGAAAATCTAAAGCGATCCTCCTTTGGCTGTAAAGACTTTGAAGACAGTTGACCACTTAACAGATGGAAAAACACTTCTCAGTTTTAGCAAAATCTTAAAAGATCACTCAGTACTAACTTCAAAAGCCACTTATTTGACTATTATACTGGTAACATTATCAGGATGTGAAGCATTAATGTTTAGAAAGGAAGATGAAGAAATACTGTTAATATTAAAAATAAAAAAAACTACGATACATTTGTGGACTGGAGTAGGATGAAAATAACATGGAATGGAACAATAAGAAAAATAAAAAATTAAGAGAGCTGTAAAAACACCGTAGCATTGCTTAAGTGCTAGAGAAGAAAGATTGAACTGGGCCGGACATGATGGAAAGTAGACTAGCTCAAACAGCATTTGGTACGACAACAGATGGAAAAAGAGGAATACCCAGAATTAGGTGCAGAGATAATATCCGGGAGGACACAGCTGGGATGAACATCAACATGAGTGGAAAAACAATGCAGTCAACAGAAAGTAATGGAAGAGGCTCGTACAGCACGTGTATGGTTGATAAGGTTCCCGCCATATGTAAAGTATATGTCATTTTTGTATTCTTAAGAAAGTTAAACATAGGCACTTCATTGTGATCTTCTTCAGTAAAACTGTTTTAAAGACAGAATTTAGTATTTTGGCCTTCATTATATCAGTTTTGTTTTGGTGTTATCATGGTTGACAAGCATTTGGACAGACAATTTTGTTCCATTATCTGATTTTATATAGTATCAAACTATTTTAGCATTTTTGTGGCAGTACAGTATACAAGATCTTGATTCTGTGTTCACTCAATGGTTCTTGCATAGCTGTCCTGTTTCTCTGATCATTACAGTGTCTGTGTTCTCTCTCCATCAGATAGTCTTGTGTTTCACTGATGCTCCCACAGACATGGAAAATCACAATGGACTTGCAGGAAAACTCAAACATTACTTTTTCATAATAAATGGTTTTTAAAATGTGGTGTCCCTCCAGCTATAATATGATATTTTCCTCCTCTCTTTCTAGTATAAACAGGCATGAGACTAAATACACCAACAAAGGTGGAATGCTTTTTATTCTAAAAAACTTACTGTTTCTGTAATGACTCAGCAAGCAGAACATTCTGAATTCATTAGAAGTGTATTCCTTCAAGAAATCAGAAATAGAAATGGTATTTTTCAGTGATTTTGACATTTTTCCACTTTCTTTCAGCTGTAAGTGACCTGCAAACAAAAATTTTATAATGGAGTGCAATATTTCAATTCTCTGGCAATGGAATGGAACACTGTACCAACATATTTACAATAATGTCATATATTTCAGCTAATTGTATGCAACTGTTAAGTTCTCAGCAGTTATGTAGCATGGATGAAATTAGGTGTTCAATGCTTCATGAACATCTTGGTCTTCAGAAAAATAGCACCATTTCAGCAACAGGTGTTTAGGATATATGGATTTTTCAAAGGATCTGTATCAATGTTTGCTTGAGGTGATTCAAGAAAACTACAGATAAGATGGATGCTACATCCCTCAGTGTTCTGAAACCTGCTTTCTTGAATACGAGCCCAGTTATGCCACTCTGCTCAGTCAATACCCAGTAAGAGCAAACACTTACAACCTTGCTAGACATGAAAGTAAATCTGACAACATAAATAAAATGAGCATTCCAAATAAAATATAATAATAATTGAAAATACTGTCTAATGATGCCAATAAATAAAGTAATGATTCCTTCTTTGCTAAGAAAGATGTTAAAATGTTCGGCAGTCTATCAAATTTGGAAAAAGAAGAAAATAACGTTGAAAACAATGTTTACTTACATTCAACAGTACAACTATTGGCATTTTAAGCAGAAACATAAATCACTGACGTCTCTGTAGTATGTTTACAATATATGTCTAGATAAATAAAATAAAAATAAGTCAATTCTTGATTTCCACTTTTATCCACTGGTTGACTTGTAATTTTGTCAGGTTTTCCATTCTGTTCTCATACTATTAGGCACACCAGATTCATAACTTATTTGATATTAAATGGCCCCTAGAAATTCCTCACTATTTACAAACATCCGTCAGCGAGTGTGCTGCGTCTTCTGTTGCCCTGATGACTGTGGCAGTGCAAAGTGACATGAACTGCATGAAACATAGCATTGGAGAGTGATACTAATCCATGACCCCACAACTGGCACCCACAACATATGGGGATTGACTGGAACTGGGCTCCAGGCAATATGTCATGTTGATTGCATTCCAGCTGTGCTCAACAGGATTAGTTTTACGTGTTCTGGGGTATCACAAAACACATTTTAGGAGCAATGAAGTGATGTATTGCCTTGCTGAAGTTATAGGTTGCTAGTGGGATGCTGTGGGAGAACAAATGTATTAGTAAAATTGGGCAGTAGAATCCTGTACTGTCTGCCAGTAAGAGACAATGGCAAGACATATCAGGGCCTACATTTCATCCCTGTAAACACAAAACAACAGAAAGTAGTCAAGTCATCATATTTTAAATTCATATATGTATACAATCCAGACAATTAAAATATTTTTGAAAAAATATTAAAAAAATTTTAAGTAACCACTAAGCATATTTGGATGGACATCTTGGTTAGCACAGTGGTAATTTTATTTAGGGGCCACTACATAGAGTAATGGTTAAAGTACAGACATCATCATCAGGCAACTGAATAACATAACTTTCATGTAACTTAAACAGTTTAAGCAGCACATGCCAGGAAAGTTCTCAGGAGACACAAATGTCATGTGATCCATATGTAATTGGTGTTCAGAGTGACATCTCATGGCAATGATGGAAGCTGCTAACTACCATGCTGCCCAATCTGCCCTAAATCTGTGTACATATTAGTGAAAACTGTGCAGTAGTTCCTGAGAT
The DNA here is from genome assembly GCF_023864275.1 of Schistocerca cancellata. NCBI lineage: Eukaryota > Metazoa > Arthropoda > Insecta > Orthoptera > Acrididae > Schistocerca > Schistocerca cancellata. The sequence goes on from NC_064629.1 coordinate 781,043,370, forward strand.
TACCCTTCACATATTGACAGAAAAACATGATGGGGGACCTCAACTTATAAAATATATAGATGTATAGAGTTTGGTAACAATAGTTTCATATGGCTCAGTGGCCTAGTGTAAGTCTTTCAATTAGACGCCACTTCATGTCTGTACTGAACAACACAGACTTGATCCATGAAGATGCATAGGCAGCACAAAAACTGCAAACACCAAAAATGAAAATGACAATGTTGCACAATCTCAATAATAGTGTCTCAGAGCGAATGTAGAATCATTGCCGCTGCACTGAGAAACAAAGATCGGATTTGAATCTTTGCATGTTAATCTAATTTTTAGACATGTTTAAATCCGGAGGTATGCATAAAAAAATCATCTGAAAATTATTTAGAGCAATTAGTTCATCCGCCCGCTCGAACAGTAAACGGTTGTGAAAACAGACGTGACCTCTTAGCAACAAATAATACTGAGCTAAGAACGAGCATCAAAACGGATACAGGGGTTGGTGAACACATCACTGTCACAGTGAGACTGAATACCGTAACTCCCAAATCCTCCAAAACTTAATGAAAAATATATCAAAAATTAATGAAAAATATATCAAAAATTAATGAGAAATATATCTACTCAAAAAGGCAGATAAAAATTTGCTTGATGCCTTCCTCAGAGACTACTTCCACTCCTTCCAAATTAACAATGTAAGTGTAGACCAGGTGTAGATTGAATCCTAAGAAATAGTACTGAAAGCAACTGAGAGATTTATACCAAATAAATTAACAAATGACGGAGCTGATCCCTCATGGCACACAAAACAGATCAGAACACTGTTGCAGCTCAACAAAAAAATGTGCCAAATTCAAACAAACACTAAATCCCTTATATTGGCAATCTTTGACAGAAGGAAATTTGCTGCTGACTTCAGTGTGAGGTGTTTATAACTGTTTGTGCAATGAAACTTTGTCTTGAGACCTGACGAAAAATTCAAAGAGATTCTTGTTGTATGTAAAGTATGCTAGTGGCAAAACACAATCAATACCTTCTCCGTGCAATGGCAATGGAAATATTATCGATCACAGAGCTGCTAAAGTAGAGTTACTAAACACACCTTCCAAAATTCCTTCATGAAAGAAGACATAGTAAGTATTACAGAATTAGAGACAAGAACAGCTGCCAACATGAGTAACTTAGAAGCTAAGTAGACATCTTCGGAGTAGTGAAGCAACTTAAATCACTTAATAAAAACGAGTCTTTTGGTTCACACTGTGTACTACTTAGGTTCCTTTCAGAGTGTGTTGATGCAATAGTTCCATACTTAATCATATACAAAAGCTCCCTCGACAAAAGATATGTACCCAAAGACTGGAAAGTTGTTACAGGCCCACATCATTATCAATATGCAGCAGGATTTTGGAGCATATATTGTGTTTGAACATCATGAATAACCTCAAACAGAATGGTCTCTTGACATACAGTCAACACTGATTTAGAAAACATTGTTCTTATGAAACACAGCTAGCTCTTTACTCACACGAAGTGCTGTGTGCTATTGACAATGGATTTCAAATTGATTCTGTATTTCCAGAAGGCTTTTGACATTGTACCACACAAGCAGCTGGTAGTGCAATTGTTTGCTTATGGAATACTGTCTCAGTTATGTGACTGGATTCATAATTTCCCATCAGAGAGGTCACAGTTTGTAGTAACTGACAGAAAGTCACCTAATAAAACGAAAGTGATTTCTGATGTTCCCCGAGATAGTGTTATATGCCCTCCACCCTTCCTTCTCTATATAAATGATTTAGAAGACATTCTGAACAGCCGTCTTAGGTTGTTTGCAGATGATGCTGTTGTTTACTGTCTAGTAAACTTATCAGAAGATCAAAAGAAATTGCAAAACGATTTAGAAAAGATATCTGTATTGTGCAAAAATTGGCAAGTGACCCTAAGTGTGATGACATCCGCTGAAGTGCAAAAAGGAATCCGTTAAACTTCAGTTGCACGATAAATCAATTAAATCTAAAGGTCATAAATTTAACTAAATACCCAGGAATCACAATTACAAAAAACTTAAATTGGAAAGAACACACAGAAAATGTTCTGGGGAAGAAGAACCAAAGATTGTGTTTTACTGGCAAAACACTTAGAAGATGCAGCCGATATACTAAAAAGACTGCCTACACTACATTTGTCTGTCCTCTTTTGGAGTACTGCTGTGTGGTCTGGGATCCTTACTAGTAATGATTAATGGAGTACTTTGAGAAAGTTCAAAGAAGAGCAACATGTATTGTATTATTGCGAAATAGGGGAGGGAGTATTACTGACATGATACAGTATTCGGGGTGGAGATAATTAAAACAAAGGCATTTCTTGTTGTGGCGGGACTGTCTTATCCGACCTACATCAGGAGAAACTATCATCGTAATAAAATAAGGGAAATCAGAGCTTACCCAGAAAGATAGAGGAGTTCATTTTTTCTGCACGCTGTTCAAAAGTGGAAAAATAGAGAATTATTGTGAAGGTGGTTGGATGAATCCTCTGCCAGGCTCTTAACTGTCATTTTCAGAGTATCGATGTAGATGTACATGCTCTTGATGGCAATAGCACCCATTTCACAATGGCAGTTGACTTTAATTCATCATGGTCCAACCACTTTGCATGAAATATTTATAAATTATAAATACAAACCTGCCTCGTAAGCAAGTTCAACTATTATACAAAGCAATATGATATTGCAGTGCCTGTGTTACTCTGAATTACAATGCAATGTTCATCTGGACATGCATGTGTGTCCAAAGGAACAGGCACTTCGACGACTACAGCCATTGTTAAATACGTTAAATGTATTTGCAACTGCAAATATGGACAACTATCAGCTGTAGAATGGAATGACGACAATGAACATTTATGCTGGACTGGGACTCGAACCCAAATTTTCCGATTATTGCAAGTGGTCACCTTACCATTTAGCTATTTGTGCATGGCTCACAGCCAGATCCAAATTTCCTAATGTCATCAACCATGTGTCTACAGCCTGTACTCGTACATCCATTATGCATATTTCTGTACAGGTGAGACATTTTACTTGAAAGTAGCTTGCCCGTGGTTGGCAGATACATACAATATTTCAGTGTCTGTCCTTCCATTCTACAGCTGTTGGTTGTCCATATTTGCAACTGTGAATACATTCAACATATTTTGTAATGGCTGTAGTTGCCACAATGTCTGTTCCTTTGGAGCATGGATGCATGTCCAAATGAACATTACATCATAATTTGGAGTAACACAGACACTGCAATAGTGTATTTATCCGCCGGCACCATGCAAGCGACTTTCAGGTAAAATGTCTCAGCTATATGGGAATATAAATAATGGATGTATGAGTACAGGTTGCAGGCACATGGTTGACAACATATGATAGTTTGGGTCTGGCTGTGAGTCAAGCATGCATAGGCCTAACGGTAAAGTGATTGCTCGAGATATGCGGCAAATGTGGATTCAAGTCCCAGTCTGGCACAAATTTTCATTGTTGTCATTCCACTCTACACACCGAGCAGGTTGGCAAAGCGGTTAGCATACTGGACTCATATTCCGGATGGTGGTCGTTCAAACCCACTTCCAGCCATCCTGATTTAGGTTTTCCATGATTTCCCTAAATTGCTTCAGTCAGATGCCAGGATTGTTCCTTTGAAAGAGCATGGTCGACTTCCTTCCTCATCCTTCCCTAATCCGATGGGATCGATGACTTTGCTGTTTGGTCTCCTCTCCCAAATCAACCAACCAACTATTCTATACAGCCGATGGTTGTCCATATTCAAAACTGCGAACACATTTAATGTAGTCCAACTATTAGTGAAAACAGCATCAAAATCCCTGAAATAGTTCTTGAGATTAGGCTGAACACACAGACAGAAGTGAGCAGAGGACTTCAATTTATGTATGTTGAAAAGATTTACATTGCCACAGAACCCTTAAAAATAAAAAAAAAAAAAGATCCTGCTAAGTGCCTCAGCCTACAAGTACAGAAAGATATACACTAAAACAATTTTTTCCAGAAACTATTCTTTGTTATTTCAAATGGATGAACTATATATGCTGGACAGTTATGAAAATTTGAATTAATTACTATTACCGGGCATTCTTGGATACATTACAAGTTTGGTAAGTAGCGGAAATCTTACCTGAATGAAGCCAGTAATTTGTCCATTGAGGGATACTATGATGTGCACAACACTGAGCTTCTTCATTTTCGTGATGCGGGAAAAGTAAATCAACACCTCCAGAATGGATGTCAATACTTTCTCCCAGGAGTGCACTAAAAGTAGACATCATTTCATAGAAAATTTTTATCGTGATTTCAATGAATTCGCCTGCCATAAAAGCCAAAGATGAATCATGTCACTCAGGTTGATTAAAAATATTATTTATTTATTTAGCGTATGTGGTTTTCAAGTACAAATGGTTTCACGTTTAAATACATACAGACAGATAAAGATAAAATCAACATACATTATAGCGCATAAATAATGTCTCGTCTTATGGACATTCAATTAAGGATAAAGTAGGCATACACAGGTTGTTACAATAAGGTATCGTGTCATAGATAAGATAAAATTATCATATAGAAATTGTTGCTATAAGGTCATTCAGCAATCACATATATGGAATCTATAGAGTCTCTTTAAAGTTCTATGTCTAGGTTTTCCATCCACTCGACGGCTGCAGGGGAGGCTGCATAAAGTTCTCAAATGGATCCTTTAAACGCATGTTTAGGGCATCCCTGAATGATGTGCTGGATCGTTTGCTCTGGATGTCCACAATCGCACTGTGGTGAATCTCGTATGCCCCATCTACAGAGCATCTCGCCACTTCTGCCATGACCAGTTTTGAATCTATTGAGTATAACCCAAGTTCTTCTTGGCAGGTCTGTACCAGGTAGGTTTCCACCAGGTGATATTTCATTGCAGTTCTTGGATAGTCCGGTCTGAGAGCATTCATTTTCCATGAATCCATAGCACTGTAAGACGTAGCCATAAGGTTTTGAGCTGCTCTCCATGGTGGTCTTCTAGATCTTAGTCGGGAAAGATTTGGGGCAATGTCCTGATGGATTGGAAGGTTGGTATTGGAGGAGATTTTACGTCATTCATTAACTAAGGTGGTTTGCCGCCTAAGATGTGGTGGAGCTATACTGCAGAGAACAGGAAGCCAGGGTAGTGGAGTGGATTTAATGGTCCCAGTTATGGTTCTCATGGTATTGTTTAGTTGAGTATCCACTTTAGACGTGTGGCTGCTGTTAAGCCAAACAGGGCTGCAATATTCCGCAACAGAGTATACCAGCGCTACAGAAGAAATCTTCAGAGTATGTACAACAGCTCCCCAGCTAGTATTGGTGAGCTTTTGAATAATATTATTCCTTGTACGTATCTTAGCAGTAGTATCTATTAGGTGTGGTTTGAATGTAAGCAATCTATCCAATTTAATACCAAGATATTTTGGGTTTGGGTTATGCTTTAACTTTCTTTGGGGTGTAAAAGTAGACTGCCTCCAAGTGGTACACCCCGGGCAATGCCGAAAGGTAGCTAAAAGTCTACTACTATAGTGGTGCTGCATATGAGTGTGAACTCATCTCGCGGCTTAAAAGTGCAAATGGAAGCAAACAATAAAATGAATGGGTCTTCTCAATTAAAAATATTGATACATCAAAACAAAGCTGACAGGTTTTCAGAACAAAATATTTCAGCATTAGAAGAAAAGTGGGTACATAAAATTTAGGTGTTACATGAGTTGCTACTTTTTTGATTCTTAAACTATTTCTCCTTCTGTACTTTAAGTATGATCTACAAATAGCTCTTACCATAAAATCAATTAAATGGAAAAGTAGACAGTCATTTTTACAATACAACAATACCACACATAAAAGAGAAAGTGAAAAGAAAATCTTTATCAATGGAAATTCAAGGGCGGAATATAATATTGATATGAGGAGGGATCAAGAGGTGATGAAAAGTGGACAGGCATGTACAAAGAATGATAAATTGCTTGGTTCTGCCTGTCAGTTTTGAAGAATCTAAGTAAGCAATTTATTGTCATTTCTATATGCCTGTCCACTGTTCACTGCCTGTTCTCATTAACTGATTAACTTAGGAATGTGGAACAAGTAAAGGTATATATTCAGGCCATTCCATGAAAAGCGAATTGTTACATATGTAACACTTCCTATTCCTTTGTTTAATGAAAAATCTACACAGCTTGCACTGTCAAACTTTCAATGTTCATTTTTATATTTAGGTCTATCTGCTTTTTTAAATACTTTCATGTCAATTGTATAAATGTTTTGACTGTAACCATGGCATGATCCATTAACAACAGACCGACAAATCAGAGAAACAATATTTAGCTGTATTAACAACATACTGTCACTACATTGTTTAATGCTACTCATGCTTATGACAGCTAAATTTGACCAAGTAAATTAAAAAGTAACTTGTTTCAATAATGCTGCTGTTTATTTATATGCTGCTGTTCATTTATATCAAATAGCTGCTGCTTTAGCTTGATATTTAGCCAACTACATTGCTATTTTTCAAAGAAAATAGTTACCTACACCTGAAATAGAAACCCCTGTTTACAGTCTTTTGTTATTTGTCATGCATCTTTACAACAAACACTGCTGCTTGCCATGTAGCTAGCAGAACAATTCCATCCTTGAATCTAGATATTAAGATAATTTGCAGAAAGAGTGGATGAAGATGTATGTTTTTAACTTTCTTTTGAATTGCCTTGGATTCTCAATTTCTTGCTTTAAGTTGCATGGGAGCATGGTTGGTTGGTTGATTTAGGGGAGGGAACCAAACAGAGGGGTCATCGGTCCGATGTATCAAAGTGGGACAAGTGTCTCAACAGGCAGGGTCAGTACTTCTAACATACAGGTACTGGTTTCTGTAATTATACCTCCAGATTGTTTCTTTTTGAACGCTCCTTATAATATGTCACTCATCGAGCTCTGCCCTCAGATCTCAGAAGACTTGCAATGAGACTACTATGAACATTACACAAAGTTATTAATATTTCCAAGTCTACACAATGATAAAAATAAGAGAGACAACAGTGGAACAGAGAGTCACAGGTGATCCAAAGTAATGTGTAATTTTTATTTTTCAGTACATATTGATGTTTTATTCATATATTAAAAGTTTGGGGTGTTCATAGTAAGCCACACTACCTCACATCAACTACAGAAACAACAAATTTTGCTCCCAAATTACTACCAAAGTATGCATATTGCTGGAAATTGATAAGCTAAGGATGATGCCAGATTATCTGGAGGGGAATCACAGGTGGAAAGTGTTCATTGAACAATCATGACATCACTAAGTTGGCAGCAGTGGCGGCCGGTTATCATGAGATAATGTACTACAGCAAACTATAAATACTGTACTAAAATTATGCCATTTCACTTCGAATTTGAGATGGAAATGGCACTAAAATTACAGCATCTCCCTTTGAATGGGTGCTGGTATGAAAATAAAACAGACAAAAACATGTTTTGTAGTGCTCTCTTCGTGATAAGTGGAAACCAGTGTTGAGTGCTGAAATGATGATCAGCTGCACTATGATCAACTCAGAGAAGCAACGCAACTGTCTGTTTTCTGCCATGCGTCCTCTGATGTGACATCATCCATTCTGGTACTACATGTGTTACATTGCTCACAGCACCAGGTCAGTATTTTTCGTTGAAATTGCATGTAGTGTATTGTGCAAACATAGAGTATAACAACTTTTTAAGGAGAAGATGTCATGACGGCATTTTGGGCAAATGGTGTAGAGCGAAGACGTAATTTGTGAATTTCGATTCCTACTGATACCAACTTTTTTTCTTTTTATTACCAGAAATGTTAAATTATTAATTTAAAAATTTAAAAATAATAATTCAGTTTACATATGTAAAATTAATATATTTGATTATTTGATATATTACGATTACTACCCTCATAAGTCAAAGGGCTATAGGCTAGATGGTGATAAAACATATGAGTATAAGAAAATTGGGTATGAAAGAGTTTTCTGTAAATAATCTGCTAAAGACACCCTCTTCCAGAAGATCTTTGGAGGGAAAGTGAAATTTAAAGAGTTAGGTGGATGAACTTCAAATATAAATCTAACAACAGAGGGGCATGGGACGAGGCTCACCGCTTTGGCTTACATAACACCAAAAGTTTGAAATATTTGCAAAATATTTTGATCAGCATCTTAATTGACCAGAACCAATCCTTGAGCTCGAATGCTCAAAACTCATGAAAATCTACCAAAGAAATTAGAGAAGTTATTAAAACTTTGTAAAGCTAGTGGAGAACACTATTACAGCAAAAAGTTTGAAATGGCCTCTGCTAAAAAAAAGAACTAAAATTAATCTTTGAGCAAACTTGGAAAACAGAAAAACTCCCAGGAGAGTGAAAGGTGTCATTTCATTGGTACATTCACTACATCATCATTTTTCAAGATTATACTAAACAGCCTTGAAGCAACAATGGAGAGTAATTTAGGTGAATATCAAGGGGGTTTTAGGAAGAGCAGATCATGTTCTGAAAAAATATTTAATTGAAGTCAATTATTTGCCACTGATTACTGAATTCAAACAGTCAGCACTTTTATTTGAAATAGCATGTAGCATATTGTGCAAGTATAGAGTAATAGGGATTTTTAAAGCAGCATTATCACTGTGGGCAAGTGGTCTGAAGTGTAGATTGGTAATTTGCTGACATGGGTTTGATTCCTGTAGATACCAACCTTTTCCCCCCCTCATTTTATTTAATTCCTCACAATGTTAAACTATTAATTATAAAATTTAAATATATTTAAACAGGTCAGTTTATACACACAAAATTAATATAACTTATTTAATTCTGATTACTACCATTGTAATTCAAAATACTATAGACCATCACATTGTAGCACACTGGTATAATTTTGCACGAACCGCCAGTGGCTATTAGTAAGCATGACTCCTGGGACACATATACAGGGTGTTCAGAAATTGTCTGAGATGCTTGTAAGGATGTTGTAGGGTAAGTTTTGCTGAGAAATAATTATTAAGAAATAATTCAATACATTGTGTCATTTCCAAGTTAATTAGCATTGAAGTTAGCCAATCAACAGACTATTGTATGTGTAACTTCAAGCGGCCCACTGGACACTTTTTCACCAAACATTCTTTGCTTGGTTTCCTAAAACTGAACACAATAATGATACAAAAATTGGGCATGAGATGGTAGTAAGGATCAAACTCAAGCCAAATGCAAAGCAATTTCATACATTATCATCTATGCTATGAGTACAACTGATTCTAATTGTATCTGGCAGGCCAATTAAATAAGTGCAACCAATGGCCTGATCAGCTACTAACTTCACTGCTAACTAACTCTGAAACAGAGCAACATATCAATTTTTTTCCTTAACAATTATGTCTCAGCACAACCTACCCTGCAAATACCTTTATAAGCTTTTCAGACTGTTTCTGACCACCTTGTATATGATATATGCTCAGGGCTCACTGCCTGAAGGTCCACACCAGCATGCAGCTCAGCTCTTACGAAATCACTTATGGCGGATTAATGATTTTGCCGATTAACTTCGCGATGTCAGGAAGATGCCAGAGACTTAGACAGCAAACTATATGAAGTATTAAAGTATGTAAAGGCTCAGTACCATGAGTCATTTCTCCAGCAGGCCACTCAACATGAACACAGGGTAGTTATACCAAAATATTGAGTCGGAGACTTAGTTTATTTGAGCGAACAGACCAGCTACTGAACCAGCTGATGAACTGGGAGAATGACCCTGAGGCAGACTCCGGAAGCAGCTGAGCCAAATGCAGGATTTACCAGACTGTGACCAGCCAGTGATATCCCACCAAACTCACCACATCATTCCTTATGCATTTAACTAATTACTTTCTCACACATAACTAATTCTCCTTTGTAGGGAAGATATACATAAATCTGTGGCATGGCCATGGAGATCTGCATGGCAATCTCCTACGCCAATCTGTTTATGAGCCATCTAGAGGAAACCTTCCTAGCCTTGTTCAGGTTTACTGATGATATCTTCATGATCTGGACCCAAAACCAAGACACCCAACCCTCATTCCTACACAGCATCTAAAACTACTCTCCCTTTTGCTTGACCTGATCCTCCTCAAACAGAAGTGTACCTTGCTGGACACTGGCCTCTACCTCTCTGATGCTTCCATCCATACCTCTGTCCCCATCAAGCCCAGTAAACATCAACAGTATCTGCATTTCGATAGCTGCCAAACCTTCCACACCAAAAATACACTTCCGTATTGTCTGAGCATGTATGAACAACACATCTGCCGTGTTGAAAATTCCCTTACCCAGTATGATGAAGGTCTCACTAGACAAACAATATCCTCAAAAGCTAGTCCATAAATAGATTTTCTGCACCTTATGATCACACAACTCTAGCCCTCCAACCACACCTAAGGACCAGCTACTAACAAGGGAACCTCCCCATCGCACCCCCCTCAGATTTAGTTATAAGTTGGCACAGTGGATAGGCCTTGAAAAGCTGAACACAGATCAATCAAGAAAACAGGAAGAAGTTGTGTGGAACTATGAAAAAATAAGCAAAATATACAAACTGAGTAGTCCATGTGCAAGATAGACAACATCAAGAATAGTGTGAGCCCAGGAGTGCTGTGGGCCCGTGGTTAGCGTGAGCAGCTGCGGAACAAGAGGTCCTTGGTTCAAGTCTTCCCACGAGTGAAAAGTTTAATTTTTTATATAATCAACTTCGCTGTGCAAAATTCCAGGACATGTTCAGAATTGCTTGGACATATGCAGGATTTGATGGTCTACACACGGAAAAATTTGAAAACGTTAAAAACATATGTTTTGACAGAGCACAGGGAAAACTGTGCGCCTGTGAAACTGTTGCATTCATTTGTTGCAGTTTATGTGACAAACTCTTATGTTTTCATCACTTTTTGGGAGTGATTATCACATCCACAAGAAAACCTAAATCGGGCAAGGTAGAAGAATCTTTTTACCCATACGCCAAGTGTACAAGTTAGGTGGGTCGACAACATATTCCTGTCATGTGACGCACATGCCGTCACCAGTGTCGTATAGAATATATCAGACATGTTTTCCTGTGGAGGAATCTGTTGACCTATGACCTTGTGGTCAAATGTTTTCGGTTCCCATTGGAGAGGCACGTCCTTTCATCTACTAATCGCATGGTTTTGCGGTGCGGTCGTAAAACACAGACACTAAACTTATTACAGTGAACAGAGACATCAATGAACGAACGGACAGATCATAAATTTGCGAAAATAAAAAAAGTAAACTTTTCACTCGAGGGAAGACCTGAACCAACGACCTCTTGTTCCGCAACTGCTCACGCTAACCACGGGACCGCGGCGCTCCTGGGCTCATATTGTCCTTGATGTTGCCTATCTTGCGCACGGACTACTCAGTTTGTATATTTTGCTTATTTTTTCATAGTTCCACACAACTTCTTCCTGTTTTCTCGATTGATCTGTGTTCAGTTTTTCAAGGCCTATCCACTGTGCCAACTTACAACTAAATCTGAGGGGGGGTGCGATGGGGAGGTTCCCTTGTAAGTAGCGCCCTCCTCATCACTCAATATCACCCCAGACTGGAACAACTGGGGTTTTGGTTGCCTATCATTGTGCCTGGAAATGAGGCACATCCTTGCCACAATCCTTCCCATCCCTTCTAAAGTGGTATTCTGCTATCTACCCAACCTATACAATATCCTGGTCCATTCCTATGCCACACCCACTCCCAGTCCCTTGTCACATGGGTCATACCCCTGTGGAAGACCTACATGCAAGGCCTGCCTGATTCACCCACCCAGCACATTTAACTCCAGTCCTATCATAGGATCATCCTATCCCACTAAGGGCAGGGCCCATTGTGAAGCCAGCTAAGTCATGGCGGTGCTCTGTTACAATTCCTGCATAGCATTTTGAGTGGACGTGACCACCAGTCAATTACCCAATTGAGTGAATGGTCACTCATAAGTTGTGCCTAAGAACAGAATTTACCAACCAGTAATGGAACACATTGCTGAGCACAATATGCTCTATTCCAGCTACTGCTTCACAGCCTGTGCCACCTGTATTCTTCCCCACAGTGCCAGTTTTTGTAAACAACAACTTGCAACACATCCTTCATTTCCATAATAACCTGGTCTCAATCTTGGCTGACTCTCAGCACCCAAACCTTCTTCCCCACAGAACAAGCAAACATTTACTCATTTCCTATAAACCATGAAGAACACATGATGTAATCCTCTTAGAGAATGAGTAACACAGGTAAGTAAACCATTACTTTAAAAATCTGAATTGGATGAGTATGAAATTGTTGAAAAACTGCTCCAAAATGACACTGTGACTCAGAGCACAAGAAAAGAAGATTTCATCAGTGAAATCCACTATTCTCACATGGTTACAGAAGTTTCTTTTCTGCACAAGGCTGAACTTGTGGGACAGGTATGAGTCTAGCTCCACAGTACACTATTTAAAGTGGCACTGATTCAGTTAAAGTGGGAGAAGACTCACGAAAACAAGTCATAGTCTGTCCCCCATTTGTATGTCAAATGCAGAGGCATGTGGAAAGCACTGTTTGACGTATGTCAAATGCAGAGGCATGTGGAAAGCACTGTTTGACTTAATTACAAGTTGTGCCAAGAACAAGGTGGTCTACAAGACTGGTGATTCAGGCTCACTGATCTCTGTGCTGGCAGTGAACATGGCCAATAGAAGGGTGATTAAGAGCACTGTGGCCGCCCATATCGTCGACGCGCCACCGACGTGTGACAAGATGCCTTCCCTCGGAAGAACGAAGATGACCAAGGCATTTCTGAGGTGGCTACCTAGGTGCTGCAATGAGGCAGTGCTCCAAGAAGGGCTGCTGCATGCCAGTCTCGGTAAAGCGGCTGCAAGGTTGCATAACTGGACGAACAGGAGGAGACTGCTACTCTATGCCGTGACCGTGCAAACGGCTGATGGCGAGGTTGACAGCTTCCCGTTGTGGAACCTGTTGGACTTCCTTGTCATGGTAGAAGCTCTCCTGTCTGGCATGGACCCTCAGCCCAAGTGCTTCAAGTGCCAGCGTGAGGGCAATGTCACCAAGTAGTGCCGCAACGCAGCGCGGTGCGTCAAGTGCTCTGGCGAGCATGAAACCTGCACCCAGTGTGGTGGATTACAAGTCACCAGCTGGCACAGCTGGTAGGCTTTTTCAAGCCACAACCGTGTCAAAGGCAGTGACGTGGTTGCGGCAATGCAGCAGAGAAGAAGAAGACAACGATGACGGCACTGACGATGAGCACAAACCAGCCCGGCACAGCTGAGGGACAGTGCAGAAGCAGCTCCCCCTGCCAGCCACGGGTATGACCGCCATGGCGGACGGTTGAAATGTAGCTCACACCCCTGAGAAGAACAGCAGCATCAACTTCCGCACTGCCATGGAGGAATCCACAGTGACCCTCATGGCAGCAGAAACAGCTACCTCTGTAGAGAACGAGGAGACCTTGAGGTGACTGTGTACAGTGTTTCACCAATGCCTATGTTCAGCAGCAGGGATGCCAACCCCCGACGACCACTCCTGCACCTATGTAGAATACTGCCTACAAGCAGAAGATTCCTAGCGTGCCTGCCCCTGTGACCATGCCAGCAGTGTTGCAGGAGAACAGCACCATGAAGATGTCCTTCGTCCCTGTGGCAATGGCAGTGAAGCCAGCAGCTAAGGGGACAGACAGTGTCAAGACTGTAGATAGGAAGGCAGCACTCATCATCAATGTGCAAAAGGTTGTCATAGACATCCCCACAGAAACCATGTGGCCCAGCTTGAGGAAAAACTCCAGCAGAATTGCACCACGCAGTAAACAGAAGATGCCGAACATCAGTGATCAATAGCAGCTTGATGTTATGCCAGGTCTCCACCAACATGGCATGGTAGAAGACTCACTGCAGCACACTGCACTGCTGCACTGGATTGCCTTTACAATAACGAACTTTAGCTCTGACACAGTATCGATGCATGATACCCACTACTAACATAACCTACCCTTGCATGATCTGTCGCAGGCAGCAAGTAAGCTGCTACTGCTCTTACTATCCCGTCCAGACTATTGCAGAGGTTTTTTTCCCTTGGCACTTGCCTTGGCCCTTTTTTCCCTCTGCCCTTGACACCTGTAGCTCAGGTTATAAATGCACTCTTGTGCAGTTTCTCCTGACTATGAGGTAGCTGGTTTGAAATAGGGTGGTGAAAAAAATTTCATCACCAATTTTTGGCTGGCAAAAGGAGGAGAGGCGATGGTATAGACTTCCTGATCACCAGACTTTATGTCAAAGTCCTGTGTTTAATTCCAAACCTCTCTACAGTGTCTTATGGAGTGAGGGCACGTGACACCATTGTCAGAGATCCAGCTATCAGCTGGGGACATTTGGTTCGGTTGTGAGATGAGTAGGCTATGTGCCAGCACCTTGTTTCACCCTCTCCCTTCTCTCATTACCAATAATACAAACACAGCACTACACTATACACACACTCATTACATTCACCTATACAAAACTGTTACATTTAAGACACTTGAGACACAGCTACACTTAAAACATCAGACATGTAAGTCACCCAACCTGCATCAATGACAAAATGTTTGCACCAAGCCATATGCTAAATGAGTTAATTTATTAATTCTGGGAAAAACCAGCAGTCCAGTAAGAACCTTCATAGATCTGTGCTGTGAGTTTCATATTAAAATCTTCCCATAAGCTTGAAACAATTGGTATTATGCATCACGTGGCCAATCTACGTGGTTAAATTCCTCCATAGTGCAAACAACTTCATAACCATAGACAAGTTTATTCTTCCAGTACTCTGATACTGATAGACATTTGGATGGATCTTCTTTCCCTGTATACCACTGAAGCTTAGAGACCTATCAGAAACATATCTGGTACATAATTATATTCTGACATCATGACAGGCAATGACACTTTTCATTTGACTATTGCCCATGGCCATACAGTAGGCATTGGCAAACAATGACTATACTGGCAGGTATTGACTCCAATGCTGCATTGCTGCTACATAAGCCACAGTGGCTCCACCACCTTCTCCCCAAGGAAGAAGGGATGCAGTATTCACATCTGCACTACAAATGGTTCAAATGGCTCTGAGCACTATGGGACTTAACATCTATGGTCATCAGTCCCCTAGAACTTAGAACTACTTAAACCTAACTAACCTAAGGACATCACACAACACCCAGTCATCACGAGGCAGAGAAAATCCCTGACCCCGCCGGGAATCGAACCCGGGAACCCGGGTGCGGGACATCATCTGCACTACAACCGTACGGCAACGCATGCACACTTGTGTCACATAGTTGGCCTAAGCTTTAGGCATCATCCACTTCCTGCACAGGCATTGGCAAGCCAGCTCAATGATAACAATTCCTAGCACAACAACAACAACAACAACAACAACAACAACACATACAATGCGGCTTGTTATCACCGGGAATGCAGGACACCACCACATCAGGCACTGCTTTTGCCACCTTGTGACGTCCCTGTCGATGACAACAGGTGCAGCCACCTTGGGACTATTTCCCTCCAGAAACCAAGTGTGTGAAAATAGCTCACACTGCCTCAGCAGTACTTAGGCCAGTGCATGGCCTCCAAGAAGCCATCTTCATTATGCCAATATATTAGAACAAATAAGCCCTCGGTCACAAATATTAAGTCAAAATTGACCAGGTTTCGACACTACTATGAGCGTCGTCTTCAGAATTAGACTAACTGTTCTAAAACATATCTTACTTACAACTATTCATGACGTCGCCTTTCTGGCTTAGATCTTTTTTTAATATGTGACTTGTAAGTACTGCAACTTTTTCCAGTCAATACAAACTTCAATTTTATTAATGTATTATATACCTAATATGTTTTAGAACAGTTAGTCTAATTCTGAAGACAACGCTCATAGTAGCATCGAAACCTTGTCAATTTTGACTTAATATTTGTGACCGAGGGCTTATTTGTTCTAATATAATTCTGACATGGTCACTGAACCTTAGCAGCTATGTTCAAAGTCTTTCATTATGCCAATATTCACTACGAGTTACGCGGGGCAATTGCACCAACTGCTCTGTGGTTCCTCATTCAGAGTAAATCTTGACCAGTACTGACCTCCGCTGATCTGATGAATCCTTCTCTCACAGGACACCAACTTGCAGACCCAGGCCCGTGCTATGCCTCACAGCTAGGGCACCATCACACTCCTTCAACAGAGTTACTGGCATTATGTTACCTCCTTTCGTAGCTCTCTGTGTTGTTACTCACTCAATGTTATCTCTTTCTGTAACTGTATCCTGAATAAATGTGTTATTACTTCCAGTCTACTTGATTGGTGTTTAATCTTTATGTACTGAAACCCAGTCCATAATAGATTGGTGACGAGGATAGTTATAGCCCCACAGCATTCTCCTCTCATTCACCATCTGGCCACTGCCTCCCTGCTCTGATGCTGCTTCCTGTTGCTCTACAGGTTGCAGCCATGGGTGATATTTTTCCGATGGAGTCACTGTTTTGAAGATTGGCAATGAGGATAAAGTTTGGATCACTCTCACAGGCTTGTAGGCATGTCCACTGTAACAGATGGGCACTTAGAATAAAACTCTTCTCTGTGACATCTCTTTTCATTATTGGCAACACAGTTTCCATGATGCTCTGTCCATTTCATTGTTGTCACCATGGGTCACCAAATTCTTTGCTCCATTCTTGTCCATGTAACAGAACTGGTGACAATCCTAGCATCCCAGTCTCCTCTGCCATCCAGCTGCCACCCTCTCCAGCCACCCAATGCTGCTTCCTGCTGCATTAGAACATTATAGCTGTGCATACTGCCTTCTTGAGAGTGGTAATTCTTCAGACAGAAATAGTAGCTGCGTGATCATGAATTTTTCGCTAGCTCCAGCGCTGCTTCTCCCAGACTCATCCCTTACATGGTTTGGTGATGATAGCTTCATTTTCACCCTCAGTTGTGCTTAGTTATCAGTTGTGCTTAGTGAAGATTCTACTTGCTGACTAAGTCTGCCAACTTTTGCCTGTTTGGCTCTAGTGCTGCCTTTTTCTGTTCATCAGTTATTCACACCAAGCTCTCTGTTTGCCTTTGGTCTGCCTCTGACTGTTTTTCTCCCTTGATCTAGTATGGCTTCTACTCTCTTGTGCCTTTTCTGAATGATCTTCACACCTGTTACTCTTTATGTCTTCCAACTTCTGGGAGACAGGGTTGGAGTACATTCCAGCAGCATTGATATCTGTTCCACATCCACCTTCAGCCCTCCTTGCGCTACAACCTTCAGCCCTCCTTGCGCTACATGATTCTGCTTCCTGTTGCACATGCATGTAACAGCCATAGCAAGCCCTCATCTCGAGGGTGGCACAGCTATAGACATCAGCTGGCCAAGGGATTCCAGCTCAATTCTGCTGCATCAGACCCTCTGCAGTCACCCTCCATCCATCTCTGGTGTCATCCGGCCTCTGGGGTCTTCTGGCCTACAGGGTCGTCTGGTACTCACAGCTCCGCCAGCCTGCAATGGGTCCGGTTCACCGCCATCGTCCTGCTGGCTGCCTCAGCTCCACGGGACTATTCGTTCCTCATTCCTTATACCATTATTCCCTTCTGGGCTCTTATGCATGCTCTGGAGCTCTGCCCTTTTTTTCCATGTGTCTATGCCCACTCTGGCAATAAACACGCAAGAGACTGCAATTTTGTCATATAGTGACATGATGGAGACCGTGGCTGTTGTTTGAAGACAAATGTTGATGGTGTTGGGACAGCAACCAGCCATAAATTTACTTTCAGATCCTTTATTCAAAGGGTACCATTACTTGGTTTTGAATCATTGTGATTCATCCTCAGACGGTTTACACGCTTTCTTTATGACATGTGGTGTGTTTTTTATAGATTAATTGTCGTGAAATGTCCGTTTGGAGAGTTTGTTTTCATAGCATTCGTCCAACAGATGTGAATACATTTCTACTGCATTCTTATTGTAGCACACATAAATTTTTCTCACTGAACACTTTAGATTTGTCACTGAGAAGATTTCTACCACACACCACATGTTTTGATACATACAAAGAGCTCTTTGCGGTTACTCACCTGGAGTAACTCCTGACCAGTGCTGACATCTGCCAAACTGATGAATCCTTCTCTCAGCAGAAACCAACTCACAGATCTACGCCCCATTCTAAGTCTCACTCCTAAGGCTCCTTCAACAAGTTACCTGCCTGGTGTTATCTCCTTTAGTAACTCCCTACATGGTTACTTGCTTAGTGTTCTCTCTTCCTGTAACCAATATTGAACTGTACAGTTACCTGCTAGTCTTCTCTCTTCCTGTAACTGTACCCTGAATAAATGTGTTATTACTTCCAGTCTACTTGACTGCTGTTTTATCCATGTGTACCAACCCCCAATCCATAACAGAATGTTTTGGCACCTCTACCATGACCCATTCAGACTCCACAGCTTTATGTTGCATATTCAAAAGCAATTCAAAATGTGTTCATTAGATGTAAGCAATATAAAGTTGCTCTGAACATCTGGAAGCCACTTATTGGTGTGTAATTTGATTCAAGACCTTTACTACAACTTTCCCTACAGTTTTGTCTTAACCCGAGCAGTACAGTATATTATAGTCAGATCAAATGACAATGAGTATATTATAAGAGTACCTTGCAATTGCTGAACATTCGATATGCCAACCAGGTCGACCTTTTCCCCATGGTGCTAGCCAGAATGGTTCATATTCCTTTGACCCTTTCCATAAAGCAAAGTCCTGAGGAGACCTTTTCTCCATAGAATTAGAAATCTCTTCTGCTTCATCAATAACAACCTGAACAAGTTTACCATAACCAGGTAAGCTCTTAACATCAAAATACACAGAACCTGAAACAAAAACCTGCATTAACATTAATAGTTCCACGATCTCTTAAAGGGACAACCATGTAATGAATTTCTACAAGTACAAAGAAAATTATACAACAATCATTGGACATTAGTGGGAACTATTAACATTAGTTTATTATTTATTATTTATAATTTAATTTCTACCAGTCACATCTATTACTATGGATTTACAAGTGCATTTTTGTGTAACACAGCAATAAGTCTTCATTGTCATGTTAAAAGTACATCTTCAAGAAACCAAATATTTCTCTCCATGAAATACGGGATACAAAAATCCTGAGAGACTGAGTACAAAATAAATGACTGCCTGGAGTTTTCAAATTAATGGAAATATTACAAGGGCCTTCTTTTTAACTTTTTACAAAAACAATGCAAGGAAAACACTTTTCCGCATAAATTGTGTTATTGGTTCTCCAAGGATTTACCTTTAAGATTTATACACTTTTATATGCATTTCAACCAATTTTGGAAGCATTTTGTCCAATCTGATGTTGATACATAAAAAACATGATTTTGTAAGGATTCAAAAGGGTCTCGAGATGATGAAAATCACTGTCCGCGCATTTTTTATTTGACATATGGGAACGAAAAGAAGTTGTAACGTGGTAAGCCAAGTGAACACAGGCCGTGAGACATTAATTCTATGTTTTCTCCATCAAATAACCTGTTTTCAAATAACTTACAAGAATTTACTTGGGTGATGTCATTGACAACCACCCATATTCTGACCAGGTGACAACTCCATCATTTTCAAGGCAAAACTGCAGCAAGTAAGTGCTATGCAAGAGAATTTAAAACTTTTGTTTGCAGAGCAGTTCTGGAAAGATGACCCACAGACACACATGCTCTCTCTCTCTCTCTCTCTCTCTCTCTCTCTCTCTCTCTCTCTCTCTGTGTGTGTGTGTGTGTGTGTGTGTGTGTGTGTGTGTGTGTGTGTGTGTGTGTGTATGTGAGCAGGATTCCATGCAGAATTTAAGAAGAAACTTGCATCTCTTTGTAAGGTAACTCGCTAATTTAATTTCAACTACTTTCTTAGTAACACTATCCCAATAGCTGGAATTGCATGGTCGAATCTTCATGTTGTTATATTCCACAGAATGCCAAGTGTCATGACAATCAATGGAACAAAAAACCAGTTCAGGTTGCATATATTTTTTTATTTTTCATTCGATGACTAGTTTCGGGCTGAGACCCATTTTCAAACCAACATAATAAAGTCAAAAATGGCATTTCCGAAGATGCCAACAAAATGTATAATGTACATTCACAGTGCATACAGATAATGACAATGTTCTGCAATAGCCAATCTGCTCAGCTGTTGTAAGTGTGATGTGATGCTTATGCACAGTACACCAGTCCTTCACAGTCCTGATAGTTTGACCAAATATGACATTCCACAGCTGCAAGGAATACAACAGACAGCCACCTTATACAAACACGCTAGTGTTTACAGAGTGATTGAGTGACTTGAGTGAGTGTGTGTTTTCAGAATTGCTCTCTACAAACTAACATTTTCAATTCTCTTGCACAGCACTGGCTGCAATCCTGTAAGTTATTAGAACACTGTATACACTGGGAGAAACTCAGGTCTAAAATAATCAGTTATCTAATGTGTTGTGTGACAACTGGAATCATCATGATGAACGATGCGATATTTTTGCTTTCTTTCTCAATTTCATAGATGACTTGCACCACACAAATTGTTGAATACTATTTGGCATCTCTCATCCTCTAAAGCAATGACTGCATCACATCCAGTGTAAGTGAAGAAAGCAGCAATAATTTCCTCAGAAGCATTTGGTGAACAAATTACTTTTGTTGGTTTTGGATCATCTCTGAACACCCAAACAGTTGATTGTTGCTTAGTATCTGGTTCATATGACTATATCCAAGTTTTTTCTCCTGTTATGATGTAGTGTATGGATGTTACATTTCCTCAGTCAAATTTTTGAACATTTCCTTGCACTAACACACATGAACCTGTTTCTGAAGTTTGATTAAACTGAGCCAAATCCATAAAGAACTCATATTTCTCATAGCTAAATGTTCACGCAAAAACATATGTACTGCAGTTTTTGATATACCTGAGGACACCTCTTATCTCACAGTAAGTAACATGCCAATCATTGTAAACTGTGTTGCACAAAGCACTGATGTTTCTTGTGACAACAAATGTCAAGACAACAGTAATGTCAACTTACACCAGTGGCATGTGTCAGAAAGGCTTGTCTCAGGTATGAGCCAAATGAGTAAATAATCCCATCACTGATAGTGAGAAAAACCAAAATGAGCAACAAATGTTCCCTAGGTTGGTCAAATAGCGTGCAACATATGATGAGTGTGAGTTGGTCTTTCATTGGAGTAGCTGTAACAGGAGGTTCATGAAGTACGCATTGATGCTCTCCTATGACCCTGCAGCTTACGCAGGTGAATACAGTATCAAGGAGCACAGAGGACAGATATTTGTCCTGATAGAACACGGAAAAGTTTATTCTGAATTAAAAAAAAGAAAAGGTTGGAATTAGTATCAACAGGAAAACAAGCAGTCACCAAGGCACTATTTATATATGCCCATCCAGCCACATGAGCATTAAGTCATTATCAACTGTAAGTAGACTACCATCACAGTCCTGGAATGCATCAACCAAGCTGGCGATCACTGTAGTCAGACTGATATCGTGCAGTCCAGGGATCCACTACAGACATCACCCAGTTGGGACATTGGGCTGCCATTGGCCTGGATCATTTATCTCTTCAGCATCCGCTGGGTAACTGTTGTTCCTTTGTCAACCACCACTTGTATTGTCAAGGTCAGGAGTTCAGAGCTGCCGATGCCACCCTGACTCTCCACTGTTCCCCCAGCACTAAGGGCTGTGCAAGTGGTCCAGAGCAGCATGGCTGTGACTGCCAGCCATCACTGCTACAACACAGTAGGAGCTTACATGCCTTGCAGCACTAGCACAAGCCATTGCCAGCCCAGCACTGCCGCCCAGGTCGAACACCACAGAGTGAGCTCTGTGATATGCCTTCACTGCCTTGTTCTGCATAGTTCACAGGTCAACACCAGACTGTGCTCACAAGTCTTGGGTGCCTACTCTTCTCAGACAATGTACAGAAAATCATGTGGTTAATACAAGTATTCTACTCAGTTCGTGACATCCGGCTGATTGGCTACTGTCCTCCAAGTCTGCTGTTCCAACCTAAAATACCTGCATAGGGTGCAGCTTAGCCATCCCAACCTCTACCACAGCGGAAGAACAACATTTGACCTGTTACAGTATGTGTTCAGCCAATGTTGTTTTTTAGTAGTTAATAAAAGTGTCTGATATCTTGTTTCACTGCCCCTATTATTGCTGTAGTCTGTCTTAGCTCACCGATTTCTGCATTAACATTATTTTCCTGTGAGCATTTAACTATAAGGTTCTCATGACTATTTGGTATACACATAACATTCTTTCCCAGTTTTTGCTGGACTGAAGTACAGATGACCATCATATCTTATCAGATTCTTGTAGATCTAAATTTAAATTCAGGCCTTTAGACCTTCTGGTGCATGGTCTTCATAGCAAATTACACAATTCTAGTGTAGCGGTTGATAGGTTTTCAGCCCTTCATATCATTCCATCCGTTTGGTCAACAGGAAGCATACTGATCAGACCTTTGAATGACTGAGTCTTATGATAAGTCTCTGTGCCTCTGTGCGGTTTGTAATATGTCCCTAGACTTTAATTTTTTGATTCATAGCTCTCTCTGTAGTTTTATATAGTCCAGTGCAACATCTGGGTTTGAAGTCTCCATGTTAGCTCTGAACTATTTTTGGTATCTATGCCTGCTGTTTTTATATCATGCATGGGAGTTTCCGTTTGATGATGGTGTCATCATGTAAGAGCCCAGGTATAAGAGCTGCAATGGTGGGTGTTGCATTTCTTTGTGTTTGTTGTGTTTCACTGGCTGTCATACTGGTCTGGAGGCAAGGGTCCAGTTGGAGGTTTGCCTCACTGGAGGTCTGAATATGATGTGTGTAATCAGATATTGTGTTACCCAGCCAGTGAAGGACGTAGCACTATGTGTGACCTGCTTCTGGTGATTGTTCAACTGATGATTGAGATATTCTTACCGCATTCCTCATTCTGTTTTTCACATGTTTCTGGGTTCAGGGTTACCCAATGAAATAAGTTATTCTTCACTTGTCTTCTGACCTAATAATATATACCCCTGTAGGCACATTTGGCTAACAAAATCAGTCATGTAAAGGTAACAATACTGTACTGTCTCTGTTGCAAATACAGATGGGTGGATGTCAATCTACCTATGACAAGCATATAAGCAAACCAGATAGCTGGACAGGGATTTGAACCATCGCCCCCACCCCTCCAAGCGCCAATTTTTTATCCACAGAAGAGAACAAGAATTGGGGGTTCTCAAAGAAATTCATTCGACCAAGGCATAATAACCCAGAAAATTTTAATAAGCGTAATTGACAGCAACATCCAGAAAGAGATACAGCTACAGATTTAAAATATAACAGCCAGATCATATATGGGCAACTGTTCAACATCAACTAATCCTGCTGTGTTGCGGCAAACACAGAATAAGAGGAAGGAAACAGGAATAAATCAGGTTACAAATGTTGCAGAGCAGCTGATAATTTAACTGACTACTGTGCAATAAAGCTTTGAAAAACTTGGAATTGTGCAGCATATAATTAAAAAGGAAATACTATTTAAAAAATAACTGAAAGGGTGTTGAACTTAAAAACAGAAAAATATTTCCAAATGTAATCAGGTGTAGCAAGTGAGTGAACGTGTGTGTGTGTGTGTGTGTGTGTGTGTGTGTGTGTGTGTGTGTGTATGATTGCAGTCTGATGAAGAACACAAACTTTAATAGCTGAGCTATGCTAACTTTCACCTTATTATGTGCGTGAATGCTACTCAATGCTTCAGAGGTTGTTTTTCACAATACCATTTCTTGTCTTGCATCCAGGATTTTCCAATATTTTCTTTCATAATAATTTAGACTGTATGTATTCTCTATATCTCACTATACTTTTGCTATCTTCTGTTCCATGGCCCATCAGAAATTTGGGCAGCCTTCTGGAAACTCTGAAAACTTGCTCCCTCTGGGTAGCACTTCAGACTCTTGGCATCAAGCTACTAGGCAGTCCTACCTCCACAGACTGGCCCCAATATGGTCAACCTATCATGTGGAATGACCTCAAATATCGGACTGCTGACAACAAATGATATACTCATCAGTTTTGCCGCAGGTCGTGCTTGTTTACCTCAACAGTGATCAGCAAATCTTCCAGGGAAGTTTAGTATTCATTGACTTATTTGTGCTGTCATATAATGTTCTGACTATGCCCAGGAAAAATACGATAAAAAATAACAGACAAATACCCATTTTGCTTTACTATCTCCAACTGTCCCCCCTGGGGCACATTCAGCCACGAGTACTCACAACATACCTCCCAGGCAGATGGGTAGAATAATCTGCCCCTGAGGCATCCTGAGCACATGAAGTAAATTGTGGTATTTTGTATGACACCATAATGTGAATAACTGCCATTTCAAAGGCTTTTAGTGAGATGTTTAAGCATGATATGGTGGTACGTATTATCATTGTGCAATATGATGATCTGGTAAGGCAAAATTCTAGGCTCTTTTTCCAATCTGAGGAGTCACATTGTATATAAAAAAAGGCGCTTAAAAGCCCACATGTCACTCCAAAGCAAGGATCTACTATGTCACTCCAAAGCAAGGATCTACTGATGATTTACATGAATGGTTAGACTGACGCATTCATGTATAAACTTCATTTGCTGGAAAACAGCTTGGTACAGAATATGTCTTCCATTACTTAAGTTACCTACACCATAAAGCTTTTGTGTATTACACAACAGAGCATAGTGCAGCTTTATCCAATTTTTAAGACAGGGTTCGGGGTATGAGGTTCTATACACACAGAATACAAAATGAAATAATTTACAACTTTGGTTTAGGTTCCACCAAAAACTATATCTTTGAATATGCTAATAGATAGGTATTATAGAACCATTAACTAATTACTATTTTCTTGTGAGCTACATGTAAATACATTTTAAAATAAGTTGTAAGGTTGACACAGATCATGTCTAAGTTTGGGACAGTGTTATGTCACAACAACTATTTTCTTTTTCATGAAAAAAATAAAATTTTAAAAATGTAGAAAAGACTCAGCTTCATGATCAAACACTGAGGAAAAGCTTGCATATTGTTACAGCTTGAGCATCTGACACCAAATGTCTCTTCAGAAATAACAGTAAATGTCATCTTTTACAAACGTAATAAAATGTTTGTAATTTACCTTAGTTTGATTTTTGAGTTGTAGAAAACTTGTCATCACTGGGTTTGGCTGACAATAAAAGAAAGGTGGTTTCTCAAATTTTATAATCAGCAAGTTTTTCACTTACATGATGTGTCAAGAAGAAAATATTTCTAAAGATGAAGGATGGACATAAAATATTGTTGAAGAATGAAGGAAGATTACAGTTAAACATTCAGTTAACAAAGAGGCTATTAAAGATTAATCATAACAAAATGGAGTGCATTCTTTCCAAAGAAACCAACCCCCACAGTTTGCCAGTTTGTCTTAGTTGATTTAAGGAAAATACAGAAAATCAGAATGGCTTGGTAGGGATTTGAAACACACACTTCCAAAGGTGAGTTCAGTGCTTCACATATGCTTGTTCAATTAAATCACAATTCAGAAAGATTTGAGCATCAGAAGTGCATACAAAGAGTGACAACACTTGCAGTGTTTTCCAAAAGGAGCATTATCTGCTCCTCATTTAATTTCCAAATTTAATTATTATAAAGTAAATATAATGCAAAATGATACACTAACAAGCATTCACTTCAGTCACTTGTACTATACAAAAACACGATGAAGATATCATATGACACTGGTTAAGAAAGATACATTTGCTGCCATACGTATATTTCAGGAAATAATTATGAAGTTTCTGGATTGTCGTGGTGCTCATTATGTAATGTGGATAAAATCATCACCATCACTGCTTTTAGCATAAGCAGAAGTGGAAGTAGCAGCAAGTTGTTATTCTTTCTCTGGTCAGCTCTTCGCCAAACTGTCCTTCAATAATTAACAACATTTTGTTAGTATACCACAGTTTTTCAGTGTCCTTTTTAAAACTAGTGGCAGCTAAGAGGTCAGATGCTAATGTTATTCCTTAACTACTGTAAAGTGCCTAGTGCAGTCATGTTTACAGGCCACCTCCTGCCTTTGTAAGACAACAGAATTTAAATACATTCAAGGACTAGTTACAGTATGTTTAACTAGTACACCTCAAGGACAGTAAATATTAAAGTAAGAGTAAGTATGAAATATAATGCAAAATGATACACTAACAAGCATTCACTTCAGTCACTTGTACTATACAAAAACACGATGAAGATATCATATGACACTGGTTAATGAAAGATACATTTGCTGCCATATGTATATTTCAGGAAATAATTATGAAGTTTCTGGATTGTCGTGGTGCTCATTACGTAATGTGGATAAATAATTTGGTTTCACAGAAACCAAATTATTATAATACCAACTGTGTAGGAATTCAACAGGAGATGAATTATGAAAATTATTATTAATGTAATCAGTGTCAAAAAATTAAAATTATACTGTAAAGCCCTAAGTGGAAGACAAATAATGGAAGGAGTAAAGGTGATCACTACATCTTTCATCACGTGCAAGCACATAAATAACACTGAAAACATTGCCGAGCTTTTGGACAGTGCCTTTCATCAGTGTTAACAAAGAACACATATACATTTGCACTGCTATATTGTCCCAGCTGATGACACTGTCCTGGCACTGTAGCCAGACTAGGGTGAGGGAATAGTTGGGAAGAGCAAGAGATTTGACTTCAACGGCTGTGTCACAACCTGTGGCATCTGAAGTGTCCCATCTTCCTACCTACTCCCTAATTACCAATTTCTCTGAATTAAATAGATGAGAAATGTCCTTAATACACATCCCTTGATTCTTGAATCCCCCTACTCCTGTACTCTGTCTCCACTAGCCCCCTTCTCATGGGTATGTTCACATGCCTTCCACTTCATTACACTAATCTAATGTCACACTTTTGTCTACATGGTCTCCCTCTTACCCTGTTCAAGCCCCCCCTCCCCCACCTGCCTACCACTCTGCTCGTAGCCCACTCTATTACTTCCTCTATAAGCAACTTTCTCTGCCTGCCCAGAGCAGAATCACTGATGCCACATTCCTACTCTGTTTCTTTGCTGCTTTCCTCTCCAGGCCATCAAAATCTACTCCCTACAGCCTTCCCTCCACTTCACCTGACATAATCCCCCATTCTATTGGATAGCAGTACTAGGACAGTGAAGTCATCAAGGAAAAAAAAATTATATATATATATATATATATATATATATATATATATATATATATATATATATATCTGTGTGTGTGTGTGTGTGTGTGTGAGAGAGAGAGAGAGAGAGAGAGAGAGAGAGAGAGAGAGAGAGAGAGAGAGAGAGAGAGAGAGAGAGATTCAAATGAGAAAAATGTCTGAAAGCATGGTAACATCTTTGGTCTAGTTTCTCTATTGGTCCACTGTTAAATGTCTCAAGCATGCGGCATATGGTTACCTTTACTTCTTTCATTATTCATAAAAAATAAGTGCTTAATGTTTACTTTGGAAATAAATTACCATCACTGGTGATATAGCCATGCTTCTTTGTTACAAGATTCTCGACAAATGCAATAATATGAGGTATATAATCAGTAACACGTGCTGTTATTGATGGCCTCTGCACATTCAGCTTTGTCATATCTTCAAAGAACTCATTCTCATAGTGCCTTGTCAGTGTCTTAATGTCTTCACCTTGCGAGAGCGCCATCTTAATTATTTTGTCATCCACATCTGTAATTCCCATAACAAAAACAACGTTCATTCCAAAGTGACTGGCTAATATCCTTCGTACAATATCAAACCTCACGTAACAGCTGCAAAGAAAGAAAAAAAAGTCAGTGTTTAATGCCTGGAATTATGTACAATATAAAAATCACAGGATTGTTAGAATTGTAAGCTGTAAATTAAATCCTAGTTTGGGTGGCTCAAGTGCCTCAATGATTCAGAACAGAATACCATAGGTGTAACCATAATAGTAAGGTATCTGTGGAGAGCCAGACAAATATATGATTCCTGAAGAGGGGGCAGCAGTCTTTTCAGTAACTGCAGTAGTGACAGTCTGGATCATTGACTGACATTAGTTAACATTGCCTTGCTATGTTGGTACTGTGAATGGAAGCATGCAAGGGGAAATGACAGTTGTTAGTTTTTCTGGGGGCATGCAGTTCTACTGTACAGTTTAATGATGACAACATCCTCTTGGGTACAATTTTTACCCTCCACACATTCCTCCATTACCAAATTGATGATTGTTTGATTCATCAAGGTGTATCCTACCAAATGATCCCTTCTGTTAGTTGAATCACTTCATAAATTTATTTTCCCCCCACTCTGATATTTTAATTCTTCATTAGAGATCCAATCTACTCATCTAATCTTCGGCACTCTCTTGTAGCACCCCATTTCAAAAGCTTCTATGCTCTAGGGCTACAATGTGGTCAAATATATTGAGAAAAGTCTTTTTAACATTTAGATTTACAGTAAAGGTTAACAAATTTCTTATTTTCAAAAATTGTTTTTTTTGCTACTGCCGGTGTACATTTTCTATCTCAACTTTGGCCCTATTCACTTACTTTGCTGCCCAAATAGCAGAACCTATCTACTGCTTTGGTGTCTAATTTTCTACTGTAATTTTGGCCTGCATCACCTAATTTAAATCTACTGGATTCTGTTGTCCTCTTTTTACTTTTATAATTGTTCATCTTCCAAACTCTTTTCATGACACTATAAATTCTGTTCAACTGTTCTTCAAAGTTCTTTGCCATCTTTGATAGAATTAAAATGTCAATGGAAATCCCTAAATTTCAGTTCCTCCTTTATTTCCTTCACAGGTTTCTCATTGTACAGATTGATTAACACTGGGGATAAATTACAACCTGGCTACTGTTTCTCTTATAACTATAATCTGGTTTCTGTACAAGTTGCAGAAAACCTGCATTTTATCCCTGCTATCTTCAGAATTTCAAAGAGTGTTTTCTAGTCAACATTACCAAAAGCTTTCTCTAAATCTACAAATGCTATAAACATAAGTTTACTTTTCTTTAACTAATTTTCTAAGATAAGACATCAGGTCAGTATTGCATTGTGTGTTCCTACATGTTTCTGGAACCCAAACAGATTTTCCCCAAGGTCAACTTCTACCAGTTTTTCCATTCATCAGTCAATATTTCATGTTAGTATTTTGCAACCATGAGTTATTAAACAGATAGTTTGATAATATTCACACCTGTCATCACCTACCTTCTTTGGAATCGGAATTATTGCCAGTATATTCTTCTAGAAGTCTGACGGTACTTCGACTGTCTCATATCTTTTACACCACGTAGAATAGTTCTTTCATGTCTGACTGTCCCAAAGATCTCAATAATTCTGAAGGACTGTCATCTACTCCAGGGGCCTTTTTTTTCAACTCAGGTCTTTCAGTGCTCTGGCAAATTCTTATCACAGCATCATATCTCTCACCATATCTTGATTCTTCCCTTTGTATAAGACTATCATCAAGTTCACTTCCCTTGTATAGCCATTCCATATATTGCTTCCATCTTTCAACCTTACTGTCTTTCTTTGGTGTTAGCTTGCCATCTGAGCTCTGGATGTTCACACAATTGCTTCTCTTTTGTCAAAAGAACTCTTATATTTTCCTATTGGATGCAGCTATCTTTCACACAGTCACACACTCTTCTACAGCATTACATTTCTCCTCTAGCCATTCCTACTTTGCCATTTTCACTTTCTATCAATCTCAGTTTTTAGATATCTGTACCAATTTTGTGTGCTTCATTTGCTGCATTTTTATATACTTCCCTTTTTCAGTTAAATTCAATACCTCACGTGTTACCTAAAGCCCCTGGCTCTTGTCTCTTTGACTATTTGATGCTCTGATGTCTTTACTATTTCATTTTTCAAAGCTACCGCTTCACCTTCTATAACATATTCCTTTCCCCTGTATCAGTCAATTGCTGCCAAATGCTTCCACTGAAACTTCCCACAAATAGTGTTTTTTTCCATTTATCTAAGTTCCATCACCTTCGTTTTATAACTCTCTCAATTTCTTCAGTTTTAAGCTGGATAAATTATGGCCAGGGTTCATACCTACCCCGGGAAATGTTTCAAAGTTTAAAATCTAGTTTTGAAATCTTTTGTCTTACCATTACGTAATCCGTCTGAAACCGTCCTGGCGTCTTTCAGTCTCTTCCACATGTAAAATCTTCTTTCACGGTTCTTAAACCACATGCTAGTGATAATTACATTTTTTACTGAGCAAAATTCTAACAGACAACTTTCTCTTACATTTGTTTCCCCTACAATTTTCCCTTCTCTTCCTGTTTCTACTGTAGAATTCCGGTCCTCCGTCACAATTAAATGTTCATTTCCCTTCACTATCTGAATCATTTCTTTTATCTCATTATACATTTCTTCAGTCTCTTTGGCATCTGCAAGGCATTGGCATGAATACTTGGACAACTGTGGTGGGTGCTGGCTTTGTGTCTGTCTTTGTTATGGTAATGCATTCACTATGCTGTTATAGTAGCTTACTTGCATTCCTATTTTCTTGATCATTATTGCAGCAACTCCCGTATTACCACTATATCACTTTCTGTTGGTAACCCTGCATTCATAAGACCCAGAATTCCTGTTTTCCACACCACTGCACTTCACTAATTCCCACAATATTGAACTTAATCTTATCCATTTCTCCTTTTAAATTTACATACTAAATTAAAAGATCCTAATATTCCATGCCCCAGACTGCAAATTGCCAGTTTTGTTGTTGGGGGACTATTTTACCTATCATACTCACGTCATTAGAGTGAAACAGTTTCCTTAAATTTGCTGCAGAGCAATATTTTAGATGTAGCTCTATATTAGAATTTCTCTTTAATGATAACAGGTTCACACTGACACAAGACTGATTGGAAGGTGAAACCACACTGATTTTGGGTGATTTATTGAAGACTGAGATTAAAACTGTCTGATTCACTGTATTTACTTAGCAAAAGACTTCTATTTCTCTTTCACTTGTGTCCCATGTACTTAATATTTTAGATTTTAAATCAGAGCAAACATAAGCTCTTGAACACTGGCTTGATAAACTATTCATTCAGCCTTTAGAAAGGTACAACCTGAGGGATGAACAGAATCTGAGAAGTTGAGTTTAAGACACATGTATGACATAACAACAACACAGGCATTCAGTGATAGAACATGCTATAAAATTCATCAGAATTAAGTGTTTTTGATTGCACATTGGGATGAGTGACAAACAGCTCTGGGGTATGTCCTAGCATGGCTGCCCACAGGGTTGGCTGTTTTACTGGTAATTGCTGCCAGGAAGGGCCTCTATGGCCTGTATTATCAGGGATGGTCAAATTTCTGATTGTTTACAACATTTGTTAACGATCATCTGCAGGCTTTGATGAATGAATGACTGGCTAAAGGGAAGTGTGGAAAAGGGACACACTATTCAATGAGCTGAATCAGTTTCCAAGGAAAGCAAAAAAAGGAAAAATGAAATTATAGGGAATGAGCAGCAGTGGTAAATTAAATACAAATTAATTTGAAATTAATTAATCAACTTAGATTTAATTTGGAATAAAATATGGACAATAATGAAGTAGACAATAGTAGTGAGGAAAATAGAAACACTTCAGTTACAAGTGGAAATTCTAATTAGTGTAGTAGGTCAGTATAACATGGAATCTGAATCACACGTTGTTCCCGGTGAATTTTGACACAGATGAGAGGTCAAAACTAGGGATTCAATCTCATGACTTTTCATTTCCAAACATGGGCTTTATCACTACTCAAACAGGCCTAACAATGTACATATGCACTTGTTCATTTGTGTAGATACACACACACACACACACAACGAGTACTACTTGTAAATTTATGTGTAAATGTAAGAACACCAGAAAAATCACCCTCGGAGGACATCATACCAATACCATGTAGCTTTGTTAATGGTCTCAACTTCAGAAGTAAGAGAAAGCACTAGTTTTTTCAGGTATGCCATATCCAGTTGAAGCCACTCACTGACGATTAGATCCTGTAGACCCACCAAAATGATGGAATACTGACTGATAGATTTCACCCACTGTTCTAAATACTTCCACACATTTTCTGTGGGGTTTAGATAAGGAGATTTAGTGGGCCAGTTGAGGTGCAACAGCATGCCTATGTCTATAATTCCTCTGTCTTGTACTGAAACATCACAATCATTCAGGCACAGTCCCTCTAATCGAGATAAGAAATCTGCCAAGTTCTTAATGTGATGCTCACACTGACCTATCAGTGGACTCAACAGACACCTCTGAGAAAACAATGCCAGCCAACAATTTTGCTACATCATCACGACATCACGTCAAACAGCCCACAGCTAAAGAGTATACTGGTAATAAGGGAATAGTATTTTACTGTGAGTGGATTGCTGTTGAGCTGTACGTCACTGAAACTGTTGTTCTTACTATAGATCTTTTCCACCAGCAGAAAATACTTGCTTTCCATCACACTATGGCAAATAAGTGTTGTGTAAAAGGCTGTATTGACAGTTACTGATTTGGGTAAAAAATATCTGTGTTCAAATTTTCAAAGAACACCACACTGACAAAGAAGTGGACTCATGCTATTTGACAGGAGAACTTCAATCCAGTGGTAATCACTATGAAGTTATATTTATAACAAGAAAGCAAAGTTAATTTCATTGTATATGAGTTGTACATAACAATAAATCATAACCCCAAAGGCTCCATTATCACTGCACAGTTCCATTGAAAGTGTTGTGCAAATGACTTCTATAGTTCAGATTTAGTGTGTTTCAATAAGTGTCAACTTTACAGTACACAAGTTACATAAGACTATTGTTCCAGCGTATCGACAAGCGACAGCATGAAAATGAACACATGAGCAGAGAAGGCTGTGATATGACAATGGCCAATAGCCCGCTGACTAGGATTGCACTACGACAGGAGCAGCCTCTGTACAAAGAGAATATAAGTGCCACTCCCGCCAGCCTTGTTGGGACAGTTAGGAGACGGACACTAGTGGAGCTGTTATTAGTGAACCATATTCATTATTTGCACGGACATTGTAGATAGTGAAGGACACTGACTTTTTCGCATGTTGCCCCTCACTTGCGACAACTCATTGTAAATCCAAAGTTAAGTGTTGTCAATCTTCTTTATTGTAATAAAAACTATTAATGTGATTTGCTTGAATTGTTGTACAGCTATCAGGAAAAGCAGCATCCTTTAGGCACCCAGTAATAGATGAGTGGACAGGACCCCACAACTATATGTGACACTGTAAACAACTTATTTAATGAAAACTCCCTACAGTAATTACAAATGTAATCCTGGCATACCTACATTTTGGTCCTAAAATGTTCTGTTTGATGAATAGTTTTTTTTTGCATCATGAATAACAAAATACTTTTAAGGAAGTCGTAGTGCTTTGCTATCACAGGTGTACTGCATGCTTTCACAAATGTGAAATCTTTACAGTCAAATGATGTGCAAGTACAATTATTTGATTAAAATTTTTTTTCTGAAATTATTTTCTTTTTCTTTCTTTCCAGATTTATCAAGAATACTTTATTTCACGTAATCTAATTCATCAAAGCACTGCAATTGGAGAACCACAGTTTAAAGAAATTGCTGTCTCTTGTATATTAGCAAACTATCCCAGTTATTTGAGCTCAAGACAAAATGCTCAACAAGAACACCCAAGGCAAAGAAGACAGGGGCTGGAAGTGGCTATATGTGAAAGCATAGCAAGAGCTTCTGCAAACAAGGGGGAAAAGAAAAATAATTTTCAAGATTATGATGAATAGTGAGAAAAAGTGAAAATGTTACAGTGAATG
This sequence comes from Schistocerca cancellata, assembly GCF_023864275.1. Lineage (NCBI taxonomy): Eukaryota > Metazoa > Arthropoda > Insecta > Orthoptera > Acrididae > Schistocerca > Schistocerca cancellata. Next base: position 781,077,457 of record NC_064629.1, read on the forward strand.
AACTGTGGAGTAAAGTTGTGAAGAAAGATTATGTACTGTTCCTGTATTTTAGCTTTAAGAAAACTCTCCATGATAATTTGTATATAACAGTTCGCAGAAACCTCAGTGTTAAACTGTATATGAAGGATGTAGAGACTGTTGCCAACACACTATGAAAGACCATAAGCAGTGTAACTGAAGCTGAAAATGTACTGAAGTTATGTACAGACTTAATTATTAGCAGAAAGAGTGATTTGCACATCCCAGATATACTATCCCTTCTTGAAATGATACCAGTCAAAGAAGGTAAGAAGGAGGTTGTTTCATTCATGAAGTCACAAACTGCACTGTCTCTTTAATTGAAAGCTCATCATAAATTTTATGAGCTTTTGATTCTTTGTTCTATATTGTTTAGTCTTTCTCCACATGTTTACACATTTTTATGGTCAGCTGGTTCTGTCATTGAACCTCATCCAAATTCATTAAGGGAGCTTAGCTGCAATATAAATGTGAACCCAAGTAATCCTAATTTATTCAGTTACTCAACGGAAGAAGTTTCACATTAGGAACCACATGATCTGTTCATGACCCTTATGCTAGATGAGATTCACACAAGCCGTATGTAGATTCGAAAGCAGGAAATATTACTGGAATGACTTTGGATACTGTAAATGTAGCAAACAGTGCACATGTATTCATGGTTCAGGGTATTCTTTTTCCTTTCAATAAGGCAAATGTATTGCCTGTGAAGAAACAGAATGTAGAAAGCTTGTTTCATGTAGTAAGGGTATTAGCAGTATGTGTAGAAGCTGTTGGCTTTCAAATTTTTTCACTTTTTGCAGATAACAATCCCATCAATAGAAAATGTGTTACACATTTTGCAAATCCACCACAAGACCACAAGCCATTTTTGTGTACCCATCTCCAACAGATAGTAAAAAGACCACTGTTTTTTTTCTGCCCAACACTGTTCATATTTTTAAGTGCATAAGAAAGAGCTGGATAAATCTGAAGAACCATACAGAAACACTTTGATATCCAGATTTGGTTAATCCTTGATAATCCTAATACTGTTAGATATGCATCTTTTGCTGCAATTAGGGAAGTATATGATACAGAAAGCCAAAAGCTGCTAAAATACAGTTATGTAATGTCAGTGAAAGCTGTGTGGCGTTCCACTTCAGAGAGGCAAAATGTTAAACTGGATACTCAAGTGTTCAGTTATTATGTTGAAAGTAGCTTGGTAGAGTTGCGATCAATTCATGGTGCACAGAACTGGGAGGGTACAGCTAAATTTATAAATTTGATTAGGATCTGGATGGGCATTGTCAATGTTGAAACACCTCTGAAGGGAATTCAGCATAAAGAAGAAATGCAGAAGCCTCTCATCAATAAAGCAGGAGACATGTATTATAGTTTCCTGGACACATTTATTACTTGGTTAGACAAATGGAGAAGTTTAAGCTCAGAGAATAGTATCAACTGTCCCTAGAAACTCACATTTTGGCTTACTAATTATGGATTAATGCAGGTAACTGAATAATGTAGTAAGGAACTAAACATATGTTATAAATTGCCAAGCAAGTTCCATACTGGTTCTCTGGAAGCAAAAGTTGGTCGTCATAGATAATTATCGGGACGTCAGTGTTGTATCTCATTTAGGCAGTTGTTGGAAACTGAAAAAGAAGTTAAGGCTCATGAGTAACTTAGAACTAAATGTGTACCCACAAAAGAAGTTGAGGAAGTGTAGAGATGTGTATCTGCGATGAAAATACCAAGAGCAGTGGGTGTGATGTTAGTGACTTATTTTTTAAGTTTAGTATTACTTATGGTAATTAAAAAAAAATGTTGAATCTGATCATCCAGTTTTAACATACATTGCTGGTTTCTTTTGTCACTCATTGATATGGAAACTTCAGTGTACAGAGTGCACAGATTTTTTTACTCTTGGTAGGTATACAACAATTTATAAGCAGTTAAATTTAATTAGATGATTGGACAGAGGCAGTCTTAAATTCCCATATGAATTTCCTGTGACAGTTTTTGCACAAGTTTCTTGACTCTGTGAAGGTTACTGGTAACACATCTCTTCATGAAGCTGCTGAATCAGTGAGCAGTAGCAGCTGAACTCATTTTGAAAATAATTATGGATAATGACGTGATGTGTGCAAATTGTTGTTCTTGACATATTGTGCCAGAAATGTACAAGAAAATTATATAGACCACTAAATACTGTACCAAATAATTTTTACAAAAAGAAAAATAATGAAACTTCTGTACAGCCTCTTCAAGGCTCTAATAAGAAGCAGCTTCAAACACTATGCCACAACTTGAAATAATTTTTTATTTTCATCTTTGTCTATATTGCTTTATTACTGCCTTTTGCATATTTCCACATATCCTGAATGCTAAATGTTTTTACTCTTCAATGAAGTGCATAATGTGTTCAGTGATCAGTGTAAAATCAAACATAAGTGGCGTACAGTGTTTTGAAAATGCTGGGAAACAAAGATCCGAATTTTTCTGAGCATAGGGTGACAATATTTCGTTTTACTACTTAACATTCATTGCTTGCTACCTGTCACTAGCCTCCAGATGAGCCCAGATTAAAATGTTTTTACTCTTTAAATGTATGATACTGTGCCCAGTGAGAGGTGTCACATCAAGTGCAAGTGCTGTACAATCTCCTGAAAATGGTAGAAACAAAACTCTGAATTTTTTGGCACAATTTGACATACACTTCCTGTTGAATACTTAATAAGCACTGTTTACCACATACCATATACTCATACTTCCAGATGTGCTCAAAAGAAATTACAATGTCAAGCTGCACAGCCCAAGATAACTTACTGTCAGAGTTCCTTTGAATAATTGCTGCACTTATGGTCCAGAGAGGGGAAGAAAATATAAACACTGAGAAATTTCTTGTACAGCTAACTTACTTGAAAAGCAATTAATGCATCCTGACTCTCAGAGAAATTAGCTGTACAGGAAATTTCTCAGTGTTTATATTTTCTTCCCCCCTCTGAAAATATGGCTAGTACATCTACATGGTTAGTCTGCAATTCACACTTAAATTCCTGGCAGAGGGTTTATCGAACCATTTTCATACTACTTCTTTACCATTCCACTCTCGAATGGCGTGTGGGAAAAAGGAACACCTAAAACTTTCCGTTCGAGCTCTGATTTCTCTTATTTTATTATGATGATCATTTCTCCCTATGTAGGTGGGTGTCAACAAAATATTTTCACATTCTAAAGAGAAAGTTGGTGATTGAAATTTCGTAAAAGATCTCGCCGCAAAGAAAACTGCCTTTGTTTCAGTGACTGCCACCCCAACTTGTGTATCATATCAGTGACACTCTCATCCCTGTTGCGCGATAACAAGAAACGAGCTGCCCTTCTCTGCACTTTTTCGATGTTCTCTGTCAGTCCTACCTGGTAAGGACCCCACACTGTGCAGCAATATTCCAGCAGAGGACGGACAAGTGTAATTTTGGGCTGTCTCTTTGGTGGGTTTGCTGCATCTTCTAAGTGTCCTGCCAACAAAGCGCAGTCTTTGTTTCGCCTTCCCCACAATATTATCTATGTGGTCTTTCCAATTTAAGCTGCTCGTAATTGTGATTCCTAGGTATTTGGTCGAATTGACAGTCCTTAGATTTGTGTGACTTATCGCATACCCAAAATTTATCAGATTTCTTTTAGTACCCATGGGGATGACCTTGCACTTTTCTTTGTTTAGTGCCAATTGCCTCTTTTTGCACCATACAGAAATTCTCTCTAGATGAATTTGTAATTGGAATTGATCGTCTGATGATTTTAGTAGATGGTAAATTACGGCATCATCTGCAAACAATCTAAGGAGGCTGCTCAGATTATCACCTAGATCATTTATGTAAACCAGGAACAGCAGAGGGCCTATGACACTACCTTGCGGAATGCCAGATATCACTTCTGTTCTACTCGATGATTTACCGTCTATCACTACGAACTGTGACCTCTATGAGAGGAAATCATGGATCCAGTCACACAACTGAGACGATACTCCATATGCATGCCATTTGATTAATAGTCGCTTGTGAGGAATGGTATCAAAAGCCTTCTGGAGACCTAGGAATATGGAATCAGTCTGAGATCCCTTGTCGAGAGCACTCATTACTTCATGGGAATAAATTTGTAGGGTATAATCAGTACCTTTCATATTAATAAACAAAACTGCATCTCTGTTAAGTAATTCACTACTGGCCTGCTTTTATATAAACAACCAAGTTCAAAAGGAAGGTGGGCCATTAAGTACAATTTATCAACATTAAATGAAGAATTCAAGCAAAGTGATTAGGCACTCCAGTCACGATTTCTTTGCAGTATTTTATGACTGAGTAATGAGCATCAGCAGGAATAAGGATGTATCAGTTTATGTGGGCCACCAAGCAAGGTGTCACAAATTTGTTGGCAGGCCTTATATCCTCGGTGGTGTCAGCTTAACAGAGTAGCAAGGTACATGATATGTCAGAGCATCAACGTTACTCACACTTGGCCTGCGAGGAACACCTTCCTAATGGATCTTGGAAGACCATATCATCTAAGGAGGACACAACAATAATAATTAGGATTTTTGATAATCTCCTGTAACAAGGAACTTTTCTTCAGGAGCTTATTAGTGTTTCTCTCAACACTTTTCGCAGGGTCAGCATTGATCCAACGATATGCTGAAGCAGACAGTAAACACTGTAGCTTTGGAAAGTAATCCTACTTGTCCAACACCATTGTAGCACTGCCCTTGTCTGCGGGTAAAATAGAAATATTCAGATCTACTGTGAGAGAACATAAAGCAACCCTCTCAGCTGCCATTGCATTACTCTTAGGTGGACGTGCCCCAGTCAACACATAGCATGCTGCTATCCTAACCTCTTTTGCAGCATCAGGAGGTAGTTTCAAAACAGCCTGTTCAACAGAACTTATAAAACCAACAACTGGTAAATGCTTGGGCATTGGTGCAAAATTTAAACCTTTCCCTTGCACCCTGAGCAGTTAAAGAAGGAAATTTCCATACAGACTTGCAATCATGAAGTACTGACCAACCAATTAAAATAAAATTTAAAAATTTTTGAAGCAATCATTAAATGAATCCAAAATAATTCCTTGGAAATAAAATCTAACTCCGGTGAGTGTATTGGAGCCTTTTAAGAACATGTGTGAAACCAGCATATTGCTTGATGCAACTGGCAGGAGGAGAGTTAATACAATGCACAACTATGGCAAATGGAACAATATTATCATCATGACATGTAACAAAAATGACGATGGACACTGAAACCTTACTCTACTAACTTCTTACATTGGTCATCTTTGGTTGTGTAGTGATGCTTTTGTGTGTGTGTGTGTGTGTGTGTGTGTGTGTGTGTGTGTGTGTGTGTGTGTGTAGCATCTTTCTGGATATGATCTGCAAACTGAAGTTTTAAATTCCCTTGCACAGTACTTCCTTGCTGCATTTGTGCCTTGAAAATGACAAGGTGTGCACCTGTCAGAATATCAAAAGTTGTTGAAGATGTGACCCAGATGCATTCCTATAAATTATTTGAACAACATGCCATCAACTTGCATAACACTATCAAAGAATTCTGGGTCTTGGCAACAAGAGTGTATGGGCTTCACAAATTCAGAACTTCATGAATTTATGATGATTCTTGCTGAACAGTATTTCGGTCTCAGAAAACATTATCATACAGGAATACAGAGCATGATCCATAATTATACAAGGCGCATTCAAGTTCTAAGGCCTCCGTTTTTTTTTCTCCGGACTGGAAAGAGATAGAAACATGCGCATTGTTTTAAAATGAGGCCGTGTTCATCGTCAATACGTCCCAGCGATGGCAGCACCGTACGGCAGATGGAATTTTACCGCCAGCGGCGAGAATGAGAACTGTTTTAAATACTTAAAATCGCGACGTTTTCCTTACTTGAACAGCGTGCAATCATTCGTTTTCTGAATTTGCGTGGTGTGAAACCAATTGAAATTCATCGACAGTTGAAGGAGACATGTGGTGATGGAGTTATGGATGTGTCGAAAGTGCGTTCGTGGGTGCGACAGTTTAATGAAGGCAGAACATTGTGTGACAACAAACCGAAACAACCTCGGGCTCGCACAAGCCGGTCTGACGACATGATCGAGAAAGTGGAGAAAATTGTTTTGGGGGATCGCCTCCAGAGTTGGCATTTCTGTGGGTTCTGTGCACACAATCCTGCATGACGACCTGAAAATGCGAAAAGTGTCATCCAGGTGGGTGCCACGAATGCTGACGAACGACGACATGGCTGGCCGTGTGGCATGTTGCCAAGCAATGTTGACGCGCAACGACAGCATGAATGGGACTTTCTTTTCGTCGGTTGTGACAATGGATGAGACGTGGATGCCATTTTTCAATCCAGAAACAAAGCGCCAGTCAGCTCAATGGAAGCACACAGATTCACCGCCACCAAAAAAATTTCGGGTAACCGCCAGTGCTGAAAAAATGATGGTGTCCATGTTCTGGGACAGCGAGGGTGTAATCCTTACCCATTGTGTTCCAGAGGGCACTATGGTAACAGGTGCATCCTACGAAAATGTTTTGAAGAACAAATTCCTTCCTGTACTGCAACATAAATGTCCGGGAAGGGCTGCGCGTGTGCTGTTTCACCAAGACAACGCACCCACACATCAAGCTAATGTTATGCAACAGTTTCTTCATGATAACAACTTTGAAGTGATTCCTCATGCTCCCTACTCACCTGACCTGGCTCCTAGTGACTTTTGGCTTTTTCCAAGAATTAAAGACACTCTCCGTGGCTGCACATTCACCAGCTGTGCTGCTATTGCCTCAGCGATTTTCCAGTGGTCAAAAGACTCCTAAAGAAGCCTTCACCGCTGCCATGGAATCATGGCATCAGCGTTGTGAAAAATGTGTACGTCTTCAGGGCGATTACATTGAGAAGTAACGCCAGTTTCATCGATTTCGGGTGAGTAGTTAATTAGAAAAAAAATCGGAGGCCTTAGAACTTGAATGCACCTCATACAACAAATTAACATAAGTGGTATAAATCTGTAATTCCATGAATCTGTCATTTGTCAATTCTTGATAACTTGAAACACCTGCACCTTTTCCAGTCACAAAGGACACTCCATTGCTTTGGAAATAAACAAATTACTGTGCTAAGAGGGGCCAGTTGTTTTATAATCCTGATATAGAATCTAACAGGTACTCTATCCTGTCCACTCAATTAAGAGACTAATTGCTTCTTGAATTCACAGTTACTAATGTCTATAAGACTCACTACATAAACAATAATAATAATAAAAATAATGAGGAGGAGGACAAAAAACATGAACATACTGCATGTCACGTAGTTCCAGTAAGTACTGTTGTCCTCCCAGACAAACAATCCACTTTGTCGGCTATAATGTACTACATATCTATTGCAACTGAATAAATCCCTTAGCTCACAATTTCAACTTTATTATTCATATTGCTACACTGTTGTTGTTGTTGTGGTCTTCAGTCCTCAGACTGGTTTGATGCAGCTCTCCATGCTACTCTATCCTGTGCAAGCTGCTTCATCTCCCAGTACTTACTGCAACCTACATCCCTCTGAATCTGCTTAGTGTATTCATCTCTTGGTCTCCCTCTACGATTTTTACCCTACACGCTGCCCTCCAATGCTAAATTTGTGATCCCCTGATGCCTCAGAACATGTCCTACCAACCGGTCCCCTCTTCTTGTCAAGTTGTGCCACAAACTCCTCTTCTCCCCAATTCTATTCAATACCTCCTCATTAGTTATGTGATCTACCCATCTAATCTTCAGCATTCTTCTGTAGCACCACATTTCGAAAGCTTCTATTCTCTTCTTGTCCAAACAATTTATCATACACATTTTACTTCCATACATGGCTACACTCCATACAAATACTTTCACAAACGACTTCTTGATACTTAAATCTATACTCGATGTTAACAAATTTCTCTTCTTCAGAAAACTTTCCTTGCCATTGCCAGTCTACATTTTATATCCTCTCTACTTCAACCATCATCAGTTATTTTGCTCCCCAAATAGCAAAACACCTTTACTACTTTAAGTGTCTCATTTCCTAATCTAATTCCCTCAGTATCACCTGACTTAATTCGACTACATTCCACTATCCTCGTTTTGCTTTTGTTGATGTTCATCTTATATCCTCCTTTCAAGACACTGTCCATTCCGTTCAACTGCCCTTCCAAGTCCTTTGCTGTCTCTGACAGAATTACAATGTCATCGGCGAACCTCAAAGTTTTTATTTCTTCTCCATGAATTTTAATACCTACTCCGAATTTTTCTTTTGTTTCCTTTACTGCTTGCTCAATATACAGATTGAAAAACATCGGGGAGAGGCCACAACCCTGTCTCACTCCCTTCCCAACCACTGCTTCCCTTTCGTGCCCCTCGACTCTTATAACTGCCATCTGGTTTCTGTACAATTTATAAATAGCCTTTTGCTCCCTGTATTTTACCCCTGTCACCTTCAGAATTTAAAAGAGAGTATTCCAGTCAACATTGTCAAAAGCTTTCTCTAAGTCTACAAATGCTAGAAACCTAGATTTGCCTTTCCTTAATCTTTCTTCCAAGATAAGTCGTAAGGTCAGTATTGCCTCACGTGTTCCAACATTTCAGCGGAACCCAAACTGATCTTCCCCGAGGTCGGCTTCTACCAGTTTTTCCATTCGTCTGTAAATAATTCGCATTAGTATTTTGCAGATGTGACTTATTAAACTGATAGTTCGGTAATTTTCACATCTGTCAACACCTGCTGTCTTTGGGATTGGAATTATTATATTCTTCTTGAAGTCTGAGGGTATTTTGCCTGTCTCATACATCTTGCTCACCAGATGGTAGGGTTTTCTCAGGACTGGCTCTCCCTAGGCTGTCAGTAGTTGTAATGGAATGTTGTCTACTCCCGGGGCCTTGTTTCGACTCAGGTCTTTCAGTGCTCTGTCAAACTCTTCATGCAGTATCATATCTCCCATTTCATCTTCATCTACATCCTCTCCCATTTCCATAATATTGTCCTCAAGTACATCGCCCTTGTATAGACCCTCTATATACTCCTTCCACCTTTCTGCTTTCCGTTCTTTGCTTAGAGCTGGGTTTCCATCTGAGCTCTTGATATTCATACAAGTGGCTCTCTTTTCTCCAAAGGTCTCTTTAATTTTCCTGTAGGCAGTATCTATCTTGCCCCTAGTGAGATAAGCCTCTACGTCCTTACATTTGTCCTCTAGCCATCCCTGCTTAGCCATTTTGCATTTCCTGTCGATCTCATTTTTGAGATGTTTGTATTCCTTTTTGCCTGCTTCATTTACTGCATTTTTATATTTCCTCCTTTCATCAATTAAATTCAATATTTCTTCTGTTACCCAAGGATTTCTACTAGCCCTCGTCTTTTTACCTACTTGATCCTCTGCTGCCTTCACTATTTCATCACTCAGAGCTACCCATTCTTCTTCTACTGTATTTCTTTCCCCCATTCCTGCCAATTGTCCCCTTATGCTCTTACTGAAACTCTGTACAAACTCTGGTTTAGTCAGTTTATCCAGTCCCATCTCCTTAAATTCCGACCTTTTTGCAGTTTCTTCAGTTTTAATCTACAGTTCATAATCAATATATTGTGGTCAGAGTCCACATCTGCCCCTGGAAATGTCTTACAATTTAAAACCTGGTTCCTAAATCTCTGTCTTGCCATTATATAATCTATCTGATACCTTCTAGTATCTCCAGGATTCTTCCATGTATACAACCTACTTTCATGATTCTTGAACCAAGTGTTAGCTATGATTAAGTTATGCTCTGTGCAAAATTCTACCAGGCGGCTTCCTCTTTAATTTCTTACCCCCAATCCATATTCACCTACTATGTTTCCTTCTCTCCCTTTTCCTACTCTCTAATTCCAGTCACCCATGACTATTAAATTTTCGTCTCCTTTCACTACCTGAATAATTTGTTTTATCTCATCATACATTTCATCAATTTCTTCATCATCTGCAGAGCTAGTTGGCATATAAACTTGTACTACTGTAGTAGGCATGGGCTTCGTGTCTACCTTGGCCACAATAATGTGTTCACTATGCTGTTTGTAGTAGCTTACCTGCACTCCTATTCTTTTATTCATTATTAAACCTACTCCTGCATTACCCCTATTTGATTTTGTATTTATAACTCTGTATTCACCTGACCAAAAGTCTTGTTCCTCCTGCCACCGAACTTCACTAATTCCTACTATATCTTACTTTAATCTATCCATTTCCTTTTTTAAATTTTCTAACCTACCTGCCCGATTAAGGGACCTAACATTCCATGCTCCGATCCGTAGAACGCCAGTTTTCTTTCTCCTGATGACGACGTCCTCTTGAGTAGTTCCCGCCCGGAGATCTGAATGGGGGACTATTTTACATCCGGAATACTTTACCCAAGAGGATGCCATCATCATTTAACCATACAGTAAAGCTGCATGCCCTCGGGAAAAATTACGGTTGTAGTTTCCCCTTGATTTCAGCTGTTCGCAGTACCAGCACAGCAAGGCCATTTTGGTTGGTGTTACAAGGCCAGATCAGTCAATCATCTAGACTGTTGCCCCTGCAACTACTGAAAAGGCTGCTGCCCCTCTTCAGGAACCACACATTTGTCTGGCCTCTCAACAGATACCCCTCCGTTGTGGTATGGCAAAAAATGGATGGACCAGTGATTCTTAACAATACTAAAATCTCAGCATGTGAGAAAATAGAAAATCTTTCCAAAAGGACCTCATTATTCTCATATAATTATTAAAAAGCTGCCACATTGGGCTTCTTTGGTGGATCAGAAATGATATGGTGTACAGATGATTGCAGTAGGGAGGAAGATTTAGAGTTTAACATCCCATCAACAGCCCAGTCATTAGAGGTGGAGCACAAGATCAGATTACTAAAGGTTAACCTAACTCTGAATTGCTGGATGGGGATCTGAAGCACTGTCCTCCTGAATGCATGTTCAGTGTGCTAACCATTTCACCTCTTTGCTCAGCAACTGCGGTATGGAATAGATTTTATACACTTGCCGCATCATGAGTGGTCCCCCGGCTTACACACAGATGCTGGAAATAGGGCTGGTCTTAAATGTCCCTGTGGCAACCCTGATTTCCTTGCATTGACTAAAGTGAGAATCTTCAAGTGTGATGGCAGAGCAGAGTCACAGGGCCATACCCTGTACAACCATAATCAAGGCAGTATCACACAAAGGCTCTATAAATCTAAAGTAAACATGTTCTGTGCACTCCCCATGTTACGTGGATTACATATTTTCAAATACTGAGTGCTCTGAGAGGCCGTGATATCAGATGTCTCAAGTGTTGCAACCAAGTTTGTTTTTGTATAAAATGAAGCCCAAAAAACTCAACAAATTAAAATTTAAAAATCATGTCCCTCATTTCAATATCTGAAAGCACTTCTGGAATGGTTAAAAGAAACACACACAGATTTTTCAGAAGAAAATTTAAAACCAGTATTGTCCACAGACAAAGACAAAAAGAAAACTACTGACATTTGAGGATGCTGTTCTGAGGAGGGGGGGGGGGGAGGTTCAAATGGCTCTGAGCACTATGGGACTTAACTTCTATGGTCATCAGTCCCCTATAACTTAGAACTACTTAAACCTAACTAACCTAAGGACATTACACACATCCATGCCCGAGGCAGGATTCGAACCTGTGACCGTAGCGGTCGCGCGGTTCCAGACTGTAGCGCCTAGAACCGCTTGGCCACCCTGGCCAGCATTCTGAGACATATTCTTGGAATAGTGAAGGGTGGAATTCATTGGAGAAAAAGGAAAAACTGTGAATTGCAAGAGTTGTACAAATTTCTGTGATTAGCGAGAGGAGACTAAAGTCGTATGGGCACATAATGCATTGAGAAGGCCAGATCACCAAGCAGTTGGTGGAAGAAGACATCAGAGGCAGCAGACTGAGGGAAAGACTACTGCTGGAGAGGACTGATAGGATCAGAGAAAATATGAGTATGATGGGACAAGCTGGAGAAGAATACATGGACTGAGAAAGATGGAGGAGGCTGACTGGTGAGGCTAAAGGCCGACTGTGGTTTGTGTGGCCAAACTAGTAAGTTACTATTGCCTGTCTACTTCTGTAACCTCTTAAGAATTAGTTGCAACTACTGTAAGGTCACTGGGAGGCTGGAAAAAAGAGCATAAAATTGAAAAACCATCCATGAATACTGTGCACTACACAGGGTCTTTACTATGGATGCAATACCATTAGTTGCTATTAAAAAAAGTATCACATTAAAATGCTGGCATGTGGGACACCATTCTCTTGTATAAAACAATCTGATAGAACATTACCAACTATATATTTAAAATAATGTTGCAAAAGGAAGGACCGTAGCAGGACTGTAATACACCCCTAAAAGACCGATACATAAGGTTGTTCAAGGATATTATGCATTTAAGTAATATTGTAGGCCTTCTCTACGTCAAAAATTAGATGGCACCTGCGCAGCAAAGCTGCCGCTTCCAGCATAGTCCAGTTATCAAGGTAGAATGAAATCTCCTGAAACCATAATGCATGTGACTAAATAGCTGCCTGAATTCTAAGATCCATACATGACAGAGGTTGATCATGTGCTCAGAGTTTTTCCCTGCACAGCTGCTGAGAGAAACACTGATACTACTCACGCATCTATTTACAGGTTTGAGGAGGGGGATTATAACAGCTTCTTTTCATGAGTTAGTGAATTTTTCTGTTTCAAAAAAAAGTTTAAAAAATCAAGGAGGATTCCTTTCACATTTCTATTGGGGTTCCATTAGGACCTGGTAACTTATTTGCTTTCAGCTCTTTCAGTTGTTGGTCTACACTAGGAATGCTTATTGCTTTTTCGTCAACTTTGGACTCTGTGTGATGGTCAAATGACAGCACGATTGTATGATTCTCCTACGAGAACGATTTCTTAAATGTGAAATTTAAAACTTCAGCTTTACTTCTGCTATCTTCTACTGCCACACCAGATTTGTCAAAGAGTGACCGAATAGAAGCGTTCGACCCACTTACCGATTTTATGGACCAATATTTTTAAAATCAGTTTGCTGCATATTCTCAGTTTGAATACAATAAATGTCCTTGAGAGTGAATGGCTTCTGTCCTCCACATTCCGATTTCTGTAATGCATTTGACACAGTGGTACACTGCCAACTGTTAACGAAGGTACAAGCATGCAGAATAGGTTCCCATGTATGTGACTGGCTTGAAGACTTCTTAAGTATCAAAACAGAGTATGTTGTCATCAACGGTGAGTGTTCATCAGAGATAGGCTAACATTAGGGTTGCCCTAGGGAAGTGTGATAGGACTGCTGTTATTCTTTTTATATGTAAATGATCTGGTGGACTGGGTATGCAACAGTCTGTTGTTGTTGGTCATGATTCAGTAGTGTATGGGAAGGTGTCATCTTTGAGTGACTGTAAGAGGATACAAGATGACTTAGATAAAATTTATGGTTGGTATGATGAATGGCAGCCAGCCCTAAATATAGAAAAACATGAGTTATTGCAGATGAGTAGAAAAAACAAACCCATAATGTTCAAATACATCATTAATAATGATCTGCTTGACACATCACACTGAATAAACATCTAGGTGTAATGTTTCAAAGCAATATGAAATGGAATGAGCATGTAAGGATTATAGTAGGGAAGGAAAATGCTCGACTTTAGTTTACTCGGAGAATTTTAGGAAAGTGTGGTTCATCTGCAAAAGGAGACTGCAATAGGACACTTGTGTGACTCAGTGTTGAGTACTGTTCAAGTGTTTTGGATCTGCTCCAGGTCAGATTAAAGGAAGTCATCAAAGCAATTTAGTGGTGGGGTGGTAGATTTGTTACCAATATGTTTGAACAACATGCAAGTAATACAGAGACACTTCAGGAACTCAAATGAGAATCCCTTGAGGGAAGCTGAGATTTCTTTCAAGGAGCACTACTGATAAAATTTAGAGGACCAGCATTTGAGGCTGACTGCAGAACAATTCTACTGTTGCCTACATACATTATACGTAATGACAATGAAGATAAGATTAGAGAGATAACAGCTCGTAAGGAGCTATACAAACAGGCTTTTTCCATCGTCTATTTGTCAGTGGAACAGGAAAAGAAATGACTAGTAGTGTTGCAGGGCACCCTCCATCATGCACCATGCGGAGTACGTATGTAGATGTAGAACGAATGCTGTCATGACCTGGTTATGTATCATGTGACACCGACATAGCCAACTCCTGCTTCCAAACTGAGAAAGTGTAGTTGTAACCTTCAACACTGATAGAATTAAAGTCAATGCTTCCCCTCTCAGCAATTACTCAACACTGATGGAAAGCTTGGTCCTGTCTCACAGTGCACTTATGTGAGCAAAATGTTCCACTTTATTCTGGGCAATATCTCCTTTGCTGTTCTGGAAGGTACCAATCTTCATTAAAAGAGTAATTGTACATACATTGATCTCTGTCCAAATTCCTTCTGACAGTTTCCCACACAATCAATCACTTAGTGGAAACATTTAGGGAGCTCAGGCATGTCTGCCATAATCATTTTTTGCTCTCTTTTATAACACAGCAACATTTTGCTCTCTCAACTTGGAAAACTCTGAGGTAAACAACAGATGGTCTGCACTTAAACCTAAGCAGGGCCATGATTGCAGAGCAACGTTCTGCACCCCACCATGGAACAGACTGTCTTCTTAATTGTCCTGAGGACTTAGGAATTGATGCTCCAGTTGTGTGGTCGATCATGCTGGTGACATGATCCACCTCTTTCTGGATGCCATCTCAATGTTCAAATACAGCAAGCAGGCTATACAGCTTTCTGTTTGTTTTGCTGAGGACCAATTATGGCAGCCATCTCTAGAGGACTACTCTTTTTGGCAGCTGTATCCATATCAGGAAATGGTCACTGGAATGTAGATCATGATCTACTTTCCACAGAATAGGGAAGCAGGTGAGCAAAGTGAAAGACCGATGGCAAAAAACAACTCTGTAGCAGTGGTAAAGCGCATACGCTTGCTCATATCCAGTTTAAGACACAAATCTCCTGTCAACAAGAGACTCTTGACAACTTCTGCTAAATGGTGAACACCCCCAGGTGCTTAGTCTTCCCTGGCAGGGTCTGAAAAACCTGAGCTGGGATATGCTGAGTACTGCCAGTCTTCTATAATGGTAAGGCTGGCTATTCCTCAGTGACTACCATGCGGAAAGGCAATGGTGGAACATTGTGTGTCACAGGGAATTAGGAGGTCTTGCCTTAAATACCCAGATTGCAAGGATGGTACAAACTTCTACAATGGTGGAACACTGTGTGTCACAGGGGATTAGGAGGTCTTGCCTTAAATACCCAGATTGCAAGGATGGTACAAACTTCTACAATGGTGGAACACTGTGTGTCACAGGGGATTAGGAGGTCTTGCCTTAAATACCCAGATTGGAAGGATGGTACAAACTTCTACTAAAACTCAAGGAGGCGCATTTATATAAAGTGCACCAACCACAGATAATGTTGTCTTGTACTGTTCCACTGTCGCTTTACAAGTGCAAGCCCATGGTATGGGTTCCTTCATTATTGCTTCAGCTAACCCAGTGCTAAGTTGTGCTGTCATTCGTCCAAGTTATCAGCAGTAATATAAAATAAACTACATGCCAGATGAGAAAAAATATATGATCCATGCAAGAAAATGACCGAGATTCTCAGCTACTGCCACCATCACATAATGAGACAGTTGTATGAGATAATTAGCAACCTATTAAGGGGTTGGCTGTTTTAACACTTTCAGCAAGTTGTTACTGTGGGGTAAAACTTGTACACAGCATCAGAGAAATATAATGAAAATATATTTCATTATTTAGTAATTAAACACTGACTTAGGTCATATAATGTAACTTTATTTTATTGTTGCTTAATTGAATTAAGATTAAACTGATTTTGCTAATTCATGTTTACCTTGGTAACATGGAGACAAATATTCTTTAAATGTGTACAAAGCCAACAGCATGCCCACTCCTGTTACAAAAATTGGTGGCCCCATTTGAGGGTTATAAAAACCTCAACCTCACAGTGCGCTGCATACCAATGGGGTGTATGACTATTGAGTTTGAACAGTCATTAGCAGGGAACCTCTGGAGAAACGTAACCTGCGCTTTCTTCCAGCAACTGGGCATTGCTTTCCCCCCCCCCCCCCCCCCCCCGAGGGACCTACAGTTTTTTATGATTAAAATAAGGACTAATTCTGCCAGAAATTTTATATAGAAAGTGATACAGAGTCCACCAGGCCCTAGCAGTTTGTTTGCTTTTAATAATTTCTGCTGTTTCTCAGTGTCCCTGGGACTAATATCTATTTCACTTATCTTTGCAGTGGTGTGAGAATTAAATTGGGACAACACTCCTGGATGTTTATGTTTGCTTCACATTTAATGCACTTCTTGTCATAAAACTAAAACTGCAAAGTAAATTTATAAAACCTATATTAGCTGACGCATACACCTTCGATGGATATTTTGACGCATATTATGCAGGTATATTTTACATATACTGTGAAAAATACAAGGAGGGCCCACAATGTAACTTTCAGCTGTATAAAATGCATGGTTAATTGTACTTTTAAACTAGAGCCACAGTTCTTCTCCATGTTACTGTTCAGTGGTAAATGTTTCAAGTTCCTGATTTAGATATGTCACTACTGCCCCTCTATCAAGTTCCCTAGACATATAAATCTCGCTACTTGTTTCAGTTTCCCTCTCTAATAATATTTTAATGCTTCAGGTTATTTATAAGACCCACAGGAGGGAGAAGTTACTTGGGTACTGTTAAGACCAAATGAAACTGCATTGTTCAAAATTTGAAACTACAGTGGAGAAGAAACAGTACCTAGAGTTGGTAATTATATTTTTATTATTACATAATTAATATTTTGTATATCTTTGTTCTTGTTTCCTAATATTCATCCCATTTTTGACATAATGATCAGAAGAAGCATTAACTCATTTAAGTGGTTACACAGGATGGAATCACTGCAAGTAAAGATTATTATTTTGTTCCACAAGTAGGGCTACATCTACGTATGATTTGTACGGCTTATGCATTGCAGCAAGATCTGTGGCAAATAGTATGCTGCTGCTAAATGTAGCTATTGCATTGTGCATTCAGTTGTTAGCCTATAGCTCATGGCACAAGTTGCAACAATCTCTACGATTTTGTGTTGATATGTAACTTCTACTCAGTGACTCATCATTCATAAATCTGCAATTCAGTGTAGTCTCAAACTAATAATATAAAGCTTGATGACTCATGATGACTCCTACTGTCGGCTGAGTGTTGGTGATGGCCACAATAATTCATGAGTGGTTGTGTGTAGTGACACTGTTGCATATCTACAAACAACAATAGTTTCATGAAGAGAATGACCACGTCTCTCTTGTCTTCATTAGTTCTTTTCTTTTGTTTTTAAATGTGTCTTTGCAATGAAATTATCTTAATGTACATCAAATACTGAACACAGTATTCATCTGTTTTGTTCACAAGTGGCATCAGCTAGAGAAATTCATTTAGGGTACAAATTCGACACACTGAATAAATTTCACTTTTTACTCAAAACCAAATAGTGATTGAAACAAAATCATTTACGACATATGTCTACGACTTGTACGTGGATCGTTCAGCTGCAGCGAGAAAAGCTCTATGAGACACCAATCTCCAACCAGTTTGTGGTAGAATAGAGAATGAATTGGTTGTGGTAGTCAGGAAAATGTTCTAGTCTTGGGGATCTATCACTAACAACGCTCAACGTACAAAGCAGTGGAAAAAAGATTATGGACCTTATTACGATACACATAATGCTGACTTGCTACTCAAATACGTCAGGAGATACCTGACAACTAATACTACAGGACTCTAAAGCAAAAGAAGTAATGTGTTGTACAATAAAAACAAAAAAAAAAAAAAAAAAAAAAAGAAAGGTCAGTGACTACTTCTACTTCTCTGTTACTATTAGCGTAACAGGCTGAAGTACCTTGCATGTCCAATATGCGCAGAATCGTATACTGTTGGTCCACACGAATACCAGTACACGAAATTCTTGTTTCTAGTTATAAAGGGAACCTTGCACTTTGTTAAAGAGTTATACACACTGACTGGGGTACGAAATCCAGATGGTTCAATCCATTTCGTAGATGTCGCACTCAGCGAAAAGCTTCGCAGCTGTCGAAGCACTCCATAAATTTTAATAAGATTTTTCTTTTTCATGGTGGCCTACACCAAAGTAAATCAACAAAATTAAACTTCCGTCACACCTATGAATACTACATTCCACTATATAATGTGTTCACTTGTTGTCCCACTTTTCGTCATCATTACGCTCGTACTGTAAAAGAACACAACAAAGTTTGTCAAACGTTACTGTATTGTTATCAGAACATGATACAGATACACTGTATTTAACGCCTCTTGGCAACAACGCCTCCCGGCTTCGCAAATGTTTGTCAACAACTGTTACCAAAGATTATGGTCACCAAAGTACCTTTCCAAAGTTAATATTTAAATCTTCATTGCTAACAATGAGAACTTTGGTTGGTACAATACCAAACACATACTTTTTGCTGTAGCTGTTCAGTCCAAATTTTATTGTGAAGTGGAGACAGGAATTTTATTATTGCAATAACCTTGACTTTTTAGCTATTTATCATTCAAAAGTATATTTTATGTATACAAAGCTTCGAAAAGTATTAAACATTTATTTTCTTCTTTTGAAAGTATTGACAAATAATTCTTAGAAATTGCATATCGTTATTTTATTAGTCTATAGAATGTTTGTTAATGATTTTTACGAGTTAATATTTTGGAAGTATTTAAATATTTTGGAGAACAAATATAACTCAATTTAATTTGCTAGTGATTGTAAAAACGTGGTCTTACCAAAGTTCATTATTTACTTACTTGTTCCATTGATCAAATTCATGATCAACATTATGATGTGGAACTTCTCAACAGAATGAGCACAAATAAGCAGGTACCTGTGGTGAGTCTTAACATTTTTATATTCTAAATACATATATATATCCTATGGTTGTAATTGGGATGATCCCGCTATTCCTCTTCTCATATTGTTACTGAAGAGTATTACTTCAGTTGCTTCAATATTTGGAATTAGCCTATTGATCCAAGAAACTGTGTGGTAGAATCAAGTACGTTTTCCTTTTCATTGTGATATCCTGTAAATTATTGTCTGTAGTTATGCTGTGGCATCATCTGCAAGAAAAATCACGGCTTTTCATGATTAACAGGCAAATAGTTTATTATATACATCAGGAACAGCAGGGTTCCAGATATAATACCCTGTGGTACAATGTGACTTATTTGTTAAAATTCTGAGAGATATTTGTTTTGTTTGAACTGTATTTTTTTGCTTTTATTCTAATTTGTGGGTGTGACTTAATGATAGTGAGAGCTGTTCTTCTATTTCCATAGTGATCAAGTGTTCTTATTAAAAAATTCACATTTAACTAGATCAAAAGTTTTGACAAATGACAAAATATACCAAAAGGATTACGGCCTTGATGTAATCCCACTGACACGATATTTATACAATCATATGCAGCTGAAACTATTGATTTTCTTTCCTGCAATTCAAACTCTCTACCATTTATGATCAATTTCTTTCAAAATTGGACATAAATTTAATTTATATTTTTTTGCAAGAGATTTTGAGAAAATGGATAAAAGACAAACTGGTCTATAGGCGTCCTTTTATGTATAGTGCTAAACTGGATATTTTCCATCTCACTACAAATTGCTTTTCGTCAGAAGTGAATCGACTAGGTGGCAAAGTGGTTTGGCCATTTAATTTGTCATTAACTTTAAAATTTAATTTGAACACCATTTATATCAGTGGAGGTTTTATTATCAAATTTTTCTATAACGTTTACTATTCATTGCTTTGTCATAAGATACAATTGACACAAGTGAATGGTAAAATCCTGTTTATTTTTAAGTGGCAGTAGGGCTTGTAGAGGACAACTTTTGCAAGTTTTTGTTTGTATTTGGCATATGTTGGTAAAATATTTGTTGAAAGACCTACAAACAGTTACAAGATTTACTATTTCTTCATTGTCTACTTTGATCTTTAGGCTTCTGCTATTATTGTATGATGATTTCCCTGTTTCTTTTGTGATTTTTTTCCATATACCCCTGGCTTTGTTTAGTGACTGAGCAATTATATTTTTTTGCAGCGTTTGGTGTCTTATTATGAGTCTGTAAGCTTTACATAATTTGTCACAATGTCAGACTTATGTGGATCTTTCATAATACTATAATGATGTTTTAGTTTTGTACAGGATACAAGTAAACCATTTTTCTACCACGGCACATACCCTGCATTTTTCACTATGTAGGTAGTCTTCTATAACTTTTAAGTAAATCTAATTTAAAATTTTATATTTATGGTTTATATTACCAGAAAGAAATTCCCTCAAGACACTTAAATTTCTTAGTTCTTTACAAAAACACAACACTAATCTACAGTTCCTAGAATTCTGTCACAGATACAAAAAAATACAGGACAGTATTGTTTGCCATAGAAAAATCATTTAATGAGAAAAAATTGATAACTTAGGTTCACCTTCTGAAACATCAACTGCTATTAGGTATTGAAAAGTAGCATTGGAGCACATGCTTTAGATTTTTGGGTATTAATTTGACGACTATGTATATGTGGAAAATAAATTTACTACACTTTACTTTCTTTACCTTGCAGCCACACAGAGTGGTCACATGGTTAGAGGCGCCCTGTCATGAATCATGCCGCCCCTACCGCCAGAGGTTTGAATCCTCCCTCGGGTATAGGTGTGTGTGTTGTCCTTAGCATAAGTTAGTTTAAGTAGTGTGTAAGTCTAAGAACGAATGACCTCAGCGGTTTAGTCCCTTAGGCATTCACACTTTTTTTAAACTTACAGATGTACTTTGGAGAAAGTTTAGAATATTGTGACACTTGACAAACTCCATTGATGTGGAGAATTGTTGGAAAGAATGTTTTTGCATTTGAGAAGTATCACAGATGTGGAAAAGTATTCATTTGCTACTGTGTTGCGTCTTAAAGCAAGCATCGTACTTAGAAAGGAACAATTATTGTTTTAATCATTGCAGGTATTATTGTCTACAGTGCAGCCAACTGTTGGTGACAGTGTAAACTCATGATACAACAAACGAACAATGCATGTTTTCTGTAGTATAGCTAACTATTGGCGACAGTAAGAAACTGTGGTACAAATTTCAACGTATGCTTTTTTTCAACAGTGCAGCCATCTGTTGGTGACAGTGAGCAAGTTGAATGTGAAACAGGACTTGATTTTATTTCATTTTTTCAGGGTTTGTGTAAAAGTACTTAAGGTAAAAATCATGTTCAACAAATATGAATTTCTAATCCATTGTTAATATTTTGTAAGCAAATGCTGGTTTTTAACTACACTCCTGGAAATGGAAAAAAGAAACATTGAATCCGGTGTGTCAGACCCACCATACTTGCTCCGGACACTGCGAGAGGGCTGTACAAGCAATGATCACACGCATGCCACAGCGGACACACCAGGAACCGCGGTGTTGGCCGTCGAATGGCGCTAGCTGCGAAGCATTTGTGCACCGCCGCCGTCAGTGTCAGCCAGTTTGCCGTGGCATACGGAGCTCCATCGCAGTCTTTAACACTGGTAGCCTGCCGCGACAGCGTGGACGTGAACCGTATGTGCAGTTGACGGACTTTGAGCGAGGGCGTATAGTGGGCATGCGGGAGGCCGGGTGGACGTACCGCCGAATTGCTCAACACGTGGGGCGTGAGGTCTCCACAGTACATCGATGTTGTCGCCAGTGGTCGGCGGAAGGTGCACGTGCCCGTCGACCTGGGACCGGACCGCAGCGACGCACGGATGCACGCCAATACCGTAGGATCCTACGCAGTGCCGTAGGGGACCGCACCACCACTTCCCAGCAAATTAGGGACACTGTTGCTCCTGGGGTATCGGCGAGGACCATTCGCAACCGTCTCCATGAAGCTGGGCTACGGTCCCGCACACCGTTAGGCCGTCTTCCGCTCACGCCCCAACATCGTGCAGCCCGCCTCCAGTGGTGTCGCGACAGGCGTGAATGGAGGGACGAATGGAGACGTGTCGTCTTCAGCGATGAGAGTCGCTTCTGCCTTGGTGCCAATGATGGTCGTATGCGTGTTTGGCGCCGTGCAGGTGAGCGCCACAATCAGGACTGCATACGACCGAGGCACACAGGGCCAACACCCGGCATCATGGTGTAGGGAGCGATCTCCTACACTGGCCGTACACCACTGGTGATCGTCGAGGGGACACTGAATAGTGCACGGTACATCCAAACCGTCATCGAACCCATCGTTCTACCATTCCTAGACCGGCAAGGGAACTTGCTGTTCCAACAGGACAATGCACGTCCGCATGTATCCCGTGCCACCCAACGTGCTCTAGAAGGTGTAAGTCAACTACCCTGGCCAGCAAGATCTCCGGATCTGTGCCCCATTGAGCATGTTTGGGACTGGATGAAGCGTCGTCTCACGCGGTCTGCACGTCCAGCACGAACGCTGGTCCAACTGAGGCGCCAGGTGGAAATGGCATGGCAAGCCGTTCCACAGGACTACATCCAGCATCTCTACGATCGTCTCCATGGGAGAATAGCAGCCTGCATTGCTGCGAAAGGTGGATATACACTGTACTAGTGCCGACATTGTGTATGCTCTGTTGCCTGTGTCTATGTGCCTGTGGTTCTGTCAGTGTGATCATGTGATGTATCTGACCCCAGGAATGTGTCAATAAAGTTTCCCCTTCCTGGGACGATGAATTCACGGTGTTCTTATTTCAATTTCCAGGAGTGTATATATAGGAAATATGCCATCTATCCATTCCAATATTCTTTGGCAAATGATGTATAGCTTCAAATGAAATTTGCCAAGGTGACTTGTGAGCCAGTCCTTAAACGAATTTTGGAAGTCAATAATACAAACATAGTTGATAAACTTTTTGGTATTTTAGGAAATTCAGATACTTTATTGTATTTGGCATACATGGGGTGGCGGGCTGTGTGGGGTGTGGAGGCCCTCCCTCCCTCCCTCCCTCCCTCCCTCCCTCCCTCCCACCCCTTTCATGCCCTTGGCATGTGTCTGGATGCGATACCCAGTACAGCCTTGAAGATAAGGAAGTGCTGATACTGTTATGAAATGTGCAGTTGTCTCTGCTGTAACATGACACTGTAGATAAGGAAGTGCTGATGCTGCTATGAAATGTGCAGTTGTCTCTGCTGTAATATGACACTGCAGGTAAGGAAGTGCTGATGCTGACATCAGCACATTCTCTGTCAATACTGACAGTGACCCATTTAATAAGTATTATAAAAATATAGCACATGTGTGGTAATTTAATTTCTCTTTGCTGATTTCACGGCATGAAGTTTGTTCTGACCTGGGTCGAAACTTCTCTTCCTCGATTGTCTCTCTTCACCAGTACCATCTCTCTTTAGCATAAAAAAATAGTCAGCCATCATGTTTGCATTCCACCTTCCTTGATATCTCTCTTCCAAGTCATTGACATGGTGGTGGTGCAACTCTCCTTGCTCTTCACTGTCTTAACCAAGGTTTGCAGGGAAAAAATCAATATGTGAATGTCTAGAATTAAGCTTACCACTCATGTTACATCCTCATGTTTTGAAATTCTGCAACATTGTTTTACTTATGGTTTTATAATTTAGATGATTGTTTTTGTAGAAAAAGTAGGTCACTATTTCTTTAAACGAAGTGTTTTTTTTTCCACTGGGTTCATTCTAGTTTCAAACAAACTGTATTTCATTAAATTTCTGATCTGCAGACCTACAAAGATTCCTCCTTCAAGTTTCTCATAAAATACTTTGGGAAATCGTGTTACCAAGAACAGGAAGCAGCCACCAACATTTTGCTGTGCTTTAGTGAAAGATTTCGTTAATCCTAGCTTGATGTAAACAGGAGGTAATGGTATCTTGCTTGGTTGAACAACTGCTTCATTTGTTATATTCCATGAACTGAGTTGCAGGGTGTTTCATTCAGGTCAATTAGTTGGCTTATAATGCATGTCTTTAGCTTGGCAGTCCCACTCACAATGAAACATGACACTTTTGTTTAGCTGGATTATTAACCAAGTAACATTCCAACTACTTTTAGATTCCCACATATTGATCAAAAATGATTTTCGTATTCCACGTATTTCGACACAGCTTTGAATTTTTAATATGTCTACTTACACTGTACTGAATAAGCAACAGGACTCAGCTAAAAAATTTCCATTAAGTAAAAGTATACCATTCAGGCTACGGTTTGATAGGTCTACAACCAACCTCCAATGACTTGAATCATAAGTGACATTAATGAAATTCAATAAACCGTCAATATTACAACAAAAAACTATATAGTCTTCTTCTTTAAAGAATTTTATTACTTCCTTTTCTCTGGCCCTGTACCAAGAGAACGATACTCTGGGATATAAAAGATATTATACTTTCAGTCTTGACACAAGCAATGTAACTGCATCTTTTGCCAGATTCAAGTCATGAGTTAAATCATTTAGTTCATTATGAATAAACAATTCTGGTGCAGAACGTTCTTCCAGCTTGGAGTTATCACTATCATAACATTCACTGTCTGAACTGCTCTCCTGTTGCAAATCTTCAAGAATGCTGGGTGGAATAGGAATAGGGAGAGATTCACTATACGTAACTGGTCATAAGGCCAAAGAAATGTAAGGATGTTTTAAATCCTTCTCACTTTTTGTGTGATGACATTCAATGTTAATCATGCAAAACTAACATTCATATACATGATTTTGTGGCTCCCTCCAAACCCAGGAAACTGAAACAACAATGATTCCCTTTTCCCATTTTTCCACAGTCTCAGTCCCTCAACAAAGGTACTACATGCCTTTCGTGGTGCCCAGCTTTCGTCATGATCACCAAGCCTTATAGCAAAGTATGTGTATTAGATACTTAGCCCAAAAGTATTAATGTCCTTTCTTTGCTTAGCAATTATGTAGGTACCATAAGCACAATGGTATACATTTGGATTATTCAAACACTTGTGGGAACTCATTTCTAATAACTGTAAAACCACATTTAACCTCACAATACTATGGTATGTCAGCAGTGAACTAAAGGTTCCACCTAACTACCAGGTGGGTGTGACAGGTGTGACCAACTACTCCAGCTTACTAAAAAAAGTTTACCTCAAATGCAATGAAATTTCCCTCCATAGAATTTAGGTTTGATTGAAAGATAAGTTCACTTGATTTGTGAAGAAACTGTATGTGGGAGAAAAAAAAACCAATAACAGATCGGAAAACAGCACAGGAAGTATCTGAAGAACAATGAAAATCAAGCAAAATAAAAAATCGTGTTGCACTGTAGAGTAATAAACTCCAGTTTTAGGTTGTGATTAATAATGAGAAACTGACATTTTGGTTTTCGAAAATTTGCTTCCGAATTTCATGATTAATAGGCTATTAATGAAATTAGCATGTACATGTTCTGTTTACAATACTCAGCTGCACTACTTATGCACATGTTTTGCACTTATATAATGCATCTTGCTTACTATAAAGAAAGTTTGTTTTCTCAGGTTTAACTCTTGTTTGAGGGTACTGTGAAATTAGTATTATAACTGTTAGCTCAAGCTTCTGTGAGGTCATATATTTTCTGACCTGTTTTGATAATATTGCTATGAAAGTTCACGTGACATCAATTTTTGTAATATCTTTTTAAGCTAAGTGCTCATACATATATTGTGCACTTGCGTGATGTTCCAGTCTTCTGTACAACTTGGTTGTTGTTACACTTTACTCGTATTATGAATCAGTTTGATTTTATGATTCTCAAATCTTTATGTATTAGCTTTTTTTCACTATTTCTTTGTATTTTCCATAGTACAATTTTACAACTGAATTGCCATGTTGTTGTAATAGTTATGTTTTATAATTGTGCATTGTGTCAAAAAAGTTCTGAAATATGTACTGGCAATGACAATCGGTACTGAATGTATGAAGTAGTATGAGTTATATCTCTGTTTCGTTTGGTTTCCTGTAGCAATCATCTTTGGTTCTTACTCTGTAGTGTGTGTACACTATATGACAAACAGTGGCATCATGGAATAGATCAAATTTTATTTTACCCTTTGGTTCATTATAAATTTCATACCGGGTTATCTCTTGCAAACTGTTCTTAAAAACATGAGTTCAGGAGTCATGAACTATTCTAACTGATTTCTACTGAGAAGTATCAGGAGTTTAAGGCACTATTTTATTTATCTTGACTACTGGCGAACGTTGTAGAAAATAGAGTGCTAGTATGCTGTTCTGACTACTCAGTAGCTTCATGTTATCCTCCAAGGGAAGATTGTACAAACTCAGGATAACTGCTTTATTCTTGGAAAAGTATGAGGACTGCATTGTATCAGAGTATAATAGCACCTAACAGGAATGTAAAATTGGGATATGCTATCTGCGGTTTCATATTGTGTAAGAGAGGTAATTTGGAGGATAAGCTTGATGAGTATGGCAGAAATAACTGTAGTATAATGCAGTGATGACAGGGTTTTGCAGAATTGTTGGCATAAATGAAAAGATGTAAGAAAATGAGATATAGGTCAAATAATTCGAAGAATTTATAATTGCATATCACCTGCTGAAGGAAACTTCATTCAGCCTATTCAGTCCTCTGAATGTGAAACTGCAGCAAATGACTGACAGGTTAGTCTACACTTGAGCCTCAGCATACTTCTTTCGCCTATTTTATTTGTAGTATGTGACATTAACTGGGACATGCATTTTTCCTTACTGGTAGTTCAAAACGTCATGCTATTCCTCAATAATATAGTGAAAATCAGTACATTTGGTTGCTTTATGCTGAGAGACTGTCCATTTCCAGACCTATCCAGACAGGCACGTATGTCAAAGTGCTGCTTCTGGGGCTGGGAGATACACTGGCCCTGGATCGAATCCACTTGGTGGATTAATGGCGAGGGTCGGAGTGCTGGCGAGCCTGGATGTGGTTTATAGTGGTTCCCCATATTCCAGTAGGTGAATACCAGGCTGTTACCCAAGTTGCACCTCAGTTACATGATTTCCAAACATTTAGAAAACTTTTGCTCACTTTCACATGAATAGCACTACACACAGACAGTTGGGGTGCATATATTCCATTCCGGGTGTAATGAGGGTGGCGACAGGAATGGCATCCAACTGCTCCTTTAACTAATCATACCAAATCCATTAATAACCTTGCTGACCTTGCACCAATGCCAGACAAAGGCACAAAGAAAAGAAGAAAAGAAGAAGAATATCCATCACACAGAAAGAAAGTTAAATTTAATTGCTGGTGAATGTATTTGTATCCCTGTGTTATCATTGTAAAGGTATTGGAAAGCAATACTTCTTTTTAAGTAACAAAAACAGTGCCTAAATAGGCATAGCCAAACTGAAAAAAATTGTTCAAGAGTTATAATAGGATAGACCATGTTAGTTTTTCCCTCCCCTTATGATATTATTGTAATTTCTTGTGTTACTAGAACGACAATATTTTTATAGCAGAAACTATCATTCATCCCTTGACCTTTAGTGGTTGTGTTTTGTGTAGACTCCCTGATAGTGTTGGAACAGAGTTGTCTCATTGAGTGGAAATATTAAGTTAACAGTCTTATAAATGTCGAAAGGCAACAAGATTATCTTTTACCTACCTTCATTTTCAAATATTCTGGTGTTTGGGACAAATTGTTGTGTATCAGTCTGACAGTATTTTCACTTTTAAAGGACATATCTTCACTTTCGGTCAAAATCAATTTAAGGGCTTAGAGGAACCTGTAAGCTCTGTCACTAATGTTGACTTATTTCTGAGAAACATCAGATTTCAGTTTTCACATAATATGTCACATGTAATTTTTTTTTCATAACTGACTATTTGGCCAATGAATCAGCTGCTTGCGAATCTCAGATACTTTTCTTCTGCACACTTTTTCGATGTGTCAGTACTGACAAGGAGACAGCCAGCAGCACAACTGAAAAAGTCTCATAATCCATCCCATGCCCCTGCATACATCAAGTTTCCCAACATACAAGAGAAGAATGCTACAGCAAAAGAGTGTTTCTTCTAATTCAAAACAGATCCATTTCCACAAGTCTGCAATGTCACGAATTGCAACCACAGAAAAGCAAATTCCCTAGGCTGTGTTAAGACAGAAGCTGAAACAGCTGAAAAAAATGTTAAGCTTTTTTCAATGGGCAATCAGTAGCCAGCTATGAACTGAAAATACTAGATGCTCTTTGTAAATGGCAGGGTTCAACATGAGTGTTGACACATGTGGTGATATGATGTATAATTCATTGACATATTTTGTACCGTTACATAATGTTCAGAATGCATGACCTGAATTTTTATCTATCATGACGAAGCCTTTAGTGGATTAATCACATTTTCAAAATCAATAAACTGCCAAAACTGGTGATGTAAACTTAGTAATTATAAGGTGATTTTGACATAATAAATTTTTATTTAGAAGTCTAATTAATTGTAGGGTGACAGCTTAATTTGGGAACAGGAAACAGGCAATTGCGTCTTGTGCATTTCAGATGCACCTTCTTCCTCCAACACCAAGTACATGAGGCCCAGTTATGGCTCAGATACCTACCCTACCTTGAGGTGATATCCACGCCTCTTGGGCAACTGCCTGACATAAATCCAAAAACACTACAGAGTGTCGAACTAATTAGTGCCAACGCCTGCTATTAGGCCACCCCTTTGGCAGCAAATGTGACATCTGTACATCGAGGAAGCAATGATGGAAATGAAAGAAAGGTTCAGGAGTGGAATTAAAATACAAGGTGAAAGGATATCAATGATACGATTCGCTGATGACATTGCTATCCTGAGTGAAAGTGAAGAAGAATTAAATGATCTGCTGAACGGAAGAACAGTCTAATGAATACACAGTATGGTTTGAGAGTAAATCGGAGAAAGACGAAGGTAATGAGAAGTAGTAGAAATGAGAGCAGCGAGAAACTTAACATCAGGATTGATGGTCACGAAGTCAATGAAGTTAAGGAATTCTGCTACCTAGGCAGTAAAATAACCAATGACGGATGGAGCAAGGAGGACATCAAAAGCAGACTCGCTATGGCAAAAAAGGCATTTCTGGCCAAGAGAAGTCTACTAATATCAAATACCGGCCTTAATTTGAGGAAGAAATTTCTGAGGATGTACGTCTGGAGTACAGCATTGTATGGTAGTGAAACATGGACTGTGGGAAAACCGGAACAGAAGAGAATCGAAGCATTTGAGATGTGGTGCTATAGGCGAATGTTGAAAATTAGGTGGACTGATAAGGTAAGGAATGAGGAGGTTCTACGCAGAATCGGAGAGGAAACGAATATGCGGAAAACACTGATAAGGAGAAGGGCAGGATGATAGGACATCTGCTAAGACATGAGGGAATGACTTCCATGGTACTAGAGGGAGCTGTAGAGGGCAAAAACTGTAGAGGAAGACAGAGATTGGAATACGTCAAGCAAATAATTGAGGATGTAGGTTGCACGTGCTACTCTGAGATGAAGAGGTTAGCACAGGAAAGGTATTCGTGGCGGGCCGCATCAAACCAGTCAGTAGACTGATGACCAAAAAAAAAAAAGTGACTTTTTACACAGACAGACCATAGCCAGAACATCTCACAATATTGTTTGTTATTGTGTGATCGTGACTGATGACGTGATGCCAATAGAGGATGTGAAGCCAGATGCTGTGCAGAAGTTCCTTATCATGGGTTTCCATCTGCAGCTTATTTTTCTCTTGGAACCCTACAAAATCTCCAGTGTTTTTCAGTATACAGCAGTAAAATAAACTGTAGACAGAAACAAGCGTCCAAAACCATCATCCACCAAGGCAACAGAGCGTTACATTCATGGGAGACATGGTCTGTCTAGGCAGGAGCTAACTCCATCTTCTCCACTGGCGATCGTGTCAGTCAGTTGCAATCACTGAATAACAAAACAATATTACATAATGTTCTGTCTACAGTCTGCCAGCATGCAAAGCCATGTTTGGTGCCAAAGGGGCCTAGCCTAGTGGTGGGTGCTGGTGCCTATAGCTTCAACACTCTGCAGTGTCTTTGGGTGACATTTACAGAAAAGTATATATATATATATATATATATATATATATATATATATATATGTGTGTGTGTGTGTGTGTGTGTGTGTGTGTGTGTGTGTATTAACTATCGCTAGTGCTCTGGCGGAATGCCTTTCTAACTTGGCAAATGGGAAACACATTGACTGATTCTAGTGCAGTACCCATTTATTGTCAGTAATAAAGAGTAGTGTATGGTGTGTGTGTGTGTGTGTGTGTGTGTGTGTGTGTGTGTGTGTGAGTGATACTCAAATCATAACAAGAAAGATTGGGATCTCTATCTGCAGTCTGACAATGGGTGTGACATCACTGCTGGGCACAGTGCGTGAGGTGATGGCATATTGGCTTCTGACCTCACCACAGTGGTGATAGTGCCCATTAAATGCGGAAGCAGCAGCCACTCAGCCAACATTGGTGTGACATCAGCATGCCCTTCTCTGGGGATTGGGTAGGCACTGCTCTGCCCACAATGGATGCTGACCTCGGACTACAAAAGCTAGTCATCTTTCATGAGGGACAACCAGCGACTGTGCCCCATTAGCACCTACCCATGTGACAAAGGAGGGTGGCCATGCACTGCTTCTCCCAGACAGTTGAGCCTGGTGCTCATCTCACTAACGTGATGCCTTCTTCAACTGCCATACACTTGTAGTAGTTTACATGAAAATACAGACATTAATGCACACGAAAACATCTTAACACTAACCATTTTCTACAGAACATGAAGAGAAAGACATTTAGAGATGACAATGCTGATTCGTTGTCAGTGAAATTAATCTTCCTAAAGAATAATTTAAATTTAAAATATCAGACAGACATACTAATAGTGCCCTGCTCACCAGGAGTTTAGTATCCATACAAGCAGAGAATCTGAACACCATGTAGAGATGAAGCATGGAAATAATAACAAACCCGACCAACACGAAAGACTGTCACCAGCACATGGAAAACAGAGCAGAGCGTGAGGTGAGGATCTGGTTCCTTGGAGCTGAAATCAGTGTAAGAGCTAGCAGGCCAAGTCTATCAGCAACAACAAGTAAACACCTCCGTCAGTGGTTCAACCCATTCCATGTTTCACATGCTCACTCTGTGAGAGCATTTTGTACTATTCCACTTTGATAACCATGTCAATTCATCTGCATCCATTTGACATCCGCTGGTGGGATACTAAATTCGCTCCCCCTGGAAAAAGCCACATAGGGGCAAAAATGTCCTGACTTCTGCTAGAACCATGCTCCCAAAACCTGCAAGGGCGAGAGATTCCATGCCAGCAGATCCACTACCGAAGCAGGCAACGCCTTTCAGCTATCGCCACCACAGTGGTGGAGGGTTAGGGAGGCTGGGGTGATGGTTGGTCTGCCAGCACTTGCGGTGGTGGGTGCTCAACCATTGGCGAGTGGGGGCAGGGGGAGACCCAGGTCACATTCCATGGGCTCCACATTGGCAATTGCAGGCGATCTCTATGCAGCACTCCAAAGTCAAAGACAGGATGGTGTAAGGCGTGGAGGGGTGGCAGTAGGCGTGCATGTTGCCACAACTGGCAACCTTCCATCAGATACCAACTGGCATATGGGAGGTAGAGAAAATAACGTCGCCAGCAGTGCAATAACATTTCCTGTTTCATGAATTTAACTCACAGAAGTTACAAATTCTTTTTAATGCAGGGTATATTGAAGGTTTGCATTAAATTTACATTCCCTGGGAAATTCAGAGTGAATGGATGTGGAAGTATTTATTGATTGCTGGTCTATGATCAGTCATCTCGAAATCTACTGGCCACAAAATAAATTTATTAATTGACACCAATATGGAAACCTTTATGGGTGCAATTCCAGCAAGCGTTTAAAAGGACAATGTGACATATTGTCATGCTGTAATGAGATCTTAATGAACAATTGCTCATTAAAGGTTAGGAACATAAGAGGTAAAATAATGAAACACAGTTTGCTGCATGGACATCTGGGAAACAAAAATAGGAAACAGAGGAAGTAACATTCGAATCTTCTGTTAACTAATGCAATGCAGGATCTCAGCCATTCTAATCTAACTGGCTAACAATTCACGAAGACTGGGAGAGCACTGGCGAGCACCACGGCAGGGATGGGGGGGGGGGGGAATATAGATTGTTGGCTAGTAGTGGAGTAGACCACCAACACAGTGAAGGACACAAGAATATAAAAATCATTAACTGGCAGAAATTTTCCACAGTTATACATAACCATGAAATTACAATGAAATCCTGCTTACATGGCAGACGCTATATCCATCTGAGCCACCGAGGACACAGAGGATAGAGCGACTGCAGGGATTTATCTCTGGCGCGCCTCCCCCGAAACCCACATTCTCAACGTATTGTCCCGCACTACATTCGTAGTGCCCCCGCCCATTATACTCATTACTCGCGGCGCGTTGCCGATTCGCGTAAGAGTTCCGGCATTGTTTGTGCATTCGCACAGAAGAAGAAGATGGTCAAGTGGCCGGTGAACCTGAACTATCTGTTTACTAAGATGGTATCTGTTATTTCGGACATGTCCATTGAGGATGTGGGTTTCGCGGGAGGCGTGCCAGAGATAAATCCCTGCAGTCGCGCTATCCTCTGTGTCCTCGGTGGCTCAGATGGACAGCCGGCACGGTAGCTCAGCGTGTTCGGTCAGAGAGCCGGTTGGCCTCTGTAATAAAAAACTGAGTGGAAGGATCAACCACCGAACTTGAACAGGATGTCTTGCGACGTCCGCAACGACCAAACACAACGATAAAAAAAAGGATGGATAGAGCGTCTGCATGTAAGCAGGAGATCCCGGGTTCGAGTCCCGGTCGGGGCACACATTTTCATCTCTCCCCGTTGACTTATGTCAACGCCTGTAAGCAGCTAAGGGTGTTCATTTCATTGTAATTTCATTCTAAGGAGCTGCATGGTCACCGATGGTATCTGTTCTTTTGGACATGTCCGAAAGAACAGATACCATCTTAGTAAATATACATAACCATCTTACTCCGGAATAAGCTCAAGACTCTGTTCGTATTGTATTACGGTAGTATCTGTATGAGGATGAACAACACACAGTTGGCTGAAGGCCAGAAACTTCTCTGTCTGTCATAAATTGAGAAACTGCGAAATATATAAGAAACATACACATATGTGATTACTCATTGGAAACATGGGGATTGAGATCTCTCGTTAAAGGATAGCCACAAGTTGGTAACCTTGATCTGACAAGTACACGGTTGACTGATGGCCAGAATCTAGTTTATCACTCACAAAGGAAACAGCACTAAAAACAAAATCCAACAGATGGAACGCAGTACGCGAATAGCAAGAACGCGGAAATACATTGCAAATAGAATCTCCCGTTTTGCACTAAGTTTGAGCCTCACTGTAGCTAGTAACCCTAAGAAATTATACTCACGAACTGTTTCTCTAACTGCACAAGATACTATCTGCAATAACTGCAATATCATAAGAGTCCCAGTCTCTACCTCATGTTATTTTTGCGTGCCTCTCCCAGACTTGCCGTAAGTAAAAATGTCCCCCTAATACCATTGTGCAATCGGAAAGTATAAGCACAACACAATCCAAATTTATTGTTCCTGAAATTTTCTGCCACTGCAGCTCCTGAGGAAGGTGACCTGCAAAAGCAGCCGATTCCCATGTTTAACAAACCAGTGATTCATATATTCACCCAAATTGTTTTGCATTTGGAACATATGATCACCTTACTACATTCTACACTTCTTTGTGGCAGCAAATACAGAACCACCACTGGCATACCCTCTCTTTGTGATACACACGTTATGACCACTGACCACCCCGAGATTGAATTCCGCCTGGTGGCGTGATGTGGTAAGGAAAGTTTATTAGCAGACCAGAGACGAATGTGTTATATTTTTAGTGACGATACTGGTCGCAAATGGGAAAATTCAGTGCTATAAGACACCTTGACAAAAGGCAGATTTTTATGACGTAGTGACTTCAGATGAGCATTTCGAAAACGGCGAACCTGGTAGGCTGTACACGTGGCTCTGTTGTGAGCATCTATGGGAAATGGCTGAAGGATGCTGAAACCACGAGTAGGTGACAAGATGTTGGATGACCACACCCCATTATAGAAAGTGAAGGTCAGGCTGTCATCCTTTATTGTGAAGAAGGTCAGAGACTTGCCCGTTCTTAAAACAAGATAGGTAGGGAATTGTGGCAGATCTAACGACAGAGTACAATGCTGGTGTAGGCACGAGTGTTTCAGAGAACATCGCACAGCGCACATTGTTGACCATGAGGTTCTGCAGCAGACGATCCCTACATTTTGACATACACTGACGGAAAAGAATCGCAGCACTAAGAACGAGTTGTGTGACCGAAACGAAATTTGGTAGCCGTGTTTGTACGTCTGAAAGATGATGTCTACTCAAATTTCACGTAAGAGTGGCGCTAGTGGCGCCACTATGAGGATGCAAATTAGTTTGCTCTAAATACACGCTGTAATGGTCGTTAGTTACCTTTGAGATTGGACGTGATGAGTTGACGTTAGTCAAGAATGCCTTTTAGGCGCCAAAGACGCCATTATCAACAAGTTATTTAGTTTGAATGAGGTCGTGTAGTAGGGCTATGAGAAGCTGGATGTTCCCTCTGCGATCCTACAGAAAGACTTGGCAGGAATGTAGCCACTGTACATGATTGCTGGCAGAGGTGGCCGTGAGAAAGTACGGACACAAGACGACCAGATTTCGGACGGCCAAACGGTACTACAGACAGGGAGGAACATCATATTTGGCGTATGGCTCTGGCGCATCGTACCACATCTGCATCAGCAATTTGAGCATCAGTTGGCACCACAGTGACACAAAGAACCGTTACAAATCGGTTACTTCCAGGACACAGCCGGCCGGTGTGGCCGTGCGGTTAAAGGCGCTTCAGGCTGGAACCGCGTGACCGTTACGGTCGCAGGTTCGAATCCTGCCTCGGGCATGGCTGTGTGTGATGTCCTTAGGTTAGTTATGTTTAATTAGTTCTAACTTCTAGGCGATTGATGACCTTAGAAGTTAAGTCGCATAGTGCTCAGAGCCATTGGAACCACTTCCAGGACAGCTGCGATCCAGACGCCCTTTACCGTCCATTCCAAATCACCACTGTTTCCAGCTTCAAAAGTGTCAAACGAGAACCCATTGGAGGGCAGGACAGAAGTCTGTAGTGTTTTCTGAAGAAAGTGGGTTCTGCCCCGGTGTCAGCGATGGCTGTGTGTTGGTTAGAAGAAGTCCAGTTGAGGCCCTCGTACCAACCTTGAAACGTCTCTGTTAGATTCGTTTCATACTATTTAATTTGTATTTCGTGCTGTCACGTTGAATTATTTACAATTTGGTTATGTACTTCATGTTTGTCCCCGTTCAGTGGTACACAGTTTCATTAAAGTATCAATTTTTATGAGTGAGTGAGTGTATCTTGAATTTGTCTTATATATGGTAGCAGTACAGCATCTGGCTGTCTACTGTGATAGCAACAGTGTAAACAGTGCCAAGGCAAAGAGATTTGTACCCTTTCGGTAGCAATTCGACAGTAGTTAAGTTGGTGGCGGAAAGAACTCCTCTGGCCTCTTCCGGCAAATAAATGTCGTGTGACTAGGGCCTCCCGTCGGGTAGACCGTTCGCCGGGTGCAAGTCTTTCGATCTGGCGCCACTTCGGCGACTTGCGCGTCGATGGGGATGAAATGATGCTTCCGGATATCTGGGGGAAGTTCGTTGCAGGGCGAGCTTGCTCTCAGCACTCAGAACAGGACCTTTGGTGAGAGAAGACGGTACTCTTAAGAGCGACTTGGCGCTGGTGAGTGTGTTAATGTGCGATGATGTGTAGCTATTGTAACTGATGTACACGTGTGATCTGCTAGTTCGTTTTCAAGTTCGGTAGTCGAATTCTTATATTTTTCAGAGTGTACTCAAGAGTATATTTCTTGTATTTAGTAAGTTTTTCCGATCCTTGCTTTGTGTGACCAGAACACGTGGTGTAACAAGTTCGTTATTCGAGCACAGATTTAAAATTCAACTGTCTGACTTTTCTTTTAATTGGAATTATGTGTGAACTTTTCTCATATGTATGTGTTTTATTTCTTCTACTTTTCATTTCGTTTTAGTTTTAAGACTGTGTGGCTTTGTTCATGCAAAATGGTGGTAGTTTCGCCGTGTGTAATTTCAGGACCATCTTGCATATGTTTTATTCTTAATTTTGCATGATATTTTATCGCTATTTGTGCTTATACGTTTTACATTTGTGTTTTTGAGGTTTTCAAGAGTCTTAGTAATTTCGCTTTGTTCATGAATATTCATGGCATTTGCGGGTGTTTCACGCCAACTTACCTTAGTTTCACGTGTAAGGTGACCCAGATAAATTTCTTTATTGGAAAGTGTTCCAGAGCATTCTTATTCAAAATAATTCAATCAGAGCGATAGGGTTGAACCTCTGAGCCTCTGACTTACTGTGATGGGCAAAATTCTTTTTATCTCTTTTCTTGTGTGTGAATTGTGTATGCTTGTGCGAACTTTTTCCTTGCGCACTGAAGATATCCTTTTTCATTTATCACCGCAATGTACCACACCATTCAGTATAATAATGATATAAGTGAGTTAATTAACCACATAACAGCCAGCGATAGATCGTAGTTTAGAATTAGTTTGTGAATCTTTAATGTGATGTTTTATTTTAATAAATTATGTTAAACTGTGATGACGGTTTCTCGGACAAACCTCCCCCCTTTTGTAAGATAGATTTTAATACATCCCACCTGGCGTTTCTGAAGTGTAAAAGTCAGGCATTATGTTTGTAGACTTTTGTCTGATTATCTTATTTCTTTGTTGTGGCTTAAGCTTCTGCTTGCTCTGAATTATTTGCTTTATCGTTTGTGCTTATATTGTTCCCATATTTTCATTCCATATATGTACTTCGATCTCTTCATTACTATTAACACGTTAATTATGCTTACCAATTGAGTGATTAATTTTCACAATTTTAATGAAATTGAAAGGCGACCCAGCAAAATTAATGGCATACAAAACTTACAGTAGGCTGCAGAGTTCCACAGTGATAAACTTCCCAGAGTTTCTGTTTGAAAATCACTTTCCAGATAACCGTTTACTCATTAATAGCCTTTTAACCTGTCTGCGTGCTAGACACACCTTGAGTTACGGGTGGGGTGCGATTTCATGAGAGCAAGAGCACTCTCATGGTTATCCCACACACGCTGACTGCATGTGCGTCAGTCTGGTGGGTCGATCTGTTGTGCTGCCATTCATGAACAGCATTCCAGGAGATGTTTTGCAACAGGATAATTCTCGCCCATATACTGTTGTTGTAACCCAGCAAGCTCTACAGATGGTCGACGTGTTGTCTTGGTCTGGTCGATCACCAGATCTGTCTCCAATTGAGCACATATGGCACGTAATCGGACGACAACTCCAGCATCATCCACAAACAGCATTAATCGTCCCTTTATTGACCGACCAAGTGCAATAGGCATGGAGCTCCATCCTACAAACTGACATATTGCATCTGTGCAGCACAATGCACGCACATTTGCATGTTTGCATTCAACATTCTGGCGGCTACACCAGTTATTAATGTACCTACCAGCGTTTAACATTTTTAATGGCTTATATCGCGCTTACGTTAACCTGTGATCTTCCTACGTCAATCACTTCAATATGCAACCCTAGACAAATGTATTCCCGAAATTTCATTACTCTGCATTAAGTATTTTTTGTGTTACAATTTTTCCTCCGTCAGTGTATGTACAGGGCTATTACAAATGATTGAAGCGATTTCATAACTTCACTGTAGCTCCATTCATTGACATATGGTCATGACACACTACAGATACGTAGGAAAACTCATAAAGTTTTGTTCGGCTGAAGCCGCACTTCAGGTTTCTGCTGTCAGAGCGCTCGAGAGCGCAGTGGGACAAAATGGCGAGAGGAGCCGAGAAAGGGTATGTCGTGTTTGAAATGCACTCACATCAGTCAGTCATAACAGTGCAACGACACTTCAGGACGAAGTTCAACAAAGATCCACCAACTGCTAACTCCATTCGGCGATGGTATGCGCAGTTTAAAGCTTCTGGATGCCTCTGCAAGGGGAAATCAACGGGTCGGCCTGCAGTGAGCGAAGAAACGGTTGAACGCGTGCGGGCAAGTTTCACGCGTAGCACGCGGAAAATTGGCTCATGCCACAACTGGAGACCGACAGCGCCGACTTCATCTTTCAACAGGATGGTGCTCCACCGCACTTCCATCATGATGTTCGGCATTTCTTAAACAGGAGATTGGAAAACCGATGGATCGGTCGTGGTGGAGATCATGATCGGCAATTCATGTCATGGCCTCCACGCTCTCCCGACTTAACCCCATGCGATTTCTTTCTGTGGGGTTATGTGAAAGATTCAGTGTTTAAACCTCCTCTACCAAGAAACGTGCCAGAACTGCGAGCTCGCGTCAACGATGCTTTCGAACTCACTGATGGGGACATGCTGCGCCGAGTGTGGGAGGAACTTGATTATCGGCTTGATGTCTGCCGAATCACTAAAGGGGCACATATCGAACGTTTGTGAATGCCTAAAAAAACTTTTTGAGTTTTTGTATGTGTGTGCAAAGCATTGTGAAAATATCTCAAATAATAAAGTTATTGTAGAGCTGTGAAATCGCTTCAATCATTTATAATAACCCTGTACTTAATGATATTCTCAGTTCATCATTGACTTCAATGGAAACGTGTCGCCTCGTCCGATGAATTACATTTGTTGTTACAACAGGTCGATAGTCGTGTGCGGAAACGCCCACATCTGGGCGAAAGTTTGCTCGAAACACACCGCACCACAGACACAAGCTGGTGGGGGCAGTATCATGTTTAAATGGTTCAAACGGCTCTGAGCACTATGGGTCTTAACTTCTGAGGTCATCAGTCCCCTAGAACTTAGAACTACTTAAACCCAACTAACCTAAGGACATCACACACATCCATGCCCGAGGCAGGATTCGAACCTGCGAGCGTAGCGGTCGCGCGGTTCTGGACTGTAGCGCCTAGAACCGCTCGGCCACCCTGGCCGGCCAGTATCAGGTTCTGGGAGACATTCATCTGTACTTCTGTGGGACTTGTGGTTGTAACCGAAGCCACCATGACACCTGTGAGGTATAAGAACATTACTGCAGAGCGCCTGCAACCCTTCACACTTCGTATTTTCCGGAAAGGTGACAGCATCTTCCAGTGGGCTAATTGCCCATACTAAATGGACAGAGTTGTGGTTCAGTGGTTTGGGAGGTATTATAATGAACTCATGTTGAGGTGTTGCCCACCAAGTTCACCTGACCTGACCCGATTTAAGTTGTTTGGGATGCTACTGCCCATAAATCTTCGGCTCGTAATTTACGGCAAATGTGTGGCCTTTGTGTAGACTTTTGGTGTCACATACCTGCAGGATCCCGCTAAGAACATGCCAAATCCATGTCACACAGAAGAACAGGTGCTGTACTGCTTTACAAAGGATGACCAACTCTCTATTAAGCAAGGGGCCATAGTGTTTTGGATCATCAGGGTTTATTCAAAACATAAGTTAAAATTTCGCTGCCGTCCACTTCTTGTTTTTCAACCAGCTATCTGTTCCTAGTATTACAGGTCCCGCGCGGGGTAGCCGAGCGGTCTGGGGCGCCTGGCCTGTAAGGGGCTATATCAGCAGACAACAGAGCCACGATCGTGCACACAGACTAGGCCACCAGGTGGCAGCGTGAGTGCCGCTAGAGGCCAGAGGTCACGCGGACCTCTTTGCTTTCAAAGGCAGTGTGGTCTCAAATACTTCTTCCGATATTACTAAACTGCCAGGGTACTTAACCCAGCACAGACCCAATCTAGCCAGATTTACATCAAGTCTCTGAGCCAAGGGCTGACTCTGCACAAACAGTTCTTCAATGAGAGTGTCATTGCAAAGTTCGTAACCTGTGGCGCCATGCTGTGCGCCAACCACTGTTGACCAAAGGAGTAGCCAGTGTCTGTAATCGCTATCGCTGTGACATGGTCTTTACATTGGGGACTGTAAGGAATTTTGGTATTGGCTGTCGACCTTACCTCACGTTATATTGTTCTGCTATCAAGTGAATTTGAGACATGACTTATTCTTCATAGAAGCCATCAGCCCAAGTTCAGACTCGCGTAAATTCTGTGAAATCTGTGCATGTTATGAACATTCACAAACAGCTGTTACGATTAACCTTTTTGCCAAAGAGAGTTTTTTGAATTACATATTTCTTAGTAAAACTATTGTAGATTGTTTACCTGGGCTGTGTTCTCACTGCTCCTCAACTGATGCAAAACATGTCAAATGGGGACGAGGATTTTTCAGACCCCAGCACCTCCACCAGCTCCAATGCCACCTCAAAGTGTCATCCCAACAAGAAATTTCTTCGTAAACCAATATCTTCATGCCTATTCGACGTAGACGGTATCTCTGTGCGTGTGACTCCTACATTACGACAACATTGGTAGTGACTTTCTGTTCTAAAATGGCTTGTTCTCAATATAGAAGAGACGCATCAGGCACTGTCTTCACTGTCCAACATGCAGCAGACGCACAGACACATTGTGGAACAGATGGCTGGCATCCTTACAACACTGCAGTACCCAGCAACCATCCCAGGAGTACTTCTAGCGTCATCCACCTTCAAGCACGTCCGTCACACTATCCTGCTTCTGGCATGGCACCAGAACCTTTAGCCAGCGTCATCGTGACACTGGACGACCCCAGCCCCCCCCCCCACCCCAAGATTCCTCCTGGGTCAACAGCCTCCAGACAGCACCTGAACATTTGTCTGCATTTATCCTCAATGCATACTCCTTCTGATGACTCAGATCAGCGCATCTTCTAAGTACAACTATTCACTCCTGTCTGGCGCAGCTCGTGCCTCATCTACACTTGCAATCTCTGGTCTGGTCTTTTATCTCTGCATACGTTTTCTGAATATCGTTTCCAGACATGATCACTGTACTCCTTTTCCCTTTTTTTTCTCCTGTGTTCATGTACCCACTTATGCCCTCCAGTCACAATACAATTCAATGTTACGTGCTCTCGCACCAACTTCTGCCCTCCAGGCACGATACTTTTCACTTTCAAGTGCTCCCACACCCATCTATGCCCTCGGGGCACAGTACATCTCAATTTCAAATGTTCGTGCACCTATCTACGCTCTAAAGACACAATACTCTTCAATTTCAAGTACTCTAGCACATACCTTTGCCCTCCAGGCACAATACGTTTCACTTTCAAGAGCTACCGAAACCACTTATGCCCTTCTGGCGGAATACTCCTCTATTTCAAGAGTTCTTGCATCCATCTATGCTCTCCAGGCACAGTACTCCTTACTTCCAAGTGCTCCTGCACGCACCTCTATCCTCTTGACACACTTTTCTGCCCTCTGAGCCCAACGATTTTACTTCTCACGTGCTTCTGAATGCCACTTTTACTTCTCACTTGCTTCCGCTCTTATCTATATCTTCTGGTCACAACAGTGTACTTCTCTCATGCTTTGGGTACCACAGTTTTACTTCTCAAAAGCTCCCACCCTCACATCCGTCCTTCAGGTGCAATTTTCCCATGTTCTTTTAGGAGTGCTTTGGCGCATTTTCAACTGTCTACGTCCAGTATGTCTATTACTACGTTTGGTCTCCTTACAGACTCACTCCTGATGCATCGGTTGCTGCCAGTCTTGCGAGCCACTCCAGGTCCACCCCATGCCAACCTCGTGGCATCTTCGGTGCCACCATAACTCAACACTGCCCACACTGGACGCAAGCAGTGGTCACTCATCTCTTGGGTTAGGCTGTGGAAGAAGTGACACTGCCTGCTAAATCCATGTACCACCTACTAAACCAACCTGGCATGTCCCTGGAAAACACTGTCATCTCCTACAACAAGATTTTCACAGTGTTTTGTTACAGACTTGGACTTCATCCCTCTCAGCACTATGGGCAACGCTGAACAGCTGTATCAGCAGCAGGGTCTGCATTCTTCTGCCTCTTGCATGGTCAGCTCATCCACAGTCTAGGAACTGACTTTGATGAATGTTGACCTCAATCTTCCTGCGTCACAGGTTCCATGGGCAGGTGCATGCTTCGCGGGAGTTTGAGACGTACCACATCCTCTCATCCTTCACGAGAGGAGCTAAACAGAGCAATATTTCAGCTACAGACTGTCATTTTTCCACATAGTCACCAGGATCCGTTATGCACTTTTGCCAACGATGAACGAGAGCTTGCTTGCTGCGCTTGTAAAAATCGGAACTGGATGAGGCTAACCACTTTCTTACAGTCTTGACAACAGCGTCCGAGTCTTGAAAATGTTCGTCATGTAGTCCATCTTTCAGAGGCCCAAAGAGATGGAAGTCTGAAGGCGCTAAATCGGGACTGTACTGTGAATGTGGTAAGACAATCTGGCAAAACTTTGCAATGAGTTGTGTGGTCGCAAAACGTGTGAGGCCTGGTGTTATCACGTTGCAGGTGAAAGTTGGCCTTCTTCTCTGGCCTTACCTTGGAAATTCAGGCTTTCAGCTTAGTCAATGTGATCGTGTAGCATGCTGAATTGACAGTTTCTCCAGGCTCCAGGACATCCAAAAGAACCTCATCATGGCTATCGCAGAAGACTGTGCGCATCACTTTGCTTACAGACGACTGTGTCTTGAATTTTTTCTTTGATGGAGAATTCGCATGTCGCCATTCTGTGGACTATGTTTCTCATCTCTGGTAACGATACTATTCAGAAAAATGTCACCTTCAGCTTCATATTGGTCCATCATGTCCCATCAAATTTCAATTCAATCACTTTTTAGTTCTTCTGTAAACGTCCGTGAGATCCATCTCACACAAACTTTGCTATAACCAAGATGTTTCCACACTTGTTTCCAAGGTATTGCAGCCGACATTCAGCTTTGCACACAATTCTCTGGTCGTTATCCGCTGATGAGTACGGATGAGGTGATTAAGACGCTGTTCACTACGAAGGATGACAGCTGTGCAGGGTCGACTGGGCTGTGGATTGTCATGCACAACCATTTCACCACCTTAAAAATGCCGTACCCATCGCCTCACATCACTCAGGTCTATTGTATCGGCTCCATACACCTTTAGCAAGCGTCGATGGATTTCAATCTTCAGCAGTGAGGAATTCAAACACACATCCTGTTTTGTACGTGCGTTCATATCAGACGCCATTGTGGAACACTCCTCTGCTCCCACCATCTACTACAGAACGACAGAACCACCAGCAAATGAAAGAAGAAGGTTTAAGCTTTAGCACTACATCAACGACATCTGGCGCGGACATCCGAAGTCACCACAAAAAAAAAGTATTTCTTTCGGAATGCCCCTTGTATGTCTTGCTTCGGCACAAAAAAAAATGGTAAAAAAAAATGGTTCAAATGGCTCTGAGCACTATGAGATTTAACATCTATGGTCATCAGTCCCCTAGAACTTAGAACTACTTAAACCTAACTAACCTAAGGACATCACACACATCCATGCCCGAAGCAGGATTCGAACCTGCGACCGTAGCAGTCGCTCAGTTCCGGACTGAACACCTAGAACCGCGAGACCACCGTGGCCGGCGCTTTGGCACAAATCACATAGTGTGTGTGTGAGCATTAGGAGACACGGACAAGTGTGTCATATGGAGGTTTGTATCAGTCTTGGAAGTGTGCCTGGATAGCCAAAGTGGTTAAGGTGACAGCTCACATTGAGTGGGAAATCTGGGTTGAAGTCCCAGTTTGGCACAAATTTTCATATGTCACCAATAAATAGTACTGCTGAAGTCAATTTCGGTTCGGAATATGTGAATCAACTTCCATAATATTCACATTATATTGTTCCACTATCAAGTATTTCTCAGACTTGACTTATTCTTCATTAGGGCCGTCAGCCCAAGTATAGACTCATGTAAATTCAGTGCATATTACACACCTTCACAAACAGTTGTTATGATTAACTTTTTTCTCCAGGGGGGGAACTTTTTGTTTTGTGAATTTCTTAATAAAAGTGTTCTACATTGTTTACCTGGGCTGTATTCTCACTGCGCATCAACTTGTGTTAGACACATAACTCTGTGCTTGTCTTGACCCTTCAGAAAATTTGCCACAGTGTCAATCGATAAGGCATCCCTTTGCTGCTGCATATGCACCCCACCAGTGGGCAGTAATATTAAGGGCTTCAGATGACAGCGGATACCTTGGCCATAAGAGTGCCAACTTCGCGACAGTCGAGGGTAA
This sequence comes from Schistocerca cancellata, assembly GCF_023864275.1. Classification (NCBI taxonomy): domain Eukaryota; kingdom Metazoa; phylum Arthropoda; class Insecta; order Orthoptera; family Acrididae; genus Schistocerca; species Schistocerca cancellata. The sequence goes on from NC_064629.1 coordinate 781,121,988, forward strand.
TAACCTGAAGTCTGTCGACCATGACCAATGTAACATTGAGCTACCTGTACACAGTAATGGATCCCGTTTGTATCTCCACACAACATGTGTGGTTCCTACCAGTCATAGACTGTGTGCAAGTATAGAAAGTACTAAACCAAGCAATAGATTAAAAAATGAAATAAACAGTGAGCTAATTATTGTATATTGTTTTTGATCCAATAAAGCGACATTATAACTTGAATAAAAGAACTTTGTGATTAGCAGATTGTCATGGTGGTGGTGTGTTACTGGCTTGCAACCCGCTGCACTTGATGACGAACTGCAAGTAGAGTGCATACAGAATTACTTTGCCCCTAGCTGCACAGTTAGTGCGGTAGAGAAGAGGACAATGGTGGTGGTGGGAGTTGTCTTGCAGATGAGTGTAGCACCATAGGAGAGATGTAGCTCTATCACTAAAGCCATCTCACAAATTTCTATCTCACAAGACTTCTAACGTACAGATAGCAAGTCTGCAAACGATCGTATTAAGAGGTTATGCCTGCATAACCAGTAATTCGATAAATCAATCATTTATTACTAAAGGCACAGTGGGTTACAAGACTGCGCTGAAACTGCAAAAGAAGGAGTGATTTACTTTCGAATGGCTTCTAAACTTGGTTCTCTTTGTCTTGTTGCAATGTTAAAATTAGCTTCTTCTGCCACAATATAACAGAGGTTACACAATTTCACCTCACTAATGTGCTAATGGAGTTGGAATTCTGACAGAATCTTGAAACAGTCTATTATTAAACAAAAATTTGAGAGCAAACCAGAACATTAGCTTATGAAAAGCTCATTCTCAGTATAAAAATAAATGTGTAATTTCTTCATTTATTTTGTTGCAAACCTATTCTAAATCTCCTTAGACCAGCTATCAACTGCCATTGAAATAATTACATTATTTTACTGAAAAAATCTGTTGTTACTCATTTATCACATAAGATAAGAAAGTGTCACATGTTAACTACATGTAAAATACTTTGCACTTCGACATCCTATGCTTTCCCAAAAAAACTCATTTTAGTACCTCACACCGTTTATAGGTTATGAGGGATATTCTGAATATTTCACTTTCACTCTGTCATTTGCACACGTTAGTGGAAGAGAGTGTACTACATAGAGTTCATTTTCTCAAGACTGAACGTAGATAAAGACATTGTCCTAATTTTAAATAAAAATTCAATGTGTTAGCAACATTTTATATGCTGCAATGTATTATGTAATATGCACCAATAAACTTTTCGAATTTCTCATAGTACTGGTAACTCACTCAATGTTAAAATGTCAGAATATCTATGACAATAACGAAATGAGGCAGTTTATTATGAAGCTGATGAATGAGACTATGAGATGTGAAAGAATGATTTTTTTAACATGTAGTTTGTTTAAAATCGTTTGATAAATATTGCAGAGTAGCTGAAGTGTGCATGCCTCCATTGCAGACTTAGCATTGTGGGCAGAGGATGGTTCGTTCATAATGAATGAAGTGCACATCTCAGTAAGTGACAGCAAAATGAGGCACCTGCCCCTTTGGAACAGAAGACTGGACTCGCCTGCTGCTGAGAGCAAGAATGTTTTTCCGTGTAATGGCCAAGACACTTTGCACGAGTTCTACGTACAAAATGATGCAACGTGTGACTCAATCATAAACCTCGATAGGCTAATGGCTGGCCCCTTCCACCTGACTCACTGCATTATGAATCACAGAGTTATTTTAATTGAAACATACTAATGTTCTCTTGAAAGTCTTAGAAATATTGGATCCATGTGGCTGTTTCTATTTGTCACTCTCAGGATATCCTTGATGTGAAGGATGAACTTCATTACATACGAGCAGTTTTCAAAATTCGTGCTAATTACTAAGCAGAAAGCTATTTTCTGTAACACAGATCAGTATCATTGCATTTAGAATGAGCTGTGTGATTATGCTGTATAAACAGCAGAGATTAGTTCAGGTTCTTTTTTGTGTATGGATGTAATGATTGCTTTGCTCCATTCACTAAAAGAATATTGTCTTTAGGGATTCAATAGTAAATTATAGTTAAATTTGAGCTAATTCACTACAAAATTTTGTGTAAAACCTGTAAAGGATCAATCAGGCCTTCAACCATTATTGTCTCCTATTTTTCAATGCCACTAATCAGGAGATCAAACTATGAGTTTCACAATTTCTACTGTTAGAAATCATATAGAAGTATCCCTACAAAAACAAAAAAAGGCTTTTGATGGCTTGAAAAGCTTGTAGTGTTACTTCTTCTGCAAGAGCTTGGAGTGTAGCTGGAATAGGATCCTGAAACAGGTGAGCCATATGAAATACTTGCATATTATCTTCTAATGAATGTACCAAAATAACATTTGCAAATAATGAAAAATTTATTTGCATCAGCAATAGTCATGCAGAAGGAAATCTCCTCTTACAAGAAAATACTATTAACAATTGGTAGTCATTGTTTGTTACCTACATTACTGTAAAAGTGCATATTCCAAGTGTTGGCATTCAATTTGGTTATGAGTAGAAACCACAAATGTATGAACAACTGTGAGTTACAGGTACATACTTGAAAATGACTGTGTAAAAGTAAGAAATTTCCAATTAAAACTCTTTAAAATACATTGTTTCACTCAAGATTAAAAAACACTCAATATTTTTGTACATAAATACAGTATCTTGATTTCTGCTCCTGTCTCTTACCATTATACAATAAAGCACTTTTTTCTGAAGCACAGTATGTGTAAATACTATAATTGCCAGTGCCTATTACGCAGCTGGAATGCAATAGCAAGAAGCATGAGGTATTAATGTAGAAAGAAAATTGTATAATAGTTTACATACTGTGTTTCAGTTTACAAAATCGAAACAAATCTGAATGGGTTTGCTGTATTAACAAAGAATTTGTGAAGCAATATACAAAAATACATGAAAACAAGATATACTCTAAAATCTGTTAAGCAGCTTACTACAACTGTCAGTTTTCTTATTAAATGTAATAAAATTTATGCAGCAAATTACAGAAAACTAATGTTATGCATTAGTGTCAAATGCTTAAATGCCGAGTACCATTTCAAAACAATGCAGCAATTTTGAGATTTGTGAAAGACAGTGTATTATGCCAGAGACATTTTTCATATTTAAAGTACATTATTTTAGAGTGGGATTGCTGTACAAACATTATGTTAAACCAGTTAAAGGCACTCAGTATTTTATAGGCATCTTTTACATTTTTGTATGTACATGACAAAAATATACAATAAAGTAAACTCCTGTATCAGTATCAAGAGATGCTTCAGGATTTTTTTGTATACGATAAAGGCTCTCATAGGTTCTTCCTTCTCTTATGAATAGACCAAGTAAACAGAAAACTATGCCCGGCATGTGCAACTTTGTGTGGTCTACCTTATTTATTATCAAAAATATGTTTCAATAGAAAGCACTGTTAACTGTGACACAAATTTAGAATAAAATTTGTGCAATGTAAATTTTAAAAGCTTGCACATTTTACAAAGACAGCCATACACTAAACTTTAAAAACTGCTATACTTATTTGAGAATACATTGGAAATTGTAGAAGAATCACAAAACCCTCACTTCTAATGTGAAATATCACAAAAAAATTTCAACAATTTTTCTCAAATAAAGAGGAAAGGTTATAAGATCCTGAAGAACTGTTTCTTTAAAATGCAAGGAATATATAACAGAACATATGTTACAATTACATAATTATCTTACTTTTCATTAGCTGTTATATTTAATAGTGTAATCTGTTAAACTGCCTTGCACTTATCAGAGAAAACATAGTAGCAATTTAAATACCTATCGCCTGAAGCACTTGTATTTGCGTGTATGCTCTGTACTTACAACTAAGGTTGCTTCTGTTATTGAAAGAGTGGGTATACAATTTTTGTCACAAATCTATAATGATACAATGCAGAAATGTAGCAGAATTCGTTAGAAGTATATATAATACTTCTACAACCTACAAAGACTAAAATGCCCATGTAGCTCATTGCCTGCATATGGCAGCTTCTGTAAGACAAGAACTTCAATTTACTTTATAGACTCTAGAAAGTACAGTAACTTTATATCTTATTTTACAAAGTAATTCAACGCAATTCATCTAATAATTAATTGCTTTTCAAGTTGTTAACTGTTTTCTCTTTTTGTGTGTTGCATATTTTCCCATTTTTTCCATCACAGTCCTGTTGACTGTAAGTGTGAAAGCTTCTCTAGATATCCCTATATGAATAAAATACTAGGAAAACATCATAAATTAACAATATAAAGAAATGATGAATAAAACAGTCAACTGCTTGAAAATAGGAGATTGAAGCATCAAACCTGGCACCAACGTATTGAAAATAAATTAAGTGGATGGAGGTACCACTAAGAGCAAACGATCATATCAACAAATACGGAATTTAAAATTACCCATCTCAACAGTACACCAGCTGCATTTACAACATTAACAGTGTTACAGGGAATAATAGAATAATACATACATCACTCAAGATTTCAGTGTTGTGTCCCAGGCAGACATAAAGAAAGTTATCATTTACAAAAAGAATGAGACTTTCTTTTCTTTTGGGTATCTGACTTTCCATTCTCAGAGGGTGAGTAACATTAATGAAAATGTGCTCATAAAGTGCAACATGGTCACAAAATTTTAACTTAATAATATCTGACACTAACAAACAGGGATATCTGACATCAAAATTATATGAGGATTTATGACAATTTCGCAGGTAGAGTGGCTAATATAACATATTATTTTACTGTATTCCAAACGTTACTATAATATATTACATAGATGAAAAATTTTGAGATTCTTAAAATAAACATAACAGATAGCTATCAGAGTGTAACTTTCATTAGTTAGTGATTGTTTGTATATTAATACTGTAGTGTAGTTAAATTAGTATGGCAAAAATAATGAACAAATATAGTATTTCTTTACGCAGGTCATCAGAGAATGAGTACAAGCTCAGATTAACAATGACGGGAAGGAAATCCGACGAGCATTTTCGAAGGAACAACTTTAGCATCCATCTTTTTGAATTTAGGAAACCCTAAAAATGGGTGACTATATAGATACTTCAGCCTTGCTTTTACCAAATATTACTGCTTATTCTGCTACAGTTAAAAGCACAAAATGAAGTTTGTGTTTCATTAGGCTAAAAATTTGTTTTCAAGTGAAGCTAAGCTCAAGCAGTAATGTATTATATCCATTTTGATGTTGATATTCAAGAACTATAAACCTAGTTCCATTCATTGTTCAGACCATATAGGAATTTAGTTCTATTAAAAACAGATTTTTGAATGACAATACCTGTAGAAGGTAGGTATAAAAATTCATTGAATTTGTTTATAATGAAAGAGAATTAAAAGGCTGTGACTTTTTTATGAGATGTAGTGTTTCTTCTGAATTGAGGAAATGAAACGATTTTAGCTTGTGTCTCACTAGAATTATGAAGCACTAGGAACAACAAAATGATCTCTACTATTTGATAATCCTATGAATAGTACTATAAGGTTCTGTTAATATTATGCAATCAATAATTGGCAAAATTTCTGTTACCTGTACTTCAAAAACATACAAGTGCAAAAGAAAATATCCTTCAACTTTCCAATTCAGTATATTTTTTTATAAATTTATGAAGGCACTATGGAACATATGACAAAAGAATAATCAACAATTTTCGTATTTGGCATTGATTTTTCTACACAATACCTAGCCACAATCTGTTTCCAGTGTAATCTTAGATGACAGCAAATCTTGAAGGAATGTTATGGCAGGTTTACACAATAAAATATTATTAAATGTAAGATTCACCACTATGAGAAGAGTATGTGATAGAACAGAATTATACACACTGTTCTAAAAATATTTCCATGAATGCTGTTATGTCAAAACTGTTACTGTGACTGACTTTGAGAAGTACAAATGACATAAGTATATAAAATTGTCTCACCTCTTCGGTATAATGATACAAACAGAATAATATTCGTTAAATTCTTCATTTGTTTGTATACACTATCAGTAGCTGCTGTATAAACACTATCTAGAAACTAAACATGAGAAGTCTCTGTATGCCCATCTTTTCAGAGATGGTTGCAGGACCTCAGCCGGTCAGTGCAGAATGTCAAATCAATTTAAATGGCTGAAAAATGTTTGATTTGACATTCTAAACATAAGAACGTTTGTGGGGGCTTCGGTGAGATGATGTAGAACCTTGTTATTGCCACTGAATGTTTGACAGAATTTGCTTATTCTTAGGAGCCTTAATTAAACAAATTAAAACCTGTTACTGAGTAAATAAAAGGAAAGAAGGAAGATTAGAATTTAACATTCTATCAATGATGACATTATTAGAGATAGAGCACAAGCTCAGAAAATCAACCAAGCCTTTCAAAGGAACCTTCCAGGTTTCACATTAAATGATTTAGGGAAAGCACAGAAAACCTAAATCAGGATGGTAAGATGAGGATTTGAACTGCCATCCTCATGAGTACATGTCCATTGTCTGAGCACTGTACTGCCTTGCTGGGTCCTGATTTAGAAACAGTTGTTCAGAACCGTCCCCTTCTGAATATACTTTAGTAGGCCCCAAATATATTGGGGATATTGTTTAGTTCAAGAATATTATTTCCCATTGCACCATTTGCCAGTTAGAGTAACAGTGTCAACTATAATTAACTATATTAATTCATTTGATCATAAAAATTTCCTTCTCATTTCAGTGTATAACCCAAAAAAGAACATTTTATCTTGCAAAAGTACTGTTTGATTGTCATTAAGACCAATACTTAGTGGTTTGTTACTGAACACATGTTCAGAATGGGTTTGATTAGATGTTTCAGCTATGATGGTTTTATTCTATGGCTTTCTTTCATATTTCTGCTTCTCGTACTACTCTATGAAATCCCTCTCTGTCTTTCAGAGGATGCAATGAGATTATTACTTGATGTTTATATTCAAAATTGAAAATTTAATGGTACTGCTCATATCCACTGAAATGTAATTCCTGTCCACACTGGTATGTAACAAAATTGTCGGTGGCTTTTGTAAAGAGGAAAGCCATTTATATGCCTTTTCTGTCCATTACATTTATAAACACTTACTGGAAACAAAAGCAAGGAATTTGCCCCTCTCAGTATTGACTCTGATTGGAGTAAAAAAGACTCAAAAATTGTAATGCATCTTACTGACATTCATCTATGTATTTATGAACACTATACATCTAACTTTCTCTTAGAAGGTGAAACTAATCAGATTTCTTGGTTCTCAGAGGTAAATGTCTTTTTAAAATTAATGCATACCATATTTCCATTTGAAACATACAGAAATACTGATGAAAAGCTTTTTGTGTCAATTTTTGCATCCTGAAACACATGCTGTAACTGTCTGAAATATGAGTGTAAATAGCTATTAACAAGATAGTCCAAATTTTTCCTGAGGCAATAGAGTGTTTGTGTGTTATTTATAAAGATGATGATTATACCAAGAAATATTTGCTTGGTCTGCTTTATTTTGAAACTGCTCATTAGTTCTAAATATATATCACATCAAAATGGATATGCAAGTACGTATTTTCTGATATTTGATTTCACTGGCATGGAAAGTTCATTTCATATTGTTGGCCATTAGTTCTGTTACCAAATACTATAAAATTAGAATATAAAAAAGCTCTTTCTCTATGAGTTCTACTACTTAAATCCCTAGAATAACTTTCATTAATGAGGCACCTATGAAATGTGTATGCTTTTCTCCTAGATGTGGAAGGTTTTTTAGGCTGGAACTGGCTATGAGTGTTTAAAAACGAATAAACTGTTTAGTTCATATGATAGATGTATGAATATTTTATTCTGTTTAAGCATTGAATTTGATGTTTTGTGATATGTGAGTTAAACAGATGCTAATCTATTACTAATTAAATAACCTTTACCTATTTACAAGCATGTGTATTATGAAACATTTCTGTTCCCAGTGATTTCTAGTCTTATGCCAGGAGCTTTACTTTCAAAGAAATTCTTCTTCATTATCTATGTTGTAAAATTGACTTTTCTATAAAAATATCTAGTGAAACTACTGGTTATTAGAATAGGCATTTCTTTCATAAGAGAGCTACTTGGAAGATTTTTAGAGGCATCAGATTGACTTTGTTAGTGACAGCTTTTACCTTGGATAAAATTTTGTTGTCTTACATATTTCATCTATTTCAATTTCAAAAACTAGTTTATTCTTGTTATGGCTTTAAAACACACTACTTGCATTTGTATTAGTTAAGGGGTGAGGGCATCTTTGTGTCTCACTGATTTCAGCAGTCATTTACGTTTTGCTTAAAAGGACATTGTCAAAAAGAAAGGACTGGAACTAGGTTATTTACGTTTGAATGTAACGAATAATCAGATAAACAAACAATATTTCATAAAATCATAGTGCTGTGATGTCTGACAGAGCATATGTTTGTAGAGAATTGGAACTATAGCTTTATAATTTATTTCATAATGTACTATCACTCATGCTAGGAAATAAAGGTAATAGTTGTTCAGGAAGCAATTGGTGTGAATTTTAACACCTAATTTGCTACAGTATGTCTAAAATTTTATATTTATTTGAGCGTTTAGGTGCTTAATCTGTGAATACTTTCTAATGAGCAAATCTAGTAAGTATTAGAATTAAAATCCCTAAAGTAATCATGAATTGACACAGGTTTTGTTTTCCCACTATATGTAATCTGATTTCATTTTTAATAAAAGAGAGACATTTCAAGCGTTTTTCTTATTCCAACCAGTACTTAAATAACAACAGAATACATTAGTTGTTGATACTTGTGCCACCAGTTCCATCCAGTCACATAGAAAAGCACAGACAGTTATGTGTTTCCTGTTTATGAGCTTCGAGTATGTGTCAAAAACGACACTGGAATAAAAATTGTTGAACTACGGATGAATCTCGCTGATGTTTGTTTTGATATCCCGCACTGTGAGAACCTCATGTTCCACTGTGTGCGTTTCTCTCAGCTACTGGAAGAACAGTTGCTTGGGAAATTTGTTCTTGCACTAATGCAGGCGCTTGGAACACACAGAAAATTAGGCTGGGTTGGCATACTCTCTTCCATAGGCTTCTTGAGACATCTGAAACAAAATAGAATGTACTGAGACTTACAGGTTTTGTAGATTTATTGCTACATATTACAGATCAGAAACGGAGCGAGTACGAAGGTAATATTGAGGGATGCACACATTAGAAATGAAGGTGCTGCTTTTACTTCGTTGCTATACTGGCTTCCTTCCGCTACAGGTCTGCTAGTATGACAAATCAGAAAGGCGGAGCTGCTGTTTCTTCCTACTCGTCAACTCGTTCTTTCACTCGGAAGCGTGAAGGAGTGTAAGGCTAGTCGTGACTTAGTACGGCAGTTGAGTACAGGTCTTTTTGCAGTAACGTGGTACTGACGTCGAAAAAGATCGCTTGTCGGCCTCTAATGGAGCTGTGTTTTGTGGAGGGTGTAAGACGAAAATTAAGTGATGAAGTGTATGCAATTGCAAATATGCTTTATAATAGGATGAGTGATGTCTGGAAAAAACAGTTTGATGCTATAGTCTACGGTTCAGACGAAAAACATACAAAGTTCGTCCAGTTCAAACAAATGAGAGCATGAGCGTGAGAGAACATATCTCCTCCGTCAAACGAAAACAGAGTACAGAGCAACGTCACCACTATGTCTCCGTGACAAAAAAGCGCGCCATTTCTGTATTCCTTTGGTCACGGAAACATCCTTTAATGGGCTAATAGTGAGATGTGATTGAGAAAGTGTCATGACGATCTCTCCGTTGGAAAACGATTCCAGACTAGTTCTCCATTCGGATCTCTGGCAATGGACTATCAAGGGGGAGGTGACCATGAAAAAAAGATTGAATAACTAGCGGAAGGATAGTGTGCTACGGGAATGGATTGTCGGAAGTTTGAACGTGGTAGAGAAGCTGTAAAATCTGTGAAGGGAAATGCTAAGGCTCAATCTAGATGTAGTGGGCGTCAGTGAAGTAATAAGGAAAGAAGACAAGGATTTCTGGTAAGACGAGTACAGAGTAATATCAACAGCAGCAGGAAATGGTATAACGAGAGTGGGATTCGTTATGAACAGGAAGATAGGACAGAGAATGAGTTACTGTGAACAGTTAAGTGTTTGTTGCTCTCATCAGAATCAACCAACACTGGCAACAGTAGTTCAGGTATAGATGCCGACGTTGCATGCAAAAGACGAAGAGACAGAGAAATTACGTATATGAAGATATTGAACGGATAATTCAGTACATAAAGGGAGTTGAAAATCGAACAGTCATAGGGGATTGGAATGCGGTTGTAGCGGAAAGAGTAGAAGAAAGGGCTACAGGAGAATAAAGGCTTGGTACTTGCAATGAGATGAGAAAGACTGATCGAATTCTGCAATAAATTTCAGGTGCCTATAGCGAATACTCTATTCAAGAATCACAAGAAGAGGAGGTATACTTGGAAAAGGCCAGGAAATACAGGAAGATTTTAGTTAGATTACATCGTCGTCAGGCAGAGATTCCGAAATCAGTACTAGTTTGTAAGGCGTACCCAGGGGCAGATATAGACTCAAATCACAATTTGGTAATGATAAAGAATAGATTGAAGTTCAAGAGACTAGTCAGGAAGAATAAATGTGCAAAGAAGTGGGATAAGAAAGTACTAAGAAACGGAGAGATACGCTTGAAGCTCTCACCTATAGATATTGTGAAATTTGAATATCTCAGTAGGCAGTTCAGTTGAAGCGGAATGGACATTTCTAAACAGGTCAATTACGGAAGTCGGAGAGAAAAAAATAGGTACAAGGAACGTTACTGCGATGAAATATGGGTAACAGAAGAAATACTTCAGTTGATCGACGAAAGAGGGAGGTACGAAAATGTTTAGGGAAATTCAGGAATACAGAAATACGAGTCACTTAGAAATGAAATAAATACATCACCCCCGGGTTCCCGGGTTCGATTCCCGGCGGGGTCACGGATTTTCTCTGCCTCGTGATGGCTGGGTGTTGTGTGCTGTCCTTAGGTTAGTTAGGTTTAAGTAGTTCTAAGTTCTAGGGGACTGATGACCATAGATGTTAAGTCCCATAGTGCTCAGAGCCATTTGAAACAAATACATCACCAACAATGCCTGCCCAAACGTTCACAGAAAATCTGTGTTGATGACGTGATTGCACAATTGCGTGCGGGTTCTCGTCAGCCCACGCATATTGATTGTGAAAATTACAATTTGATCACGTTGGAATGAAGCCTCCTCCGTAAAGAGAACATTTGGACTGAAATGAGGATTGACACATTGTTGGATGAACCATTCACAGAAGTGTACCCGTGGAGGCTAATCAGCTGCTGATGGTGCTTGCACATGCTGTACATGGTACGGAAACAACTGGTTCTCCCGTAGTACTCTCCATACAGTGACGTGGTCAACGTTACCTTGTACAGCAGCAACTTCTCTGACGCTGGCATTAGGGTTATCGTCAACTGCACGAAGAATTGCCTCATCCATTGCATGTGTCCTCGTCGTTCTAGGTCTTCCCGAGTCGCGAGTCATAGGCTGGAATGTTCCGTGCTCCCTAAGACGCCGATCAATTGCTTCGAACGTCTTCCTGTTGGGACACCTTCGTTCTGGAAATCTGTCTCGATACAAACGTACCGCGCCACGGCTATTGCCCCGTGCTAATCCATACATGAAATGGGCATCTGCCAACTCCGCATTTGTAAACATTGCACTGACTGCAAAACTACGTTCGTGATGAACACTAACCTGTTGATGCTACGTACTGATGTGCTTGATGCTACTACTGTAGAGCAATGAGTCGCATGTCAACACAAGCACCGAAGTCAACATTACCTTTCTTCAGTTGGGCCAACTGGCGGTGAATCGAGGAAGTACAGTACATACTGACGAAACTAAAATGAGCTCTAACACGGAAATTAAGCGTTTCCTGCCACATGTCCACATAACATCTTTTCTTTATTTGTGTGTGAGGAATGTTTCCTGAAAGTTTGGCCGTACCTTTTTGTAACACCCTGTATACAGTATCTCATTAGTTACGTGATCTACTCATCTAATCTTCAGCATTCTTCTGTAGAACCACATTTCGAAAGCTTCTAGTCTTTTTTATCTAAACTGTTTATCGCCCATGTTTCACTTCCATACATTTGTGCAAATACCCTCACGAAGGACTTCCTAACAAATGGTTCAAATGGCTCTGAGCACTATGCGACTTAACTTCTGAGGTCATCAGTCGCCTAGAACTTAGAACTAATTAAACCTAACTAACCTAAGGACATCACACACATCCATGCCCGAGGCAGGATTCGAACCTGCGACCGTAGCGGTCGCTCGGCTCCAGACTGTAGCGCCTAGAACCGCACGGCCACTCCGGCCGGCGGACTTCCTAACACTTAAATCTATATCCCATGTCAAGAAATTTCTTTTCTTCAGAAATGCTTTTCTTGCCATTAGCAGTCTACATTTTATATTCTCTGTACTTCAGTCATCCTCAGTTATTTTGCTGCCATACAACAAAACTCATCTACTAGTTTAAGTGTCTCGTTTCCTAATCTAATTCCCTTAGCATCACCTGAATCAATTCGACTGCATTCCATTATCCTTGTTTTGATTTTGTTTATGTTCATCTTATATCCGTCTTTCAAGACACTGTCCATTCCGCTAAACTGCTCTTCCGAGTCCTCTGCTGTCTCTGATAGAATTAAAATGTCATCGTAAAACCTCAATGTTTTTATTTCTTCCCCGTGGACTTTAATTCCTACTCCAAAATTTTCTTTGGTTTCCTTTACTGCTTGTTCAATGTATGTACTGAATAACGAAGGGTATAGGGTACCACCCTCTGTCAGTACCTTCTCAACCACTCTCTCCCTTTCGCGCCCTTCGACTCTTATAACTGCCGTCAGCACATAGAAAAATCAAAACAACCATCGGTGAAATTAAAAGCAAGAGTGGTAACATTATAAGTGCAATGGGAATTCCAGTGTTCAATGCAGAGGAGAGAGCGGATAGATGGAAAGAGCAGAGTGAGAGCCTGTATGAGGGGGAGGACTTATCCGTTCACACGACAAAAGAAGAAACAGGTCGATAAGGAAGACGTAGGTATCCAGTATTGGAATCGGAATTCAGAAGAATTTTTGAAGGCAGGATAGGTAACATTCCATCGGAATTTCTAAAATCAATGCGGGCAGTGGCAGCAAACCTGTTACTCACGTTGGTGTGTAGAATGTATAAGACTCGCGATATACCATCAGACATCCGGAAAAACATCATCCACACAATTTCCAATATTTCAAGAGCCAACAAGTACGAGAATTATCGCACTCATGTATCCAAGTTGCTGACAAGAATAGTATACAGAATAATGAAAAAGAAAATTGAGGATGTGTTAAAAGACGATCAATTTGGCTTTAGGAAAGAGATCAGTACTAGAGAGGCAGTTCTGACGTTGCAGTTGATGATGGAAGCAAGACTGAAGAAAAATCGAGAAACGTTCATAGGACTTGTCGACCTCGGAAAAGCGTTCGACAATATAAAATGGTGCAAGACGTCCGAAATCCTGACAAAAACAGGAGTAAATTATGGGGAAAGACGGGCAGTGTAAAATATTTACAATAACTAAGAAGGAACAATAATAATGGAAGATGAAGAACGAAGTGCACAGATTAAAAATGGTGTAAGACGGGGATATAGTGGTTCGCCTCCGTTGTTCAGTCTATACATTGAAGAAGCAGTGACGGAAATAAAAGAAAGGATTCGATAATGTGACATTGCTATCCTCAGTGAAACTGAAGAAGAACTACGGGACCTGTTGAACGGAATGAAATGTCTAATGAGTACAGAATATGGATTGAGAGTAAACTGAAGAAAGCCGGAAGTAATGGGAAGTAGCAGAAATGAGAACAATGAGGAACTTATCAGGACTAGTGATCACGAAGTAGATGAAGTTAAGTAATTCTGCTACCAAGGCAGCAAAATAACCCATGATGGACGGAGCAAGGAGGACATAAAAAGCAGGCTAGCACTGGCCGAAAGGACATTTCTGGCAAAGAGAAGTTTACTACACTCCTGGAAATTGAAATAAGAACACCGTGAATTCATTGTCCCAGGAAGGGGAAACTTTATTGACACATTCCTGGGGTCAGATACATCACATGATCACACTGACAGAACCACAGGCACATAGACACAGGCAACAGAGCATGCACAATGTCGGCACTAGTACAGTGTATATCCACCTTTCGCAGCAATGCAGGCTGCTATTCTCCCGTGGAGACGATCGTAGAGATGCTGGATGTAGTCCTGTGGAACGGCTTGCCATGCCATTTCCACCTGGCGCCTCAGTTGGACCAGCGTTCGTGCTGGACGTGCAGACCGCGTGAGACGACGCTTCATCCAGTCCCAAACATGCTCAATGGGGGACAGAACCGGAGATCTTGCTGGCGAGGGTAGTTGACTTACACCTTCTAGAGCACGTTGGGTGGCACGGGATACATGCGGACGTGCATTGTCCTGTTGGAACAGCAAGTTCCCTTGCCGGTCTAGGAATGGTAGAACGATGGGTTCGATGACGGTTTGGATGTACCGTGCACTATTCAGTGTCCCCTCGACGATCACCAGTGGTGGACGGCCAGTGCAGGAGATCGCTCCCCACACCATGATGCCGGGTGTTGGCCCTGTGTGCCTCGGTCGTATGCAGTCCTGATTGTGGCGCTCACCTGCACGGCGCCAAACACGCATACGACCATCATTGGCACCAAGGCAGAAGCGACTCTCATCGCTGAAGACGACACGTCTCCATTCGTCCCTCCATTCACGCCTGTCGCACCACCACTGGAGGCGGGCTGCACGAAGTTGGGGCGTGAGCGGAAGACGGCCTAACGGTGTGCGGGACCGTAGCCCAGCTTCATGGAGACGGTTGCGTATGGTCCTCGCCGATAACCCAGGAGCAACAGTGTCCCTAATTTGCTGGGAAGTGGCGGTGCGGTCCCCTACGACACTGCGTAGCATCCTACGGTCTTGGCGTGCATCCGTGCGTCGCTGCGGTCCGGTCCCAGGTCGACGGGCACGTGCACCTTCCGCCGACCACTGGCGACAACATCGATGTACTGTGGAGACCTCACGCCCCACGTGTTGAGCAATTCGGCAGTACGTCCACCCGGCCTCCCGCATGCCCACTATACGCCCTCGCTCAAAGTCCGTCAACTGCACATACGGTTCACGTCCACGCTGTCGCGGCATGCTACCAGTGTTAAAGACTGCGATGGAGCTCCGTATGCCACGGCAAACTGGCTGACACTGACGGCGGCGGTGCACAAATACTGCGCAGCTAGCGCCATTCGACGGCCAACACCGCGGTTCCTGGTGTGTCCGCTGTGCCGTGCGTGTGATGATTGCTTGTACAGCCCTCTCGCAGTGTCCGGAGCAAGTATGGTGGGTCTGACACACCGGTGTCAATGTGTTCTTTTTTCCATTTCCAGGAGATTCAAAGATTCAAAGTCTACTATATTCAGATAGGTCTTAATTTGAGGAAGAAATTCCTGAGAAGGTACGTTTGGAGCACAGCATTATATGGCAGTGAGACATGGACTGAGGGAAAACTGGTACAGGAGAGAATCGAAGCATTTGGGATGTTGTACGGCAAAAGAATTTTGAAAACCGGGTGGACGGATAAGGTAAGGAATGAGGTGGTTTTTCGCAGAATCGGCGAGGAAAGGAATAAATGGAATACCCTGACAAGGATGATAGGACATCTGTTAAGACATCAGGGAATAACTTCCATGGCACGAGGAAGACAGAGATTGGGATACAGCCAGCAAATAATAGAAGACATAAGTTGCAAGTGCTACTCTGACATGAAAAAATTGGCGCTGGAGAAGGGTTCGTGGCGGGCTGCATGAAACCAGTCAGAAGACTAAAAAAAAAAAAAGTTCGAAGACTGGTGTAAATTTATATTAATAATTAATCACAATTTGTAGATTATTGTATATAAACGTAATTGTTACACATTCTCTGAATAGGGATTAAAGATTAAAATAAATTCACGGCAGTCATCGAAGGACCGTTTAGTCATTGTATCCATACATACAACAAAAATGAAGGTATATATATATTCCACATCTCCTCCTAAACCACAAGATCGATTTCAACAATACTTGGTACTGGTATTATTTACTGTCTGTAAAAAATCTCCATGATGGGGAAGAACCACATACCTAACAATGGGGCTGGGGTGGGGGCGAAAAAGCAGTGTGGCCGACGACGCGCAAATACTCATACTTTATTCATCCAGTATTTGAGAATGAGAGCACTTAGTGACTTGTAGCAAACTTCTCGCATAATTTCAGATCTTTATGAACTTCTTCTCGCTTATACCTCGCACAAAATGATGAAAGGAAAAAAGTTTATCGCTTAAAACATTTCCGCTGTTCATGCAGTAAAACTGCCGAATGAAACATGACGTTTTAGTTTTTACTTCTTTGCTACTAACTGTATCAGCAACACATTTTGTAAACAGTATTTACATATGGCACTGGATGTACCAGCAAGGTTATATAATCACACAACACGTAGTTCGGGAGACATGACGTCATAAACACTCAGATGAGCGAAAATGAAACTGCAGGGCGAAATTCGATAGAAAGATACATGACATATTTTATTAGAGCAAAACAAAAAAAAAAAAAAAAAGAACCACTCCATATTGCTAGACGCGTGAAAGATCTCTTGCACGCGTCGTTTGGTGATGATCGTGTGCTCGGCTGCCACTTTCGTCATGCTTGGCCTCCCAGGTCCCCAGACCTCAGTCCATTGGCTTTGGGGTTACCTGAAGTCGCAAGTGTATCGTGATCGACCGACATCTCTAGGGATGCTGAAAGACAACATCCGACGCCAATGCCTCACCATAACTCCGGACATGCTTTACAGTGCTGTTCACAACATTATTCCTCGACTACAGCTATTGTTGAGGAATGATGGTAGACATATTGAGCATTTCCAGTAAAGAACACCATCTTTGATTTGTCTTTCTTTGTTATGCTAATTATTACTATTCTGATCACATGAAGCGCCACCTGTCGGACATTTTTTGAACGTTTGTATATTTTTGGTTCCAATAAAACTCCATGTCATTCCAAGCATGTGTGCCAATTTGTACCTCTCTATCTACATTATTCCGTGATTTATTCAGTTTTCAAATTTATACTGACATTTTGATCGCCCAGTACATGCGAAATATATTTGACGTGGGTGTACATGGGGAAAGTCATGGGTAAAAAGCTCATCTTAAGCCCCTCGAACGATTTAAACCAAATTTGGTATGCATATAAGCTACGGTCTGGAAAGAAATAATGTTGGTGTAAGAATCACCATCCTGTTACTGGAGTAGGGGTGATATCGTGGAGAGAGAAGGGGAAGGAGGAGATGGACAGACAGAAATAGGGAAGGAGGAGATGGACCCAGATAGGGGGATAAGAGAAAATGGAGAGAGTGGAGGAGGGCGAAAGGACAGAAAAAGGTGAGAGTAGGAAATGGACAGAGGAAGAAATGAGGGAAAGATGGACAGAGACATGGGGGAGGAAGAGATGGGCAGAGAGAGAGATGAGAGGGATATGCACAGAGAGAAGGGAGAGGAGATATACAGCAAAAGGAAAGAGGAGGAGAAGGACAGAGGAGGAGGGAAGAGGAGATGAGCAGCGGCAGGGAGGAAGAAGAGATGGACATTGTGAGGGGGAGAAAGAGCTGGACTGAGAGAGGGGGGAGGAGAAGACGAACAGAGAGAGAGGGTAGGAGGGGATGGACAGTGGAGGAAGAAGCAGATGGACTGAGGAGAAGGAGCAGATGCGCAGAGAGGGGAGGAGCAGATGGACAGAGAGGAGGAGGTGGACAGAGAGAGGCCCAGGAGGAGGTGGGCAAAGAGTGATGGGTGGAGGATATGCATACTGAGGGAGAGGAGAAGGAGGGGATGGGCAGAAAGAGGAGGAAGGAGGAGATGTACTAACAGAAGACTAGAATAAATAGAGACCCAGGCAACGTCAGGTACTCATCTAGTTTGGTATATAATAACCGTTACGCCGAGCAGTTGCCTAAGTAGCGGAAATGTCGAGAGCCCTCGTGTACTCGCTCTCCATTCTATACTTGTAGAATCTTCTTGTATCCTACAACAGATTCAAGTGAATGGTTTTCAGTTAAATGGGCAGCGGCGGAGACTCGTGAATCAACTCTTTGAGCGTACGGAGACGGCGGGGTCGGAGATGGCGTCACAGGACCCGAAGGCGAGTTTAAAGGTAGTATACGCTACTATGTGTATATCGCAAAGATTATATCGTCCCAGGTGATAATCTGCGAGTTAAGATAATGTTTGTCAGTAATTATATTTTCCTAGAAAAAAAAGAGCGATTGCAAATAATAAAATAAACTAAGAGCTTTATCGACATCTTCAACTTTTTGTAGTCCTGTCTTCCTCAGACGGTCCATAAGTAAAAATTATCAATATTCCGTAATAAAACTATGAGCTGCTGAAGAAGAACAAATAAAACTTGCCGGGTACAATCTACTTTGTACCCTTCCTTCTAAAGCCATATCACTTTTACTTTACCTTCGTGTCAAAGATGTGATACTAAAATGACTCTTTTATTTCCTACTGTAATACAGATGTTCTTTAATATTACCGTTCTTTCTGAATACAGTTTAACGTCTTGTGTATTATCTAAGGTAATTCCGGTGCATTTTCTGACGGAGGGAATGCGACAGTGCCTTTGGTGATGTAATTTGCCATGGTAGTCATTATTTTACTGGGAAACCTTACCATTACATTTTGCTTATTTTCTTTAGTATTTTAGTTTTCTGTTTTGGAGTAGAATACATACGATACACTTGTATAGACTCGACAGTCCGCCCCCGGTAACTGAGTGGTGCCGGCACGGTAGCTCAGCGTGTTCGGTCAGAGGCCTGCGTGCTCTCTGTAATAAAAACACTGAGTCAAGGGCCGGCCGGGGTGGCCGAGCGGTTCTAGGCGCTACAGTCTGGAACCGCGCGACCGCTATGGTCGCAGGTTCGAATCCTGCCTCGGGCATGGATGTGTGTGATGTCCTTAGGTTAGTTAGGTTTAAGTAGTTCTAAGTTCTAGGGGACTGATGAACTCAGAAGTTAAGTCCCATAGTGCTCAGAGCCATTTCATTTGAACCCTAAATAACGAAAAGTCCCATAGTGCTCAGAGCCATTTGAACCAGTTTTGAACTGAGTCAAGGAATCAACGATCAACTTGATCGGATGTCTTGTGACGTCCGGTGAGACCAAACGCAGCGAACTAAAAAAAAAAAAAAAAAAAAAAAAAAAATGGAGAAAGAGATTGAGAAAGCTTTAGTGCTGTGCCAAGACACAGCGAAGGTGGTGGACGCCGGCACGGTAGCTCAGCGTGTTCGGTCAGAGGGCTGCTCGCCCTCTGTAATAAAAAAAGTGAGAAAGGAATCAATGATTAACTTGAACGGATGTCTTGTGACGTCCACCCAGACCAAACGCAACGAATAATACCGAAAAAAAAACTGGTCAGCACGACAGAACGTCAATCCTAACGGCCAGGTTCGATTCCCGGCTGGGTCGAAGATTTTCTCCGCTCAGGGACTGGGTGTTGTGTTTTCCCACTCATCATCATTTCATCCCCATCGTCGCGCAAGTCGCCGAAGTGGCGTCAAATCGAAAGACTTGCACCCGGCGAACGGTCTACCCGACGAGAGGCCCTAGTCGCACGACATTTATATTTATAGACTCGAGATATTTATCTGAGCATAATGGAAGCTCTTGAAATTGTATACGTTACACTATTCCCCTGGTACTGTTATTCCATGACAGATGCAAGTATGGAAATTTATGAGATAAACTGTACACTTTAACATTCTTGATCGTATAATCGTGGTCCCCAAAACTGTTGTTGCACTTAATTCTATGAAAAGTACGATTTTATCAAGAGTATATTTGTAATAAGAATTCATTTTCAGAAGCTATTTTTTAATATTTGACATTCTAATGCACATCAGACTTAGAAATCTCAGTCAACTGCTCGAATGATTTAGTATCAAGATACGGTGTTGTCCATTTTGCAAATACTTGCTAAGAGAGCAACATTTGTCAAAAAGCTACACACTGATAATGTAACACAACATGAATATAGAGAAGCTGGAATATATTCATTAAACTCATTTGGCAACTTGTCTGAATCTACACTACTGGCCATTAAAATTGCTACACCAAGAAGAAATGCAGATGATAAACGGGTATTCATTGGACAAATATATTATACTAGAACTGACATGTGATTACATTTTCACGCAATTTGGGTGCATAGATCCTGAGAAATCAGTACCCAGAACAACCACCTCTGGCTGTAATAACAGCCTTGATATACCTGGGCATTGAGTCAAACAGAGCTTGGATGGCGTGTACAGGTACAACTGCCCATGCAGCTTCAACACGATACCACAGTTCATCAGCTTTTGGCATGAGGCTCGAAAGAAAGATTTGCATATGCTACAGCTTATGAGTATTTGCCCAGATGCATAAGGCACAAAAGGTACTCTCACTGTTGCTGGGAGACACCTTTGGTATCTATCAGAATCAATCATAGGATTTGCTTTTTTTGGACGAACGTATTACTCAGGCCGTTAAGTAAAATATAACTAAAAATGAAGAATTGTTAAGTAAAATATAACTAAAAATGTAGAAATCAAACCTGTTAAGAAGAAGGCAAGGAAACTATTAGCAGGTAAAAACCTAATTTTTGAAGGAAAAGCCCTGACTATTTCGTTACTAGTAAAACAAAGGCGTTCTATGAATTCTGGGGGTCCATGACGTGATGGAATACTGCAGTGATTCTATAAGAAGCCATGTGAATGCTCTTAAAGTGGTCAATGATACTGCAGGAAGAGGACTTGCTCTGATAAAGTTTAACGCATCGGTCGGGGACAAACAACAAAAACAATTCTTGCTGAGCATAGCCGAGCATCAAAGAAAATTTGTCACGAAGTGAGCAAAAGAAGGGAGTGCATCATTCAAAGTTCATTAATACAACACATGTATTGTCTATCATACTATCTATTGATCTCAGTGTCTAGTTTCAATATTATTTTAAGTTTGTGATTTTTAATTTTTCCAATAAAAATAATTAACTTTGAAAAATCAATTTTTTATTACTTTTCAGAACTAATAAAAGTGTGCAACACCTACATCCAGTCTTCTTGAAAACTGGAATATGTATCTCCTAGATCACTGGGATTCGGGATGTAAACAAAATCTGCAATTAATTTACATTTCATTTTTGGCTTACAAAATAAAACACCTTCCTGAGCAGCTCGAACAACCAGTTTCAACAACTTTAACTCTTCATGTAATTGGTAGTTTTGGAAACAAACAAACCATTTTGGAAAAAAACTCAACATCTTAATGTATGTTGCACAGTTACACTCAATATCTTATGGCATAATTTTCTAGTGTAGCTAATTGCTTAGAATGAAAATACAGGCTGTATAAAAACGAACATTGAGAGTAACATGTGATGTTCAAGTACTGTCATCTAGTAGATACCCTTTCAAGGAATTAGGCGTTTTAACTGTTCCCTTACAAACTACATATTTGTTAAAGAAATTCATAATCACTATTCTTCCCAAATTTCGATTGATTATTTTCGTCCAAAGTTACAACATTCAAACCAAGAGAGGACTTATTTTTCATTACTAAAACTTATAGTGGCTCAGAAATGAGTTCAACATGTAACGCCACACGTCATTGATCATTTGTCCAAGAACATAAATTGTTTCACATACAGCAAAGCACATTTTAAATGTAGTCTAAAGCATCACTTCTGAACAACTCGTTATTTTCCATAGAAGAATTAAAGGCTAACACATCACTATTACCAAATTGCGCCATTTAGTAGCCTGTAAAGAGTAAGTAATTAGCCACACTCACAACCAAATAAATCTGTGTAGTATGTAAACTAACTCATTCCATATCATTACGATAGAAAAATGTGACAAAGACCTGGGCAACATACAACTAACTAACAATCTAGGTAGTGGAATGAGTGAGCTCGGGCAATGGCTCCAGACTACGAGAAACGTCAGATGTGGCACAAATTCAAGGAAATAGTATCTGTGGCAGTTGAGAGATTTATAATGAATAAATTAATAAAAGACGGTACACGAAACAGGTCAGAACGCTGTAGCAGAAGCAACGAAAAAAGTATGCCAAATTTAAAAGAAAACAAAACCACCAAGAACATGTGGTGCTTTACTGGAGCTCGAAACCTAGCACGGACTTCAATGCGAGATGCTTTTAACAGCTTCCAAAATGAAACTCTGTCCCGAAATCTGATAGAAAATCCAAAGAGAGACCGGTCGTTAGTGAAGTACACCAGTGGAAAGACACAATCAATACTTTCGCTGCACAATCCCAATGATGACTCTACCGATGACAGCGTCACTAAAGCGAAGTGATTGAACTTAGTTTTCCGAAATTCCTTCACCGAAGATGGCGAAGTAAATATTTCAGAATTCGAATGAAGTACAGCTGCCAACACCATTGATTCAGGAGTAGACATTGCCCGTGTAGTGAATCAGCTTAAATCACTTAGTAAAGACAAGTCTTTCGATCCAGATAGTATACCAATTATGTTCTTTTCAGAGAATGCTGATACAGTAGTCCCATACTTACCCATATACAATCGCCCTCTCGACAAAAGATCCGTACCAAAAGACTGAAAAGTGGCAGAAATCACACGGATACTTAAGAAACGAAGTAGGAGTAATTCAACGAATTGCAGACAGGTATCACTGACGTTAATTTGAAGCAGGATTGTAGAACATATACAGTGCTCGAGCATTATAAATTACCTTGAAGAAACTGTGTACTGACAGATAGCATGGCTTCAGAAAACATCGTTCTTGTGAAACACAAATAGCTCTTTATTCGTAGCAAGTAATGAGTGCTTTCGACAGGGAATCTCAAATTATTCCATATTTCTAGATTTTCAAAGGGCTTTTGACATCGTTCCTCTCAAGAGACTTCTAATCAAATTGCGTGCCTGTGGAGTACCGCTTCAATTGTGCAACTGGAATCATGATTTCCTGTCAGAAAGGTCACAGTACGTAGTAATCGACGGAAAATCATCGGGTAAAACAAAAGTGAGATCGGTGTTCCACAAGGAAGCGGGCTTTCTGTTCTTCCTAACCTATATAAACGATATAAGAGACAACTTGAGTAGCTCTCTTAGATTTTTTACAGATGATTCTGCCATTTACCGTACAGTGAAGTCATCTGAAGATTAAAACCGATTGCAAAAATCTGTATGATGCGAAAGTGGCAATTATCTCTGAATAAGGAAAAATATAAGGTCATCCACACGCGTACTAAAAGAAATCCGTTAAATTTCGGTTACACGATAAATTACACAAATTTAAAGGCTGTTAATTCAATCAAATACCCATGAATTGCAGTTAGGAACAACTTAAGTTGGAACGATCACATAGATTGTGTTGCGGGAAGGCAAACCAAAGACGGCGTTTTAGGCAGAACATTTTGAAGATTCCGCAGGTCTGCTGAAGAGACCGCCTACACTACATTTGTTTGTCCTCTGCTCCTCTGCTGGAGTACTGCTGTACTGTATATGGGATCCTTGCCAGACAGGATGACAGAGGACATCGAAAAAGTGCAGAGAAGGGAAGTTCGTTTTGTGCTGTCGCGAAATAGAGGAGAGAGTGTCAAGGATACGGTAAGCAGGTTGGCGTGACATTTATTAAAACAAAGGCATTTTTCGTTGCGAAGAGATCTTTTCCTGAAATATCAGTGACCTACTTTATCTACTGAATGTGAAAATATTTTACTGTCGCCAACCTACGTAGGGAGAAATGATCATTATAGTAAACGAGGAGCAATCAGAGCTTGTACAGAAACATTTAAGTGTTCATTTTTCCCACATGCTGTTAGCAGTTAAGTGTGAATAGCGGAGTAATCATGTAACTGTAGACTACTTCTGTGCAGTGAGTAACATGATGTTTGCAAAATAAATGCTAACACAGACCTCAGAAAGCCAACTTCATATACTACTTGTTATTGGGGACAATAAATTACAGAAAGTGAAGAAATGAAAATGTATTAGTGGAGACAGCTGAGGAGTCAATCAGGATCAAATTGAATACGGCAGGTTTATTGGACATGCAAAAATAATTGAACACCAAACAGTATGATCACTGAAACACTTTTTTTTTTTTATATACAGGAATACAGAGCAGGGAGAAAGTTAGGGTTTGCGATTCATTGTTAAAGGAAGAAAGTTAAGAACAATATAACACATGCTAAAGGAATCTCAGATTATTTATTACTTGAAAAATAAAAGGTGGAAATCATTGAAGTGTATGCAACAATTAGCTCGCATTTTGCTGAGGTATGCGAACAGTTACGGAAACTGATAAATGGTAGCGAATATCGCTACCAGATGGTAATATGCCATTTTAATGTGACAGTAGGACAAAAAGAAGAGAATATTTCAAAACAATAATGGTATGAAGAAGATATAACAAACTAATTTTGGATAGACATCAAGTATAATTAGTTACGCTAACAGATGCACAGTAACTAAGAACAGATATAGTACTGTAGAAACATTGTGAGGTATCTTTAAATGTTTGTGTGGTTGAAGAGATGAATCAGAAGCACAGACAATTAGCAATGAATGTAACAACATTCTGAAAGTAATTGCAGAGTAGCTGTGTAATTCCATTAGAGATATGGAGGAAGGAAAGGCAACTGTGGATGAAGTTATTTCAGTAGAAAAGATTAAATTTGGAGGCAATATATAGAAGATTACAAAATTAGTTATCGAATGTTGGTGAAGAAGGTAACTTCCCAAACCTGGAAAAAAGCTGTAATCATCATCCTTTAAAAGAAACGAGAGAGGCAAGTCATAAAAACTGCAGACCGATCAACTCCCTTTCTGTTATATAGATGATATTCACAAAAATTATCTCAAAATGCATAGATAAATCTCTAAATTTTAATCAAGCAACGTAAGAAGCTGGTTTTAGACGTGAATATTCTTGCAATTCACGAAACATAGAGAAGAGCAATTACGAAGAATTATCATTTTGCTTTAGATTTATGACTTTTGAGAAAGCTTTTGGCCTACCTTCAAGCAAGTATATGCTAACGGCCACTGGAAAACAAAATACTGACTCAATTTGTTCTAATATACTGAAAATCTACATGGTAAAACTGTATCTTTCATCAGGATTCACTAGTATAATTTGAAATTCAGAACTGAAGTTGATCTCAGTCGAGGTCATTTTAAATTAAAACTAATAAAAGCGAACCTAGCAGACATTTTCAAATACTTCAGGTGAGGAAACGACAACGGAGCGCATATTAACTTAACATACACTACTGACCATTAAAATTGCTACACCAAGAAGAAATGCAGACGATAAACGGGTATTCATTGGAAAAATACAGGGTGTTACAAAAAGGTACGGCCAAACTTTCAGGAAACATTCCTCACACACAAAGAAAAAAAATATGTTATGTGGACATGAGACCGGAAACGCTTACTTTCCATGTTAGAGCTCATTTTACTTCTCTTCAAATCACATTAATCGTGGAATGGAAACACACAGCAACAGAACGTACCAGCGTGACTTCAAGCACTTTGTTACAGGAAATGTTCAAAATGTCCTCCATTACCGAGGATAACATGCATCCACCCTCCGTCTCATGGAATACCTGATGCACTGATGCAGCTATGGAGAATGGCGCATTGTATCACAGCCGTCCACAATACGAGCACGAAGAGTCTACATTTGGTACCGGGGTTGCGTAGACAAGAGCTTTCAAATGCCCCTATAAATGAAAGTCAAGAGGGTTGAGGTCAGGAGAGCGTATAGGCCATGGAATTGGTCCGCCTCTACCAATCCATCGGTCACCGAATCTGTTGTTGAGAAGCGTACGAATACTTCGACTGAAATGTGCAGGAGCTCCATCGTGCATGAACCACATGTTGTGTCGTAGTTGTAAAGGCACATGTTCTAGCAACATAGGTAGAGTATCCTGTATGAAATCATGATAACGTGCTCCATTGAGCGTAGGTGGAAGAACGAAACTAAAATGAGCTCTAACATGGAAATTAAGCGTTTCCGGACACATGTCCACATTACATCTTTTCTTTATTTGTGTGTGAGGAATGTTTCCTGAAAGTTTGGCCGTACCTTTTTGTAACACCCTGTATATTATACTAGAACTGACACCTGATTACATTTTCACGTAATTTGGGTGCATAGATCCTGAGAAATCAGTAGCCAGAACAACCACCTCTGGCCGTAATAACGGCCTTGACACGCCTGAGCATTGAGTCAAACAGAGATTGGATGGCGTGTACAGGTATAGCTGCCCACGCAGCTTCAACACGATACCACAGTTCACCAAGAGTGGTGACTGACGTATTGTGACGAGCCAGTTGCTCGGGCACCATTGATCAGACGTTTTCAGTTGGTGAGAGATCTGGAGAATGTGCTGGCCAGGACAGCAGTCGAACATTTTCTGTATCCAGAAAGGCCCGAACAGGACCTGCAACATGCGGTCGTGAATTATCCTGCTGAAATGTAGGGTTTCGCAGGGATCGAATGAAGGGTAGAGCCACGGGTAGTAACACATCTGAAATGTAACGTCCACTGTTCAAAGTGCCGTCAATGCGAACAAAAGGTGACCGAGACGTGTAACCAATTGCACCCCATACAATCACGCTGGGTGGTACGCCAGTATGGCGATGACGAATACACGCTTCCAATGTGCGTCCACCGCGATGTCGCCAAACACGGATGCGACCATCATGATGCTGTAAACAGAACCTGGATTCATCCGAAAAAATGACGTTTTGCCACTCGTGCACCCAGGTTCGTCGTCGAGTACACCATCGCAGGCGCTCCTGTCTGTGATGCAGCGTCAAGGGTAACTGCAGCCATGGTCTCCGAGGTGATAGTGCATGCTCCTACAAACGTCGTCTAACTGTTCGTGCAGATGGTTGTTGTCTTGCAAACGTCCCCATCTGTTGAGTCTGGGATCGAGACGTGGCTGCACGATCTGTTACAGCCATGCGGATAAGATGCCTGTCATCTCGACTGCTAGTGATACGAGGCCGTTGGGATCCAGCACGGCGTTCCGTATTCTCCTCCTGAACCCACCGATTCCATATTCTGCTAACAGTCATTAGATCTCGTCCAAGGTGAGCAGCAATGTCGCGATACGATAAACCGCAATCGCGATAGGCTATAATGCGACCTTTATTAAAGTCGGAAACGTGATGGTACGCATTTCTCCTCCTTACACGAGGCATCACAACAACGTTTCACCAGGCAACGCCGGTCAACTGCTGTTTGTGTATGAGAAATCGGTTGGAAACTTTCCTGATGTCAGCACGTTGTAGGTGCGCCACCGGCGCCAACCTTGTGTGAATGCTCTGAAAAGCTAATCATTTGCCTATCACAGCATCTTCTTCCTGTCGGTTAAATTTCGCTTCTGTAGCACGTCATCTTCGTGGTGTAGCAATTTTAATGGCCAGTAGTGTATCTAAATCGCTTTCGGATGTTGTTCCATTTTCATCAAGCGCAAATAAACTCTAAGGAATGCAAGAACTTAATGGAAAAAGATTTGAAAGAGGAGGTTAAAGACTAAAATAATGTGTATTCGACATATTCAAATGCAATTGCTTTACATTACAATTAAGCTGATATGTTTTTTACTTGAGATAATTAAGGCTGATTTGTGAATGAGTAACAAAAGAAATGAGTAAAATAATGAAAATTGGGTAGGATAGTTTTGGTAAGAAAAAGAATTTTCAAAACTAAGTTTTGATATATCCGAAAGGAAAAGTTCACATTCAGTGTTTATTACCAGTTTCCACTAATAGTAGTGAAATATATGGTTCAAATGTGAAATCATTCAAAAATTGCGAGTCGCTCAGTGATCAAAGAAGATACATATTTTGGAAATTACAACGAGAGCCAGAAAACAAATAAATCTGGGAACAGACTGGAGTGGATGACGCAGCGAAATATAAAATGAGAATGAAATTGAGCCAGACAAATGGACAGTTGACTGAGCAAGGAAGGTTTTTTGCGATATCCTGCCCTGACTGCCCTCTGAGTTACAAGTAATTGGGATGCTTGGGATGGCTATTTTCAGAAACAGTACAGTATTTTCCATGTACTCTCTCAAGCATAGTAATAAAGGACAAAACCGATTAAAATAAATAATTTTTTACGTTACAGGAGATGCGCGAACTACTTCCTCAGAAAATCAAATGCAATTCAAATGCTAAAAATCAAATGTCAGTACCATGACATTACCTAAAACGTCATGGAAAGAGTAGAGGAGGAAGGGGAACATAATTTTCTCTTGACTAGATCAGAGAAGTGGAACGATTAATGAATAGCACTGGGCCTTGGTTAAACGGAAAAAATGTACGGAAATGGCAGAAAGAAAGGGGAGCATGAAGAGGGAACATGGAATTCCTTAAAGAAATGATACATAGATCGAGCAATGATTTCAAACCTTTTGTCATGCATAGGAACCTTTATTTCTTTATTGTTACTCCATTTCCTGAAAGAGAGGCATATCGGTAGCATTGTGTAACTACTGTAAGCCCTGCAGACTTTTAAAGTCCAATGTAGTTAAAACAAACATCAAAAGATGGCAAAACGAACATGTGATATTACTAAAACAGGTGACTATGTGATGATGATGAACAACATCTTCCGCACAGGCTGTTAAAATATTTTTATTAAAATGTCATGCCCAGTTTTCGCATCAGTGGAGATGCATATTTAGCTGACAGTTTCTTTATTTTTTTAAACAGTCATGGTGCGGCAAAGTAAACCAATAGCGCGCTAAAATTGGTTATCTATGATTAAACTGACATAGACAACCGGTTTTAGCACCCTAATGGTTAAACCGCAACTAAGACCAATGGGACTTGGCTCTTAGCATTTAATTTACCACGCTACGGTTGTAAAAATAAATAAATACATAAATAAATAAAATTAAAAATTATCTCCTGTAGATACATCTCCACAGATGCGAAACCGATAGTGACTTTTGACTTTTTGATAAAAGTGTTTTAACAACCAGTGTGGAAGATTTTATATTCACCATGTGAAACTCTAGTTACGGTTGCCTGACGTCTAAAATAATGTGATGATGATGGTCTCCATGGACGGTGCTTCGGTACGTTGGCTGGAAGATGAAGCGCAGGGACTTCATAACCACTTCCAGGTCAAACAGATGGATGGATTGGAATAGTAAGATAGTGAGGACGAAAATAGAAATGAGACAAGGGTGGGGAGCTGACGTAGTGCAGGACGCAATTTGTCAGCTTATCTGGTCGAAGCTGTGAGGCGGATTTTGTACAGTACGACTGGAGCACTGGGGATTAGCATATCTAAGGGGGAGTAACTGAAATGGGAGTCATACAATGAAGGATTTCACGACCGGATGTTTAAGCTGCCGAGAATTCTTCCGGGTTGTATGGCCGTGGTCCATGGAATTTTTCTCTACCTGACGTTTCGTCCAAAGCTACGTTGGGCATCTTCGGAGGTGCTCCTGGTTCTGCTGAGTCTTGCTGATTCACGAGTCGGACGTCGAAGAACGGCCTAAATACCGTGGAAAGTGGGCGTGGCCTGGAATTCCCGTGATAGCAGAGATAAAATATAACTATCGATTATAGTACGTCAAAGATAGAAACTTCTCATCGATTCTGTGTTGCCACTGTCCATATATCGCTGACTTTAATAGCTTCTTCTTTTCTGTTAAAATTATCCCCATGTTTATATACAGGGTGTTACAAAAAGGTACGGCCAAACTTTCAGGAAACATTCCTCACACACAAATAAAGAAAAGATGTTATGTGGACATGTGTCCGGAAACACTTAATTTCCGTGTTAGAGCTCATTTTAGTTCTTCCACCTACGCTCAATGGAGCACGTTATCATGATTTCATACGGATACTCTACCTGTGCTGCTAGAACATGTGCCTTTACAAGTACGACACAACATGTGGTTCATGCACGATGGAGCTCCTGCACATTTCAGTCGAAGTGTTCTTACGCTTCTCAACAACAGATTCGGTGACCGATGGATTGGTAGAGGCGGACCAATTCCATGGCCTCCCCGCTCTCCTGCCTCAACCCTCTTGGCTTTCATTTATGGGGGCATTTGAAAGCTCTTGTCTACGCAACCCCGGTATCAAATGTAGAGACTCTTCGTGCTCGTATTGTGGACGGCTGCGATACAATACGCTATTCTCCAGGGCTGCGTCAGCGCTTCAGGGATTCCATGCGACGGAGGGTGGATGCATATATCCTCGCTAACGGAGGACATTTTGAACATTTCCTGTAACAAAGTGTTTGAAGTCACGCTGGTACGTTCTGTCGCTGTGTGTTTCCATTCCATGATTAATGTGATTTGAAGAGAAGTAATAAAATGAGCTCTAACATGGAAAGTAACCGTTTCCAGACACATGTCCACATAACATATTTTCTTTCTTTGTGTGTAAGGAATGCTTCCTGAAAGTTTGGCCGTACCTTTTTGTAACACCCTGTATATCGATGGCTTCTCTATATAGCCATAGATAATAGTTCGTCACAGTACATAAAACTTCAGTTTTCCAAAATTTCACTACGTGATCACCCGACTGAAGAGCATGCTCCGCCACGGCTGACTTGTCTGTTTTCCCTAATCGGCAAAGACTGTTATGTCCTTCAACCGTGTATTCACACTTCTCTTTGTAGATCCAATGTAGACCCTACCACATGTACACGGAATCTTGTATACACCACTTGCAGACAGAGGAGGACGTTTATCCCATAAACATAGGGATAGTTTTAACAGAAAAGAAGAAGCTATGAAACTCAGCGATATATGGAGAGTGGCGCTACAGAATCGATGAGAAGTTTTTATCTTTGACGTACTATGATCGATAGTTATATTTTATCCTTGACGAGGTTTATCTCTGCTATCACGTGAAATCCAGACCACACCCACTTTCCACTTTTAGGCCGTTCTTCGACGTCCGACTCGTCAGTTGGCAAGACTCTGCACAACCAGGAGCACCTCAGAAGATTTCCAACGTAGCTTTGGACGAAACGTCAGGGTTAGAAGAATTCCATGGACCACGGCCATACAACCCGGAAGAATTCTCAGCAGCTGAAACGGGAGTGTTTCTAAGCTTGGGTGGCGGTGCCATGTAGCAGAAATGTGGAACAGATAGGTAGTGTGATTTGAAGAATGGCAATGAGTCACTCACAGTGATGTTAATTTTCCAGGACAGTTGTGACAAAACGGATTATATCTTCTACAATGAGTTGACAAAAGTCATGGAACAGCGATATGCACATATAAATATGACCGTAGTAACGCGTACACAAGGTATAAAAGGGCAATAGATGATTCATGTGAAAAGGTTTCAGATGTGATTATAGCCGCACGACGGGAATTAACAGACTTTGAACGCGGAATGGTAGTTGGAGTTAGATGCACAGGACATTAAATTTCGGAATTCGTTTGGGAATTCAATATTCCGAGATCCACAGCTGCGAGAGTGTTCCGAGAGTACCAGATTTCAGGCATTACCTCTCACCGTGGACAACACAGTGGCCGACGGTCGTCAATTAATTCTATGCGTTTGCACAGAATTGTCAATGCTAACAGACCAGCAATACCGCGTGAAATAACAGCAGAAATCAATGTAGAATGTATGGCGAACGTATCCGTTAGGGCTGTGCTGCGAAATTTGGTGTTAATGGGCAGCAGACGACCAAGGCGAGTGCCTTTGCTAACAGCACATCGCCTGCAGCGCCTCTTCTGGGCTCGTGACCGTATTGGTTGGACCCTAGACGACTATAAATCGTGACCTGATCAAATGAGTCCCGATTTCAAGTGGCTCTGAGCACTATGCGACTTAACTTCTGAGGTCATCAGTCGCCTAGAACTTAGAACTAACCTAAGGACATCACACACATCCATGCCCGAGGCAGGATTCGAACCTGCGACCGTAGCGTTCGCTCGGCTCCAGACTGTAGCGCCTAGAACCGCACGGCCACTCCGGCCGGCAGTCCCGATTTGAGTTGGTAAGAGCTGATGGGAGGGTTCTAGTGAGGCGCAGACCCCACAAAGCCATGGATCGAAGTTGTCAATATGTGCAAGCTGGTGTTGACTTCATAACGTTGTGACCTGTTTTTACATGGAATGGGCTGGGCCATCTGGTCCATCTGAACCCGTCGTTGACTGGAAATGGTTATGTTCGGCTAATTAAAGACCATTTACAGCCATTGATGGACTTCATGTTCCCCCAACAGCGAAAGAATTTTCATGGATGGCAGTGCTCCATGTCGTTGGGCCACAGTTGTTCACGATTGGTTTCAAGAACATTCTGGATAATTCGAGCGAATGATTTGGTCACCCAGATCGCGTGACACGAATCCCATCGTACATTTATGGGGAATAATTGAGAGGTCAGTTTGAGCACAAAATCCTGCACCGACAGCACTTCTCGCAGTTATGGACGGCTATAGAGGCAGCATGGCTTAATATTTCTGCAGGGGACTTCCAACGATTTGTATAGTCCGTCACGACGAGTTGCTGCACTATTCCGGGCAGAAGGAGGTCCGAAACGATTAGGAGGTATCCCGTGACTTTTGTTACCTCAGTGTATGGTGGGAGTGAGAGAAACCAATGGTCACTGCAGAGCTACAATAAAGAGTAAATTCAAAGTTGAAGATTACGCACTGGAGAGCTCAGAAGGAGGCAGTAGTGCGGTAGAGGCCGGTGTAGCCGCAGAGGCGCGCCCGCAGCGCCGGCAGCAGCAGCGCGGCCGCCGACAGGTTCTCCAGGAAGTTGGAGCACTCGCACAGCAGCAGGTACATCTTGTCGCCGCTCGACAGCGACTTGTGCAGCGTTATTCTGCGCAGGCCCACCGACTTGGGCAGGTACCGGTACAGCATCCTGGCACCTGCACACCCAAACACCTTATCAGAGTACGATTTATCCTCATATCCTTGTAGGTGATTGGTTGGGTTGGGTTGTTTGGGGAAGGAGACCAGGCAGCGAGGTCATAGGTCTCATCGGATTAGGGAAGGACGGGGGAGGAAGTCGGCCGTGCCCTTTCAAAGGAACCATCCCGACATTTGCCTGGAGCGATTTAGGGAAATCACGGAAAACATAAATCAGGACTACCGGAGGCGGAATTGAACCGTTGTCCTCCCGAATGCGAGTCCAGTGATCCTTGTAGGTGAATACCTGACTCATTCTAAAGTGCCGAGTCAACAACATGTTTGCAGAAACGTAGATTATATGCGTAAACATCTACGAAGTATTGATCTGACCCTTCCTCTTCTGTTCCAATGTTTCCAGTTTCTATCTGTCATTCCAAATCCTTAAAGCTATGAACTCCGTCTTGTTCGCCACATCGGCTTATCCTACACTACTAGAACTATTTACCAGCTCCTCAATTTCCCCTCCCTTCTTATCAACCCTTGCATGTTTGACGCTTGTCCCACAATTATCAATTCTATTACGTTCCGAGCCTGTACCAACATATACCACCTACCCCACACCTACGCACAGTATCTCTCCCAATGCAACTTCAATAGCCTCCCTAACCCACACAATGAAATACTCTCCGACATTTATCTTCCATATTTTTAATTACTCTATCGCGTCCCAAACGTGAGTGATGCTTAGGATTGGGCGAGGGGGTTTGGGAAGAAGGGAAACAGTCGGTTGTTGGCCTAAGTGAGAAGGAGTCTTGACCCGACTATGTTGTTAAAATTCCCTTATTACGAAAGGTAAGGTTTCGAATAGGTACCGAAATGACAAACATTATGAATATTTTACAACTTCTAACTTTATTCAGAAAGTAGTATCAACTCTTGATATACATGCTCTAAAGGAACTGTACCCATGAAAAGACCAAGTCTTTACACAGAGACGGTGACTAATAAGCACCGTTCCGTCTATTTAAAATGGAACTGTCAGTACTGAGTCCACACCCACGACACGACACACAGTAGTCCCTAGCTAAACGACTAGGTTTCCACCAGCTGCTCTCCAACTACTGCAGATAACTCTGCTTTGCCCTGCATATCTACTCTCTTCAGCTGCCCTTCCGATTCAACCATCAACTTCCTACTCTGATTGAAATAGACCCCTCGGCGGGTCCTGCTGTCGAGTTTTATTCAATTTTCCCCTTCGCCCCTGCCAGCCCCTGATATAGCGTGTTGTCGAAGGGCCCACACCATCTCATTGGTTCTAACTGTGCACTTTTTTTCGGAGGCTGAGTGGAGGGAGCGAGGCGCCTGTCGTTAAATCATGTCTTAGGCCTGCTATAGGCTCTGCTAAAGACTCTCTCCTCTTATCCCTACCTTACCCTTGCTCCTCGTCTGCAATTGTATCGTTTGTCTTTACAACTTATAGTGTTATCACTATATGCGACCGTTGCCACACTGGGGCCTCTGGTCAGTATTTCCACCAATGCCTTTAGGAGCCTCTGACATTTTATATAATAGCTCAAATGGCTCTGAGCACTATGGGACTTAACTTCTGAGGTCATCAGTCCCCTAGAACTTAGAACTACTTAAACCTAACTAACCTAAGAACCTCACACACGGCTGGTCCCGGCGGAAGTACGGGTCCTCCTTCGGGCACAGGTGTATGTGTTTGTCCTTAGGATAATTTAGGTTAAGTAGTGTGTAAGCTTAGGGACTGATGACCTTAGCAGTTAAGTCCCAAAAGATTTCACACACATTTGAACATTTGAACATCACACACATCCATGCCCGAGGCAGGATTCGAACCTGCGACCGTAGCGGTCGCGCAGTTCCACTCTGTAGCGCCTAGAACCGCTCGGCCACTCCGGCCGGACAACATTTTATATAATCTCCCTCCAAGAACTGTTCTCCCACCTAGGCGACCAGCATCTCTTGTCTCGTAACTTTCCCTTTGTCATGTTTTGAACTCGCAAGACTTGGCAGTTTCCCGTGGATACTATAACCCTTACCCCAAATTCTGTGTTTCCTTCCAACATCTGTCTCCCATTATACATCCCCAAATATGAATCCACAAATCGCGCTGCTATCCTACTCCACACGGCAACACTTATATATCCTACTACCTTATTCTCGGCCAGTGGAAGTCCTACCGCTTCTAGTGCAGTGAAATGGAGCGTTTCATTGGCATAAAAAGACTACCATCAAAAATTTTTAAAAAGATAACAGCTTTTAACATTACCAGTGTACAAGAGACCAGTGACCGCTTTATACAGAATCTTTAATATGAGCTACACTCCTGGAAATGGAAAAAAGAACACATTGACACCGGTGTGTCAGACCCACCATACTTGCTCCGGACACTGCGAGAGGGCTGTACAAGCAATGATCACACGCACGGCACAGCGGACACACCAGGAACCGCGGTGTTGGCCGCCGAATGGCGCTAGCTGCGCAGCATTTGTGCACCGCCGCCGTCAGTGTCAGCCAGTTTGCCGTGGCATACGGAGCTCCATCGCAGTCTTTAACACTGGTAGCATGCCGCGACAGCGTGGACGTGAACCGTATGTGCAGTTGACGGACTTTGAGCGAGGGCGTATAGTGGGCATGCGGGAGGCCGGGTGGACGTACCGCCGAATTGCTCAACACGTGGGGCGTGAGGTCTCCACAGTACATCGATGTTGTCGCCAGTGGTCGGCGGAAGGTGCACGTGCCCGTCGACCTGGGACCGGACCGCAGCGACGCACGGATGCACGCCAAGACCGTAGGATCCTACGCAGTGCCGTAGGGGACCGCACCGCCACTTCCCAGCAAATTAGGGACACTGTTGCTCCTGGGGTAACGGCGAGGACCATTCGCAACCGTCTCCATGAAGCTGGGCTACGGTCCCGCACACCGTTAGGCCGTCTTCCGCTCACGCCCCAACATCGTGCAGCCCGCCTCCAGTGGTGTCGCGACAGGCGTGAATGGAGGGACGAATGGAGACGTGTCGTCTTCAGCGATGAGAGTCGCTTCTGCCTTGGTGCCAATGATGGTCGTATGCGTGTTTGGCGCCGTGCAGGTGAGCGCCACAATCAGGACTGCATACGACCGAGGCACACAGGGCCAACACCCGGCATCATGGTGTGGGGAGCGATCTCCTGCACTGGCCGTACACCACTGGTGATCGTCGAGGGGACACTGAATAGTGCACGGTACATCCAAACCGTCATCGAACCCATCGTTCTACCATTCCTAGAGCGGCAAGGGAACTTGCTGTTCCAACAGGACAATGCACGTCCGCATGTATCCCATGCCACCCAACGTGCTCTAGAAGGTGTAAGTCAACTACCCTGGCCAGCAAGATCTCCGGATCTGTCCCCCATTGAGCATGTTTGGGACTGGATGAAGCGTCGTCTCACGCGGTCTGCACGTCCAGCACGAACGCTGGTCCAACTGAGGTGCCAGGTGGAAATGGCATGGCAAGCCATTCCACAGGACTACATCCAGCATCTCTACGATCGTCTCCATGGGAGAATAGCAGCCTGCATTGCTGCGAAAGGTGGATATACACTGTACTAGTGCCGACATTGTGCATGCTCTGTTGCCTGTGTCTATGTGCCTGTGGTTCTGTCAGTGTGATCATGTGATGTATCTGAC
Source organism: Schistocerca cancellata (assembly GCF_023864275.1). NCBI lineage: Eukaryota > Metazoa > Arthropoda > Insecta > Orthoptera > Acrididae > Schistocerca > Schistocerca cancellata. Next base: position 781,158,781 of record NC_064629.1, read on the forward strand.
CCCAGGAATGTGTCAATAAAGTTTCCCCTTCCTGGGACAATGAATTCACGGTGTTCTTATTTCAATTTCCAGGAGTGTATATTGCACGTTAGTTGACTATTCTAAAAGCTAAAATTCATAACCACTGGCAGTAACACTGACGGGACAGAGTCATGTTAGGGACCAGCAGATCTGGACGTACTGTTGGGGATTCGTTGGACGAGCCACCAAGAACTGACTCTGTTGTTCGGATGAAGCAATTTGATGCAAAGTAAGTTAGTTTTCCGTCATTCTCATACGAAGTAATCTAGAAGGTTCAAACGAATCAGGCATTTTAACATAATTATTCCATCGACTCCATATGCATCTGTACGATGCTTAAATGGCAAATACGTAAATCTTTATCGACGACATATATTCATGTTGCCCATCTGAAAGAAGGATACGCCACGGTGCACACTCCGACGAAATCGCCCACGATATTTGCTTTGAACAGTCGTGAAGAATGTGAAGAGCGTCCTGTTGATGAGCACTTTGCACCGGGAATAAAAACCGGGCGTAAATAGCGGCACAGCATCAACAATACCTTATGTGTGACACTTGCTTGCAGACCCGATGAAGATGCCTAGATGAGTCGTCGAAATATTGTGCATGAAAAGGAGTTGGCAAGGAAGGATTGGGTTTAACGTCCAGTCGGCGACTCGGTCGTTAAAGACGGAACACAACCTCAGATATGGCAAGGATTTGGAAGGAGATAGGCCATATACTGTTCTAAGTAACCATCCTGTCATTCATCTTAATATATTTAGTGAAATCATAAAAAATCTAAATCAGGACGGTTGGACTAGGATTAGAATCCTGCTCTTCCAAAATGCGACGGAGGTAGGTGGCGTAGTGGTAAGGCACAGAACTCGCATTCAGGCGGACCAAAATTGAAATCCCCGTCCACACATCCAGATTAGGTTTGCAGTGGTTCCCCTAAAACGCTTAAAGCAAATGACGGGATGGTTCCTCGGAAGAGTACACGGCGGATTTCCTATCCTACACTTTCCCAATCAGAGCTTGTGCTCTGTTACTAATGATGTAATTGTCGACGGGATGTCAAGCCCTAATTCTCCTTTTTAGTGCACGGCCAGTGCAGAGTCGGTTCTAGATGCTGTACGTGGGGCCTCCTCTTCCCGCCCCTCTCCCCCCCCCCCCCGCCATAAATATAGAAATGTAAAAAGTAAAATTATGGTGATATGATCTCTCATGTGCCAACGGCCTTGCCGCAGTGGTAACACCGGTTCCCATCAGACCACCGAAGTTAAGCGCTGTCGGGCTTGACTAACACTTGGATGGGTGATCGTCCAGGTCTGCAGAGTGCTGTTGGCAAGCTGGCTGCACTCAGTCCTTGAGAGACCAGTTGAGGAGCTACTAGACTGAGAAGTAGAGGGTTTGGTCATGAAAACTGACAACGGACGGGAGAGCGGTGTACTGACCACATGACCCTCATTTTTCGCGTCATGTGATGCCTAACGGCCAAGGTTGACACGGCGGTCGGTCGGTACCGTTGGGTCTTCCAATGGCTTGTTCGGAGGGAGGGAGGGAGTAGTTTTAGTCTTTCATTATCTAGGACTTTAGTCTCTGAGTCCGGTCGTTAAGGTGAGAGAGAGAGAGAGAGAGAGAGAGAGAGAGAGAGAGAGAGGTGAGGTTTCCTCAGGATGAATGATTAATGGTGTACTTCTGGATGTTCTGCTGAGTTGTTGTTTCCATTTTATGCACAATATTTTGACGACTGACTCAGCCTCCTTTTTCAGTTGCCTCGAGTTTGCCCGCATCTCGTGGTCGTGCGGTAGCGTTCTCGCTTCCCACGCCCAGGTTCCCGGGTTCGATTCCCGGCGGGGTCAGGGATTTTCTCTGCTTCGTGATGGCTGGGTGTTGTGTGCTGTCCTTAGGTTAGTTAGGTTTAAGTAGTTCTAAGTTCTAGGGGACTGATGACCATAGATGTTAAGTCCCATAGTGCTCAGAGCCATTTGCCTCGAGTTCTGCTGTTACTTTGTAATCGCTGGCTGCACTCCATTCCTATGGTGAGCTACTGTTAGTCTCGCGTCGCCTTTTACAGTTGAGTTCGATTCCTGACGTCTACTAAGCCCTTCGATGCTCTTTAGTTTTCCAGAGCCCGCACTGATATTCCGTGAAACGCACATTCTGTCAGCGTTTCCCCGCTTTGGTAGATGTGATGGCCGGCGATGTCGTAATAAACCGAGACCTGGAACCTAAACCTTGTTTAAACTGAAACACCCGTCTCTGTTTATAGGGCTTTCTGACATATTTTTTGATGGATTTTTTAAATTACGTATTCCTGAAACTTGGCTATGAACCACGACACTGGCCTCTTCATATTTAATTTGTTATTAATTACTATTTGTAATGTTAAAGACAGTGTAGGTCTCTGAAAGTTGGTTGTGCATAGCATTCGATGCGAATGTGGCATGTCTTACGTGGGACAGACTATCAAACAGTTGAGGAGAGATGCAATTAACATCACTGACAAACACACGACTAGAGCAGCCTAACAAATCAGCTGATGCCGAGCAGTGTCTCGTATATATTAGTAAAATTAAATACAATGAGACCATTATAGTTGTGCAGACGTCAAGTTTCTGGGACAGTATAATTATGAAACCTGTCGAAATAAAGTTGTCACAAAACCTAGTAAATGGGGAGGAAGGTTTTTTTTTTTAAAAAAAGCCTAGGTCCATCATTCAGTTTGTTGAGACCTAGCCTTCCATCTCAGCCACCACAATTGAGAGAATTTGCGTTTCACGGAATATCAACGTAGTCTCTGAAAAAAAAAGAACATCAGAGGGCGTAGTGGGAATCGGGAATCGAACTGAGCTATAAATAGCGGTGCTAGAGTAACGGCATTTCGCAGTGTGGTTGGAGTCCAGGTAACGAATTCAGAAAACAGCAGAACTCTCAGAATCTGAAGAAGGCGCCTGCGTTGGTTAGATATTGTGCATAAAATGGGAACAACAACTCGGCAGAACACCTGCAAGCACATAATTAAAAATTATGTTTCTCTGAAGGGTAATACAGAGAATTATGATGCAACAGAAGTTGCTTTAGAAACAACTCGGAGATTCGCCTGCATAGGGAAAGAAATTCACAGCAACAGGAAATTCAAGAAATAGCAATAGTAAATATTGACTAACGGTTGGATACTGCATGGAAGTATACTGGTTGCAATCCTGCCAAAGTTATTTCCTCTTCTACCAGTTGGTTGCAAAATCCGAGAATTCAGTTCTGCTGGGAATACGATGAAAGTATTCCTAGGTTCGTTTACAGGTTGTATCCTTACATGACGTGGCGTAAGGTGGATTTTTTAGTCCTAGGAAAAGGAACTACCTCGAATGTGTCTGAACCTGTAAACTGCGATACGAAAGACCAGCCCACTGTCCACTCATTTATTGGTGCCAGTAAGAATAATAATGATAATCATATAATTATTACAGCAGTTTAACAGGTCCTGAAACATCAACTAAATGGAAGAAATATCAACTTAGGGAAGAGAGACAATAGAAAGTTCTTTTAATGCACATACTACACTATAATTTTGTGCACAGTATTTTGGAAACACTTTCCTAGGATAGCCCCGGGAACCACACGTGACAGGTGCTCGCGTGGTGAAAAGAGTAATACTTTTGTATTATGTACGTCAGGAAGCAAAATGAGCAAGAACATAAATGGACAGAAAAACAGGTTTTCTGAATTTAGAGTTAAAATTTAACTCCACCATATTTTTGCGCCATAAGGTGCCGCCTAATTCGTCTATTCGGTAGACTTTCTTATTTTCAAAGTTAGTAATATTCAAGATGTTATTCGACAACACCACTGCCGAGAACAAGTTATGACTGTTTTACAGTGCACTGCGACGTATAGGTCGCGTTTACTACCAGACGCGGCATTCGAGGTGTAATTTACCTGTCCAATAGAGCCAGTTCTTCTCGAACTTCTCGCCGTCGTCGCCTTCGAACACCTTGTAGACGGAGATGATGTAGCCGGTGGCGGCCGAGTTGGGCCTCTTGGAGTGGGTATCGAGCGGCGGGCGCGCGATCGTCGCCACTTCGTTGAAGAGATCGAGGGTGTGGGCCGCCGTGTAGCGCAGACTGCGCGGGTCGAACTTCCGCAGGGACGCCGCGCGCAGGTTCCGGAAGAAGTCCACCGGGTCCGTCTGGCTCTTGTTGATCACGTAGTACGAAATGAACGGGAACTCCGCTGCAACAACCACACTTCTATTGCACTACGTCAGTCGTGTGTGTGGTTCTTACAATCTTTCACCCCAACCTCTTCGAGTACTTATTTCAGACTGCGCTGAACCCTGACACAGCAGCGAAGTTTATCTGGCCAGTTAGCTCATATATTCAACTGAAAAATACTTACAGGGCGTACCGTAACTAATAGCCAAAACTGCAATTTGAGCCCAATTAGAATGGGACTTATTGTGCCGAAAAGCTTACGTTTCAAATAAGTAAGGTCCGATTAGGGGCGAAATGGAAACCACTATGAAAATCTGACGGAACTTTGCCCAGATGTGTTGGACAGTATCTTTAGTGTGCCTGTCGATCGCTTCACGTCGCTCTTTTCAGTTCAGAGCGCAAAGTGATCACGTAGAAATGCCTAAAACAACAATGTCTCCCGCCAAGTATGTGGATCTGGTGAGAGATTTCTCCTGAAGCTATGCAGCCCACATAACTTAAATGTCATGCATTTCTTTCTTCAAGACTATTTGCAACCGCGTTCTGCAGGGTCAATAAAGACGCTCCTGTGGCGTTTTCGATGGGAAGTGTTTGATCACCCACAATGCAGCCCTTAATTGGCTCCCTCCGTTGTTCATCTCTGCTCACATGAACCGCTGGCTACGAAGACAACATTTTGGCACATACAACGAAAGGAATATCAGCGTCGAGAATTGGCAGAAAGCATAGGCGGCTGCTCTCTGCGACGAGGGCACAGGAAAGGTTGTACAACGCCACGATAAATGTCTAAGTCGGAGCGGTGCCTATTTAGAAAGGTAGCTGGAAGGTGTGACAAACTGTTGCGATTAAAAACTTTTTGATTTTCACCGTGGTTTTCATTACGCGACCGATCGGACCTTAGTTTCCGAACATTTTCTAAGTGTCCTGTCAATAAAACTCAGTCTTTGGTTCTTTGGTTTGCCTTTCCCACAACATATTCTATGTATTCTTTCCAATTTAAGTTATTCGAAATAGAAATACCTAGATATTTAGCTGTATTTACGGTCTTTATACTTGACCGATTTATCGTGTAACCGAGGTTTAACGGATTCCTTCTAGCATTCGCGTGGATGACCTCACACAAATCCAGATTTGCGCAATAAAATCTAAAAAAGGACGACTGACTGCTGCACTCTATAATTTATAAGTCACATTCGTAATAATCTCGCAGACGGATCGTTTGCAAACCCATGTTTATTATGATATACCCTGTAACACAATAGGATGAAGTAGAATTGATTTTTTAATGTCATATAACATGTCACACACACACACAACCATTTGACTGAAAGGTTGGCGGCTCATCAATGAATACATATCTATGTCTACTCAGATATTCATAAAAACAACGTAAACATATGTTAAAAGAAAGTCAGCACACACACACACACACACACACACACACACACACACACACACACACACAGATTACAATGTTACATGTCTTCCTCTTTCCTGTTTAAGTATTTTTCAGAGTTTGCTTCTGTAGTTTATAAATATGGATGTACATAAAAAGAACGCATACATCTATTAAAATATAACACACACATACACAGAGATGAGAACGTAAAAATTTTGAATATGTGCTACTTGTCTTCCTCGTTTAGAAATTCTTTCACGCTTAATAACATTGACTTTTTAAGTACTTCTCGGTATTAGGTTCTGTAGTTTGTATCATGAAGTCTTTGAAATTGGACCGTATTTTATTCTACATCTACGTTTACATCTACATTTACATGGATACTCTGCAAATCACACTTAAATGCCTGGCAGAGGGTTCATCGAACCATCTTCACTGTAATTCTCCATTATTCCAATCTCGAACAGCACCCGGAAGAAAACGAACATTTATACATTTCCGTGCGAGCTCTGATTTCCCTTATTTTATTATGACGATCGTTTCTCCCTATGTAGATCGGCGTCAACAAAATATCTCGCATTCGGAGGAGAAAGTTAGTGACTGAAATTTCGTGAGAAGATTCCGCCGCAACGGAAAAGGCCTTTGTTTTAATGATATTCACCCCGAATCCTGCACTGCTGCAGTGCAATCCCTTCCCTATTGCGTGATAATACAAAACTTTCTGCCCTTCTTTGAACTTTCTCGATGTACTCCTTTAACCCCATCTGGTAACGATCCTACACCAAGCAGCAGAACTCTAAAAGATGACGGACAAGCATGGTGTAGGCGGTCTCCTTAGTAGATCTGTTACGTTTTCTCAGTGTCCTGCCAATAAAACTCAGTCTCTGGTACTTTGGTTTGCCTTCCCCACAACATTTTCTATGTATTCTTTCCAATTTAAGTTGTTCGTAATAGTAATACCTAGGTATTTAGCTGAATTTACGGTCTTTATATTTGAGTGATTTATCGTGTAACCGAGGTTTAACGGGTTCCTTCCAGCACTCGTGTGTATGACCTCACACTTTTCGTTATTCGCCGGCCGATGTGGCCGTGCGGTTCCAGGCGCTTCAGTCTGGAACCGCGTGACCGCTACGGTCGCAGGTTCGAATCCTGCCTCGGGCATGGATGTGTGTGATGTCCTTAGGTTAGTTAGGTTTAAGTAGTTCTGAGTTCTAGGGGACTGATGACCTTAGAAGTTAAGTCCCATAGTGCTCAGAGCCATTTGAACCATTTGCCATTTTTCGTTATTTAGGGTTCAAATGAAATGGCTCTGAGCACTATGAGACGTTAAGTCTGAGGTCATCAGGCCCATAGAACTTAGAATTACTTAAACCTAACTAATCTAAGGGCATCACACACATCCATGCCCGTGCAGGATTCGAACCTGCGATAGTAGCGGTCGCGCGGTTCCAGACCGAAGCGCCTAGAACCACTCTGCCACCCCGGCCGGCTATTTAGGGTTAATTGCCAATTTTCGCACCATACAGATCTTAGTTTTCTAAATCGTTTTGCAATTTGTTTTGATCTTATGATAACTTTACCAGACGATAAACGACAGAATCATCTGCAAACAACCTAAGACGGCTGTTCAGATTGTCTCCTAAACATTTGCTATAGATAAGGGCCTATAACACTACCTTGGGGAACGCCAGAAATCACAAATGTTTTACTCGATGACTTTCCGTCAATTATTACCTTTCTGACGAAATCACGAATCCAGTGACATAACTGAGACGATATTCCATAAGCACGCAAATTCACTACAAGCAGCTTGTGTGGTACAGTGTTAAAAGCGTTCTGGAAGTCTAGAAATACGGAATCAATTTGAAATCCTTTGTCAATAGCACTCAACACTTTGTGTGTGTAAAGAGCTAGTTGTGTTTCACAAGAACGATGTTTTCTAAATCCTTGTTGACTGTGTGTCAATGGACCGTTCTCTTCGAGGTATGTTCGAGCACAATATACGCTCAAAAATCCTACTGCATATCGAAGTTAATGATATGGGCCTGTAATTTAGTGGATTACTCCTACTACCTTTCTTGAATATTGGTGTGACCTGTGCAACTTTCCAGTCTTTGGGTACGGATCTTTCGTCGACCGAGCGGTTGTATACGATCTTTAAGTATAGAGCTATTGCTTCAGCGTACTCTGAAAGGAACCTAATTGGTATACAGCCTGGACTGGAAAACTTGCTTTTATTAAATGATTTAAGTTGCTTCACTACTCCGAGGATATCTACTTCTAAGATACTCATGTTGGCAGATGTTCTTGATTCGAATTCTGGAATATTTACTTCGTCTTTTTTGGTAAAGGAATTTCCGAAGGCAGTGTTTAGTAACTCTGCAGCACTGTCTTCAATATTATCTCCATTACTAACAGGCAGAGAAGGCACTGATTGTGTCTTGCCGCTAACATGCTTTACATACGACCAGAATCTCTCTGGATTTTACACGAGGTTTCGAGACAAAGTTTCATTGTGGAAACTATTATAAGCATCTCGCATTGATGTACGCGATAACTTTCCAGCTTCTGTAAAAGATCGTGTATCTTGGTGATTTGGCGTTCGTTTAAATTTGGCATGCTTTTTTCGTTGTTTCTGCGACAGTATTTTGACACGTTTTGTGTGCCAAGGAGGATCAGCTGCGTCGTTTGTTAATTTATGTGGTATAAATCTCTCAATTGCTGTCGATACTATTTCTATGAATTCAAGCCCACCTGGTCTACACCTGTATTGTTAATTTGGAAGGAGTGGAGATTATCTCTCAGGAATGTGCCAAGTGAATTTTTATCTGCTTTTTTGAATAGGTATAGTTTTCGTCTATTGTTGGAGGATTTGGGGGTTACAATATTCAGTCTCCCTACGATAACCTTGCGTTCACTAATCCCTGTATCCGTTTTGATGCTCGTTATTGTTAAGTTTATAGATGTAGAACTATTTCTGAGTTTATCTTACATGAGATGTCGTTTAAGTTATACAGGAAGAGTAACGGGCCTAGTATGGATCCACGATGTACACCTGCTTCTATCTCCTTTCAGCTAGAACAAGCTCGCTCACTTTCTTGTAGCTTTCTATTTTTGAAATAGGATGAAAACTAGCTTTAAGATATTCCATACAGGCAATAAACTTGTTTTTTGAAGCAGCAGCTTATGGTTTACCGTATCAAACGCGTTAGTGGACGTCACAAAAGACACTAGATACGCAAAACTTTCTACCAAACATTTGCTTGTTTTAGTGACTAGTTCGTTAGCTGGGCACACAGTGTTTCATCTCGTCCAAAATCCATATTGATTATTCCTAATGAATTTACGAGATTTGTTATACTTTTCTAATTGATTACATTCTGTTCACTCAGATATCTTCGAAACAATTGATAACATTGGTACTGGACAGAAAATTTATCTCATCTTGTCTGCTCCTTTTGTGGATAGGTCAAATTCGTACCTATTTCAGACTGCTGGGACATTATTCCTCAGCAAAAACAAATAATTTTACCTTCTCGGATATTACACATGAGCTAAGTTTAAAGTTTACACAACTCTATGTATTCGTATACTCATAAAATAAATGTGGTGAGCCTGAATACTCATCGTGATGTTGTGTGATGTCTGAGAAATGACTGTGTGGTGTCACCGCCAGACACCACACTTGCTAGGTGGTAGCCTTTAAATCGGCCGCGGTCTGTTAGTATACGTCGGACCCGCGTGTCGCCACTATCAGTGATTGCAGACCGAGCGCCGCCACACGGCAGGTCTAGAGAGACTTCCTAGCACTCGCCCCAGTTGTATAACCGACTTTGCTAGCGATGATTCACTGACAAAATACGCTCTCATTTGCCGAGACGATAGTTAGCATAGCCTTCAGCTACGTCATTTGCTACGACCTAGCAAGGCGCCATGTTCAGTTACTATTGATATTATGAATAATGTACCGTCAAGAGCGACGTTCACCAGTTATGGATTAAAGTTAAGTATTCCACCAGCTACGTCCGTTTTTTCTAAAGTCTAATTTCCTTGTCCTGTTCCAGATCTCACGCCAGCCTGCGTGAGCTAAAACGCGTGCCTTTCGGCTTCCTCTTGTAACCCGGTATTGGCTCTCCTGCCAACCCACAACAGACTGTACAACATATGATTTGGGCATTGTCATTTGCCAACATCAAATGAATAAATAAATAAATCGTAACACGGAACGGAAACCCACAATTGTGACTCTTCAGAAGACTGGTACATGAAATTTCCCATTTCAGTGCAATATCGATGTATATATCATTACAGTCGAACAGTACGCTTGTATTGCCTGGATGCGCGATATCGGATCTTCGAAGCTTCGCACGCTAACCGAGCTGTCGTAACAGTGACACGAAACATGCATACATGGTTCGTGGAAGTCGTAAGTCACGCAAACCATCCACTGTTTCACTATAGATATACGATGTCGCTATGTTCCTTCAATCGGCGGGGTCCTGCAGCCCCTGAGGTTCTGTTCATTAGGAATGAATCATTCGTTGTAGTTTGAATGGATGCCAGTTCCCGAATCGTTTATTTTTCAAAACTTGGCAGCTTTTCGCATATTATGAATCCTACCGCTGCGTTAAAGGCGATGTCATTCTAGGAGGAACGAGGCAAAATTATTCGAGGCCTGTCCTTGAGTACTTTGCAATGTGCTCAATAACATATACTATGATGTTTGTGCTGTTATTTACTCCGATCGACTGTGACGTAGGGACATACTGAGAATACCTGCAAAAAATTATTCGCATTAGTTGTGTCATCCAGGAGTACTGAGGAAAAACTGCATTCACCAATATCCTTTCTTATTTTATTCATGATAGCATTTGAAACAAGGAGTGAAGTCATTCTCTATCAGATTTGATACTCCTGTAAAAACAGAAGAATATTTTAAGTGATGTTTCTGCTTTTCGTCTAATTCACTGAGGACATGTAAGAATTCAACTAATTGTCTTAATTAAGGCACCAATGTGATTCACTACGTACTGTGAACTCCATTTCTTGAGTAGAAAAAGAAAAAAAAATAGATCAGTTAAGCGTTTCATTATATCCCTATTCTCTCGTATGAGATTATCACGTTCTAAATTATGAACTCTCTCCTGCCCAGCCAAAATGCAATTAATTCGTGTCCTCCCGAATGCTTTTTCATTGATTATGGAGAGGGAATACTTCTAAGGGCAGTTTTGCTTTTTAATAGCCTTGTGAACGTTAGCCATGTCACAATAGTCAACACTATTCCGATGGATTTGTCATTTATCAACAAATATCATGATCCAGCAACATAGCTTTTGCGTATTAGGATATCCTGTCAGGCACTCGTTGCTGTTGTAAAGTTGCGTATCAAAATGCCATATGCAACATTTCACCTTAGTTGTTACATAATTGTGATCTAGGTCTACGCTATTGTGTCGTGTTTCGCTTTTCTTGGAAAAGGAGATGGCAAAGTTGTGCAGCAAAATTCCACAGACTGCACAATCACAACGCTGCTTTGTTTTGCACGCTTTCTCTGCTCGGCACTACGATACGCATCAACCTAGGATAGCTGTCTTCCCGCCAATTGTAATACATCCATGCGATGTTAATCTCAAACTGTTAAAGCAATCTATGAGTTTGAGGTGACATAAAACTATACAGGCCCTGCCACATGTGTAGTTCGTCATTTGCCTCAACCACGAGCGAGCGTTCCGTAGCACCTCAAAGGAAAATACAGATGTTAGATCTCGTAACCTCACCGTAAGGCCTGCAATCACCTAAGTGCGGGCCCCGGTGGCCGCGGGTAGCAGGTTAGCCACGCATCCCGGAGCTTCAGCGGTCGCGTGTACAGACCGTTCAGAAAACATCCGTCCTCACTTGAATCGTATCGTGCAGTGAGGGCGAAGTTGCTCAGCGTCATGAGAAATCATCAGTCGTAATGCAAAAATATGGCATAAAGTTGCATTTATCGGCCAAAATAAGAAAGGTTTAATGTTTCCATTGGTTTCCAGTTTTTGCTGGTTAAGCAATGTTTACCTCGCATCCACTGAATACGCGCCACTGGCTGCCATATTTCCACAGGTCACGTGTGGTGAGGAGTGACAAGCTTCCCACGAATAACGATGAGTATTAGTCTTTTTATGGCATCTCTGTCGCCTGACATCTCACCATCAAACACCAAGAATATAGGCTTATTGGACAAAAGTGTGGTTCACCTGGAAAGAAGACCGCATGTAGGACACTAGTGCGACCCATTCTTGAGTAATGCTCGACTGTTTGGGATCAGCACCAGGTCGGAGTGAAGGAAGATATCGACGCAATTCAGAGACGGGCTGCTAGATTTGTTATCGACAGGTTCGAGCAACGCATAAGTGCCACGGAGATACTTCGTGGCCGGCCGCTATGGCCGAGCGGTTGTAGGCGCTTCAGTCCGGAACCGCGCTGCTGCTGCGGTGGCAGGTTCGAATCCTGCCTCGGGCATGGAGGTGTGTGATGTCGTTAGGTTTAAGTAGTTTCAAGTCTAGGGGACTGATGACGTCAGATGTTAAGTCCCAAAGTGCTTAGAGCCGTTTTTGATGCTTCGGGAAATCACGTGGGAGATAGTTAACTTGCAATATGACATTTCTCAGGATGACACATAATATAGCTGCACACTTTCAGTGGGCCGAACGACACAGAAATTCGACAGTAGCTGATCGGAGGCGAGTAGTGTGGTTCAACGAGTCGAAATTGATGTCTGTTCAAATGATGCAAGTAATAGACTGCAACGACAACCGAACGACGTGTTAACCCACAGGGTGTGGAGTGTGTAGTTCAGGCGGTTTTGCGGTGATTTGGGGACGTTTCTTGTACTTATTCAGGTTACTGTGAAAATGAAAGAGGAAGTTTATTTCAACATTCTCTCTGCCTAGATGTT